>NC_080162.1:56107382-56444882 GCF_950295315.1 Erinaceus europaeus | reverse complement strand
CACAGATGCATGAGTTTATCACTCCCTAGCTGAACTTTTTTTTTAATTTAGATAGAAAGATAGGGGTGGGAGATACAGGGGCAAGACACCACAGTACTGAAGCCTCCCCCAGTACTATGGCACTCCCCTCGAGTGTCAGGGTTTAAACTCCAGTTGTCCTGCCTGGTGAGTTATCTCTCAGCCCCTGAAAATCTGTTTGACTAGAACAGAGTCAGTCAGAGCTGGAATCAAACTCGAGGGAGATCCACTGTCCGGCTGCAGGGCCCCACCTGGCTCTTGGCCGCTTGGCAGTAAGCTCGAGTGAATGCAGAGGCTTGCCGGAGGATGCCACGTAGCAAAATCTGCCTTCCTGTCTCTAGCCCTGCCCACTCCTCAATCTGCTTCTCATTAGCTTCAGAAGGGAAGCCTGGCTCCATGCCCAGGCCTGGGAGGAGTGCTTGGTGCAACCAGCTCACTAAACCTCACCTCCCTAATCCACGTTCTCTAGGCCTAGCCCCACCCAACTACACAGCTGACTGCTTCTACAGTCTCCTCTCCACATCTCACTTCTGTTCCCTGTCCCTGCAGCAACTCCTTCCCTGCAATAACCCCTGCTCTACACCATCACACACACACACACACACACACACACACACACACACACACACCTGTCAGACAGGCACCCAACCCAAAGTTTCTTCCATAGCACTTTAGAGTCCTTATATCCCCGTGCAGTACTGCACAAAAGTTCAAGGACACATGCTCTAGCATCAGTTGTAGCTGTGTACAAATCCTTTCAATAATGCCACTAGCTATGTGAATTTGAACTAGTTACCTAATCAATCTAGGCCTCAGTTTCTCCATCTGTGAAGCGCGAGGGTAGTAATAGTAGTTATCTTGTGAGGGTTAAATAAAATCACACAGACAAAAGGCCTGGCTTTAAAGCAGTGCCAGTCACCCACAAGCATAAAAAAGACTAGTTGGACTGAGAATGTTAATCTTTCTAAGAAGATTTACTTTGGGCCAAAGAAAGGTCCTGTTTTCAGGAACAAAAGCCAAGTGTCTGGGGGTCCGGCAGCAGCACAGCAGGTTAAGTGCAAATGGTGTGAAGTGCAAAGACCAGTGCAAAGATCCCAGTTTGAGGTTCCTGCTCCCCATCTGCAGGGGGGGTCGCTTCACAGGCGGTGAAGCAGGTCTGCAGGTGTCTGTCTTTCTCTCCTCCTGTCTGTCTCCCCTCCTCTCTCGATTTCTCTCTCTCCTGTCCAACAACAACAGCAGCAATGGCGACATTAATAATAATGACAACAAGGGTGATAACAAAGGTGACAAAATGGGAAAAATAGCCTCCAGGAGCAGTGAATTCGTGGTGCAGACACTGAGCCCCAGCAATAACCCTGGAAGCAAAAGCAAAACAAACAAAAAACAAGCTTCTGTTTTCGAAAAGGCACAGGATAGTAGTATTCTATATGGGTTGCTCTAAGTTCTAGGGACCTCAGAAATCAAATTCAACAGTCTAGACTTGGTCATGGAGCACTTACTGAGCTATACAAACCACAGAGCTCTGAGAATCCAGTAGCAGCAAGATATATAAAATAAATAATCACCAAGCAACCTATCGCTGAAGACAATTGCAGAAAAGTGTAGACAGTGAAACAGAAATAGAAGATGAAGTAGCTCCAAGTGGATGGGGGCCAGTGGAAAACTTGGTGGGGTGACAGGGAGCTTGGTCTCAAATGCGTGTCCCCAAATGGACCGAGCCCCCTTTCCTCAGTGCCAAGATGCTCAGCAGGTCCAATTTTCTCTACTAGGGAAGTGGACAGAATTTCTTAGCTCCAGTTGGCTGATGATAAAATAGAAGCATAGGTTTAAGAAGTAGCTCAGCAGGTAACGCACATGCCTTATCATACATGAGGCCCCCAGATTTGAATTTTGGCACCATGAGAGTACCATGACACTAGAGGATGTTTCACAAATGGTGGTACAGTGCTGTTCTGGCTCTTTATCTGAAATAAAAATAAAGGAAAAAGTCACTGCTGAAGTACTGTGTCACAGTAGAGATAGATAGATAGATAGATAGATAGATAGATAGATAGATAGATAGATAGATGTTACATAGAAAGTGACGTCTCTACTCAAAGCAAATTTTAGCAAAGGAATTGTTTTTCTGATTCCAATGGCAAGTTTTTTTCTACTTCCACACCTGAAACAGGAGTTTACCAGTTAGAGCAAGGGAGGAGCAAGGCTACAGATAAGCCAGGGCTGATCAGCCAAGGGCCTAGAAGTCTGGACTTTGTCCTCTCTGTGTGGGTGATAGGAACCTGCACAGAAGTGTCCACACACCCACATAGTTCCACCATCCGCTAGACCAGACTGAGCCCTTTCAATAACCAGGACTGCCCTGAAACAGGACTCCTCTCCTCTGTACACCGTGTAAAAAAGTGATTGGCCTCAGTGATTGGAAGAGAAGCCTGCTCAGAGGGCAAGGGGCATTCCCAGCAGAGAATCATTTCCTTACCTGTGTGGCCCCTTGCTGTGCCAATAAAAGGAGCAGACACCAAAAGGCTTGAGGAGACACTGCCATTTACTATATGCAGAGGGAACCAGGCCTTCTGCTAAGACCCTCCTCACATTCATTCCCTGTGTTCTTCACATCAGAGCCCTGGGCCAAGCATAACTGAAATCTAGCAGAATAGAAATATTTGTGTCCAAGCAGCCTGGAAAGAACAGGACAGAAGCCTAGCTTTATCTAAGCTATGCTGACATCTCAGAGACTAGGGAGGGATCTGACTTCTATTCAGTTTCTGTAGGAGATGAAAATGGGAAGGGAAGGCTGGGGGTCTCCAAAGGGCTCTCCAACTTTGACCTAGGTCTAAAAGGACCCAAAAGTAGGCACAGGGAATATCTCTTTGGCAGGAGTAAGGATTGATGGAGCAGGAAGCTCTAGCCAGATGCAGCCCTTCAAATGTGAGGGGCCAAACTCACCACATCCAACACAGGGCAGGCAAAACAGCTCGTTCATAATACAAAGCAGCTCCCTGCTATGCCACACATGTGTAACCCAGATTCCAGCCCAGCCCCAGCCCCCACTGCACTGAAGGAGGCTTTGCTGCTGTGGTCTCTTTCCCTTTCTCTCTGCCTGTCTCTGTCTAAAAAAGAAAAAAAAAGTGCACATCCAAATACAGGATGTATTTAACATTTTTAATTTTAACATTTTTAACATTTTTAACATTTTTCATTTCAGACAAACTAGAAAAAAGTGTCTAGTACAGTTCGGGGATGCATGGGGATGCGTGCTGAGAGAGGCATCATAGGATGATTTCATGGTTGTGTGGCTCTCATAGGTGTTAACCACATGCAGCTAGGTTATATATAGTAGTGACCACAGTGTATGAGGGCCATCTATTCAGCCGTTGACCAAAACATCACTATGCAGCATATACTTCACAAGTGTGTCCCATGGACTGGACAATAGGGATGAAGGATGAAGATTTCATTTGAAGATAGACTATGGGACTTGGGGATAAGTCAGATGGAGATGAGTATTTGAGAACAATCAAGGATGATGCCCATGCTGAAGCAAAGACCGAATAAGATAAGAAGGTCTTATCTTATTAGATAAGAAGGTGGAATAGGATTATATCAGCAAGGGGAGCCAGGAGTTCTCTTTCTGATGATAAATCAGGGTGCCTGAGTCCAAGGTGGGAAAAGTGCCAGTATGGGGGAGCTGGAGAGCCTCGAGTACATGGGTTTTATGTGGCGTCATGCTCCTGGATGTAGCCACCCAGGAACTGAGTTCAGAGAGCAGAGACAACAGTCTAGCTCTAGACCTTGCAGACTCTCAGCATGTGTTGATGATTCAGAAAGAGGACAGTAAAGGCAACTGAGTCAAAGCCACCAGAGAGTCAGAGGGGATATACACAAGAGATGAGCAAGAGAACCATAGAGGAGCAAATCCCTAGAGGTTAGGGATTTGGCCATGCTGCAGGCAAGTCTGAGAAAGAAGGTAGCTAGTCAAAACCAGCACCAATCAGCAGTGGATCACAGAGAAGGTGAGAGGAAAGTATCAAATGTACACCAGCCAGCAAGAAACCTGGTAGTATGGGCAGGACTGGGGGCAGAGGGCACAGAACAGTGGGGGGCGGGGGGCAGTGTTTCCCCAGTGAGCATCTATGGTTGCCTTGAGGGCAGCTTCCTTTCTGAAAACAGAGACAAATAAATCTTGACCTTCCTCAACCTGGCTGTGGAGCCTTAGAAAACTGAGTCAAATGTAAATTATACACATGGGCCTTTGAAAGCATATCGTGGGACTGAGCAGGGGTGTAGCTGGTTGGGTGCATATATTGCCATGTACAAGGATGTAGGTTCAAGTCCCTAGTCTCCACCTGCAAGAAGGAAGCTTCACAAGTAGTAAAGCCATGTTGCAGGACTCTTCCCCCCCTTTCCATCTCCCACTTCCCTCTCTGTTTCTGTTTGTTTCTATCCAAATGAATAATAAAACATTTTAAAAGTAAGATAGGTTGAGGGGTAGTTAGAGAGATAGCAATCTAATATGATGAAACAGACACAGTAAAATTTTATGCAAGTGGTGGATATAGGGTGTTAACAGGGCCATTGATACAATTTTTCTCTGTTTTCAAAAATTTTTTTATTTGGTTTCCCTTTTGTTGCCCTTGTTGTTGTTGTTTTATTTTAATTGTTGTTGCAGTTATTATTGTTGTTATTGATGTCGTTGTTGTTATATAGAACAGAGAGAAATGGAGAGAGGAGGGGAAGACAGAGATGGGGGAGAGAAAGATAGACACCTGCAGACCTACTTCACCACCTGTGAAGGGACTACCCTGCAGGTGAGAAGGCAGGGGCTCGAACCAGGATCCTTAAGCCGGTCCTTGCACTTCAAGCCACGTGTGCTTAACCCGCTGTGCTACCACCCAACTCCCTGATTCAGTTTTTCTAAATGTTTGCAACAAAATATGGGGAGGGGGGAGATTACAGTTGAGTGGTTTGAACAGCAAGGGCTTATGTGATGTTTTCTTTCCATCTGCAAGTTTCATGTTCACTGATTCAATCAACCTTGGATATTGGTTGATTGAATTCACAGGTGCATAGCTCAAAGGCTAGAGTGCCCTTGAATTTCAATGTTCATGAAAATCAGGGGGTGTCCCAAAACCAACCTCCCTTAGGTACCAAAGCACAACTATTGTTTAGCTTTTTAAAGAGTCAAAAGTCAAACTCACAGGACTACAGAAATTGTTCAATAGCAGAGAATATGTTTTGCATGTGAGAGGCCATGGATTTGATGCCAAACACTAACATATATACATACATATACAAGTAGATGAGCAGTTCTGGTTATCCTCTCTCTCTCCCTTTCTCCACCCCCTCTTCCCCCTACCTCCACATATAACAATTAAAAAAGTTATATTTGAGGGGCTGGTGGTGCTGCACCCAGTTAAGTGCACATAATACTAAGTTCAAGGACCCATGCAAGGATCCCCACTCTCTACCTGCAGGGGGAAACTTCACAAGTGGTGAAGCAAGTCTGCAGGTGTCTATCTTTCTCTCCTCCTCTCTATCTCCCCTTCCACTCTCAATTTCTCTCTGTCCTATTCAATAAAATGAAAGAAATGACTGCCAGGAGCAGTGGATTTGTAGTGTTGGCACCAAGCTCCCACAATAACCCTGGAGTATATATATATATATATTATATATATATGCTTTGCCATGCATAGGTCTCAGGGTTGAACCTGGCCCTGGTGTGCTGGAGGAAGCTTCGGTGCCACAGTATCTTTCCCTCCCTCCATTTCTATTTCTTTATTTTTTATCTTTATTTATTTACTTACTTATTTTCCCTTTTGTTACCCTTATTGTTTTTTATTGTTGTTGTAGTTATTATTGTTGTTATTGATGTCGTCATTCTTAGATAGGACAAAGAGAAATGGAGAGAGGAGGGGAAGACAGAGCAGGGAGAGCTGACCTGCTTCACCACCTGTGAAGCAACTCCCCTGCAGGTGGGGAGCCGGGGGCTCGAACCGGGATCCTTAACGCTGGTCCTTGTGCCTTGCGCCATGTGCGCTTAACCGGCTGCGCTACCGCCTGACCCCCCTCTATTTCTTTCTGTCTGATAAAATCAGCCCTGAGCGGCAAGGTCCTGGTGATGAGGGAAAAACAACAACAACAACAATAAACTATACAGTAGTTTAACAATAAACTATATGCATTTTTGACTGTATGAGGATGCACAGTTGTTGGAGATCGACTCCAACAACTGATTGGAGTTCATCCAATCCAGAGATGCATGTTGACTGCATGCTATGTGATTTGTGGTGCTGTTGCAGAGGCCCAGCTATGGCAAGTGTGCATCCTAGCAGCAGGCAATTGAGCTGACCCTTAGACCAGGAAACTACTATTGTCTCATCTCATAGACACCCAGGGCCAGAGACCAAGGGACAAACCTAGGATGGAGAAAAACATTCATAGGAGATGATTTAAAGAAACAGGCCAGGTTAAAATAATAGCATGTTTATACAGACTGTCATGCCTGAGGCTCCAAGGTCCCTGTACCACCATAAATAAGAGATAAGAAGTGCTCTGGGGAAGGAAGGAAGGAAGGAAGGAAGGAAGGAAGGAAGGAAGGGGGGAAGGAGAGAAGGAAGGAAGGAAGGAAGGAAGGAAGGAAGGAAGGAAGGAAAGAAGGGGGGAAGGAGAGAAGGAAGGAAGGAGAGAAAAGGAAACAAACCACTAGAGTGGAAAAGGTAGCCTCCAGGGATTTGGGTTGGGATATTCAACATATCCTTAAGAGAGTTAGAATTTGGTCAGGCTGGGGAATGACCGTCTAAACCACACTGGTTGAAATATGCCCCCGGGGCAGGGTGGTGGTGCACTTGATTGAGCACACATTACAATGCATAAGGACCCAGGTTCGAGTCCCTGGTCCCCACCTGCAGGGGGAAAGTTTCATGAGTGGTGAAGTAGTGCTGCAGATGTTTCTGTCTCCCTTCCCTCTTGATTTCTGGCTATTGTCTCTACCCAATAAATAAATAAAGATAATAAAATTTTTCTTTTTAAATAAAGGTGGCCACCTGAATTTCTATGCCAACCATGGCCATGAGCAGGCCACTTAAAAAAGGGGCAGGGGGGCAGGTAGTAGTGCAGAGGGTTAAGCACACATGGCGCAAAGTGCAAGGACCTGCATAAGGATCCCAGTTCGAGCCTCTGGCTCCCCACCTACAGTTGCATCATCTCACAATCGGTGAAGCAGGTCTGCAGATGTCTATCTTTCTCTCCCCCTCTCTGTCTTCCCCTCCTCTCTCATTTTCTCTCTGTCCTATCCAACAACAATTACATCAATAACAACAATAGTAATAACCATAACAACAATAAAACAAGGACAAAAAAAAAGAAAGAAATATGCCCACACTGAATCTGTCCACTTATTGAGGGTCTTGAATAATATTTCAGTCTTTCATTTATACAAGAGGACAAGAAGCAAGACCTTCTCCACTTCAGATTCATGCTTAAGGGTAAATCCATCACAGAATTGGCTTGTTTTTGTCATCTCCAGGACTTCACCACCCCAGACCACCCAACTTTTCCAGAGAGAGAGAGAGAGAGAGACAGAGAGAAACACAGAGAGAGAGATGGTAGTACTGAACCATCACCTGGTACTGTAATGCTCCAATTTGGTGTGTCAGCGGCTCAAACTGGGATCCTTACTCCAGTCCTTGCGTTTTGCGCCACGTGCACTTAACCCGCTGTGCTACCGTTGGACTCCCACATGCTAAAATTCTAATCCCTAGTTTAATAGCACTAGAAGATACAGCCTTTGGGGGATGGCGGCAATTAAACTTTTGAGGATGGAGTTCTATGATGAGATTCATTTGCTTATAAGAAGAGAAAGAGCACCCCAAAAGGTAGTACAATGTGTAGAGCATTGGACTTGGAAACCTAAAGTCTTGCATTCAATTCCTAGCCATTGCATTTGCCAGAGTGATACTCTGGTTCTTCCCCTCCCCCAACCCCTTCATGTTAATAAATCTTAAAAAAAAAAAAAAAAAAAAGAGAGAGAGAGAGAGAGTCTAGAGTTTTCTTCCCACTATGTGGAGACACAAGACACAAAAATAAGGCCACCGGGAGTTGGGTGGTAGCTCACAGGGCTAAGCACACATGGCACAAAGTGCAAGGACTGGCGTAAGGATCCCGGTTCCAGCCCCCGGCTCCCCACCTGCAGGGGAAATCACTTCAAGTGGTGAAGCTGGTCTGAAGGTGTCTGTCTTTCTCTCCCCCTGTCTTCCCCTCCTCTCTCCATTTCGCTCTGTCCTATCCAACAACAATGACATCAATAACAATAATAATAACTACAACAATAAAACAAGGACAACAAAAGGGAATAAATAAATATTTTTTAAAATTTAAAAATAGAAATAAGGCCACTTTCTGCAAAAAGGAATTAGGAGTCTCACCAAACAGCAAAATCTGCTGGTGCCCTAACTTTGGACTCCCAGTATCCACAACTACAAGAAATAAATGTGTGTTGCTTAAGTCACTCAGACTGTGGTATTTCTGTTATAACACCCCACACTAAGACAGTACACACATATACATGCATGCATGCACACACACTCCACTGCCACAATAAAAGTGTCCACCAAAAATTCTAATAATGATTATTTCTCCATGGTGGAATCTAAATTATTTTCCCCTTGATTTTTTTTCTTAGTATTTTTCTGTACTGTTTAACATTTTCACAATAAGTTGTATCATTTTAATAAAACAGTTATTTTTAAAATGGTCTTAGAGACAGTATTAGACAAAATTGGTATCTGTAAGATTAAGAGTCACTTAACCTCAAATGCGTACTGAGACCTCCTCTCACCTTATCCTGAGTTGGGGTTGGGGACAAAGACTTCAGAGATGTCAGTTGAGCTAAGGACCCTGGCTGGGTTGGCTATCTGGCTGTGACTCTATTTCTATCCCCTCCCTGAGCCTTGGAACAGGAACAACCACATAACTTGTGGGTCCCAATGCAACATGAAAACAGAGGGCCCCTTGTTCAAAATCTCAAACAATTTCAAAACAGGGATAGCGGAGCACTCTGCCAAACTTGAGGCCCTTCTGAGCTCTGTGACTGCAAGAGTGGCTACGAGGCCAGCCTGGTCTGGTGAGACCACAAAAGCAAATTATAGAGCATTTACTGTAAGAAAAATAGAAAGGAGGCCATGAAAAAAAATGGCCAACAAGGAGCTGATTGGGATCTTGAGACACTGTGACCTGAGTAGAAAGAAATTCACACAGACATTTTGATTCACCAGAATAAACATAAAGCACAGACGGTTGTGTGTTGTCAACTCTGGTCCTTTGAGCTGTGTGAGGCCCTGTAGTCATGGGCCCTTAGCAACTTCAGCCAGAAAAGCTGCCAGTCCTCTCTGACAAGGTGTGTGGGCCTGCTGGAAGTGGCAGTCGCTAACTTGTGGTGTCCCTTGGCTGGCCCCAGGGGCACTTCCCTAAGACACTTACATCCAGGTAGCTAGCTCACTGACCCCCTCAACCCAGCCTACCATCTTCCCACCTTGTCTCTGTGGGGCCCTCACCCCAACATGCCACAATGGAGCTGTTCCATAGAAAACCTGTTCCCTTGCCTTCCACCCCCGCATCCTGACTCCTTGACCCACAAAGGGAGCTTGTGCTAGGCAGGCTGTGTGGAGCAAGTAGACAGCCCACACCTCCCCTGGGCTACTCAGCACAAAGGCCAGTCTTTGTGTCTCTCCTGGAGCACCCACAACCTCCCTTCCTCCACCAGGCACTGGGATCCAGTCTGTGGTGGCTGTCAGCTCTGCCTGTGGCACGGGAGAGGCGCATGGTCAGCTGAGGCACCAGAGCCGCCTGGCGGGATATATGTCCATGCATTCCACAAGCAGTGGGAGAATGGGCAGTCTCCAGTCTCAGACTTCACTTGCCCCAGGTTGGAGACAACAGTCAGCCTAGCAACTGAAAGGCTCCATCAAGCTCCCACACAACCCCTACCACCAGCCTCCCCACATCATGACCCAAGCACCCTCAATCTGACCAAAGTGTGAAAACACATAGTCACCCCACCCATGTCTGCAGAAAGAGTCAACATGTCTACCTGGAACTCAAAACCAGCCTCCTTAGCAGATTCACATTCAAACCCTCCTTCAACCTCCCCCTCCCCCTTCCCCATTCTTCCTCCTCCTCTTCTCCTTCCTCTTCAAATAATTTTATTGGGGTGTTAATGGTGTACAGTACAGTAGTTGACACATAGGTATAATCTCTCATCTTCCTGTGCTAGGTGTCTATGAAACACTCTCACCCCTGATTTGGTCCTTTTTCACCATTGTGCACCAGGTCCCCAAGGCTCTCTCTGCCCATTCCATGCTCCATCCTTCCCCAGAGTCCTTTGCTTTGGTGTAATACACCCCACCAGTTTCAGCTTCACTCTGTGTTTTCCCTTTTTACCCTTGTTTCTTTCTCTTTTTTTTTTCTTTTCTTTTCTTTTTTTTTCTGCCACCAGTTGCTTGGTAACTGCAAAATAAATCCACTGCTCCCAGCAGCCTTTTTTTTTTTCTTCCTTTTTTTTTTTTTAATCTAATAGGACAGATATAAATTGAGGGGAAAGGGTGAAATAGAGTTGAAGAGACAAAGAAAGATAGGTGCAGACTTGCTTTACTACTCATGAGGCTTCACACACACACACACACACACACGGGCGGGGGGGAGCAGGGGCTCAAACTCAGGTCCTCACACACAGTAACGTGTCCACTCAATCAGTTGTACCATGGTCCAGGCTATTGCCCTTGTTGCTTAAGTTCCACCTGTAAGTGAAATCATCTGGCATTTGTCCTCTTTTTTTTTTTTTACTTATCTCAATTAATATGAAGAAAACTACAGAAGGACATGATAAACATAAATCCTGATAAACATAAATCCCTGATAAACATAAATCCTGTGCTCTTCTTACTGTTATTGATCCCTGAGTTGCATCTCCCTGCCTTCCAGCTCCTATAGTACCTGTTCTCCAGCTGAGCCAGAAACACCTCCACTGGCTGTGCAACCATTCACCCTCAGACTGTGCCAGGCTAGCTTCGCGGGTGGGAGAGAGAGACGACCAGGGACTCATGGCTGAGTGGTACGCAGTTCAGTCTTTATTCATGTGCAATGCAGCACAATCTAAACTATCTGTATTCACAATCCTGTCCTTACATATCCTGAGGCGGAACTGTCAGGTCTGAAGAGGATGTACGTAGGATAGGGGGTGGGGAGAAGGAAAAAAACAGTGAGGATTGAACCAATGCCCTGGAGGCAGGGCGGTGCTTAGTTAACAGTGGTTATGTAAATAGAATACAGTGTTAAGCAGGGGGGATTAAACCAATGAAACAGAAGGGGTCTTAGAAGCAGAATTTAGAAGCAGACCAACAAGACTGTTTTTCTACAGTCTTTCAATCCTCTCCATTGTAAAGACTTTTGGGTCTATCAACAAACCCTTACTGGGTGCTTGCTGTGCTTTGGTTCTCCACTTCAGCTCCCCCAGGACCAGAGCACCATCAGTTCAGTGCAGGCCTGGTCTTGTGCCTCTGTGCACACAGCAGGTGTGGGTAGGGACCCCGCCGGAAGAGGTTATGTCTTCTTCATGACCTGTTAGCAGCTGTCATGCCACTGCCACCCTAGTTCCTCTTCTGAACTCACCTGTGCTCAGGTGGACAGTTCCCCAGAAGGTGCACAGATCCCACAAGGCTTTGCTTCTATAGCTGAATGCTTCCTCCACTGCTTGCTGGACAGTCAGGGCTGTTTGGGACCTCATGCTTCCAGGAGCTTCATCTCCTGAGGATCAGCAGTTGGTAGAAAATTGCCACAGCTTCTCCTTCCTAGTTGGGACACCTTACTGAATTCAGTTCCTTAAATGATCTCAATGGAATAGCATCCTGGGTGTCCGTGCAGGTAACAGTCCCAGTCACGTACTATCAGCCCCCTCCCAACCCTTACTGACTCCCTCTCCTTAAACCCCAGTCTCAGTTGGCAAACAAATTGCCTGCACCCAGTGCCTGCTGGGGTCTCTTTTGGTACAGGAGAGCATTCCAGGCCCTCTCCTTCCATCTCATCCCTGCTTCATCCACATACAACAATCATTTGTCAACTGCCTGGAATTTATCAGGTGTTATTTGGAGAAGAAACACTCCATAATGTCTCTTGTCCTCTCCCAATTGTTTAGGATTGGGCAGGGGGTGGGGGAGTGTAGTTTCACAATTGTTGTGGGGAGGGAGAAAGAAAAGAAAGAATCCAAGGCAGGCCTGGCAAAATAGCTCACTTGGATAGTGTGCTGTCTTGCTTTGTGTGAGACCAGATTTAAGTCTGATCCCAACTTCACTGAAGTAAACTTCACAGAAGCCCCAGGTTCAATCCCCAACACTGCCATGTACTAAAACTGAGCATTTCTCTGTTCTCTCTCTTGCTCTATAACTAACTAAATACTTTTTTAAAAAACAGAAGGCAAAGAAACAATTAATAATTATTTTTTTGTATTTGTTAGTGTTTATTTATCAAGAGAAACTCTTTTTTAAAAATATGTATTTATTCCCTTTTGTTGCCCTTGTTGTTTTATTGTTGTTGTTATTGATGTCGTCATTTTTGGATAGAACAGAGAGAAATGGAGAGAAGAGAGGAAGACAGAGAGAGTGAGAGAAAAACACCTGTGGACCTGCTTCACCAACTGTGAAGCGACTCCTCTGCAGGTGGGGAGCCGGGGCTTGATTTGGGATCCTTATGCCGGCCCTTGCACTTTGAGCCACATGCACTTAAGTGCACTACCGCCTGACTTCCTAGAAACTATTTCTTATCCAAATATCAGTTCAGAATCAGTGACAAACTTCCATGATGCCAATCAAAAAATTCTTTACTTTCTGGAATCATTTTGTACTCTGAAAGATACCCACCTTCCTCATGTCCTCAAAATCTTTCATGGAATCATAATTTCTATAGGAATCTGCATCTGCCTTCTTTCTTGGTTCAGCCACAACAAACTTACAAAAAGTTGTAACCCCCAGGGATACAATGAAAGTTCCAACAATATGAAAGCATAGACACTTGGACAGAAGGCCACGCATCTGAGGTTTTACCAAAGCACTGGAAGCCATGGTTGTTACCCGCCTCAGCACCAAGTCCTTTCGGACTACCTTTAGTAATTCTTCCTGAGCCTTTGCTGCTCTCCCTCCCCCTACACTTGTCACTGTCCTGACCACATTGGTGGGTGCCCCTGGGCAGCATCTGACTCTGGCAAAGAAGCAAATATTCGATGTTCACCTCAGATGACCTCAGCTGAAATCTCAGTGCCACTACTTACTGCAAAGTTGTTTGACCTCTTTGTTTCCCCTTCTAAAAAATGGGTATAGTAAATTATCAGTGTTCTCAGCATGGTAAATAACAGATCCCTCTTCAGATCCACTCAGCATGAGGGGTTCACCAAGAAATGAGGACTCCTGACAAGAATGAAGAACCAGACTCACTTCTCTTTGCTGGTTCATTTTGTTTCTCCCTCTTTTTGCCACACCTGGTCTATGGTCACACAGAGTCCCCTCCCTCCAGCTCACATAAAGATTGTGCTTCATGGGGGGGGGGGGCAGTGGTGCACACCTGGTTGAACATACGTGTTGCCCTGTACAAGGACCCAGGTTTGAGCCCCTGTTCACCGCCTGCAGGGGGTATACTTCATAAGTAGTGAAGCAGGTCTGCAGGTGACTTTCTCTCCCCCTCTCTACTTTCCCCACACCTCTCAATTTCTCTCTGTACTATATAATCAAACAGATACAAGAGAAAGGAAAGGAAAGGAAAGGAAAGAAGAGAAAAGAAAAGAAGAGAAGAGAAAAGAAAAGAAAAGAAAAGAAAAGAAAAAAGGGGGGATGGCCACCAGGAACAGTGGATTCCTGAACCCTACCACTGAAGCCCAGCAATAACCCTGATAACAACTGAAAAAGAAGATTGTGCTTCACAAAAATGGACTGACCTTTACAGACTGCTGTAGCATGCGTTTATCACCAGGGACCTCCCCCAGTGTCACTGGATGTTCCTGCACACAGCACAATGACTACTGAAGGTCAGATAGCCACCAACCGTTCTTCTGGAAACTCTGCCCACACTGATCCCATCAGCTTCTCCCTTAGCCCAGGATGCTCTTAAAATAATCAGCACTGGGGGTCGGGCTGTAGCGCAGCGGGTTAAGCGCAGGTGGCGCTAAGCTCAAGGACCGGCGTCAGGATCCCGGTTTGAGCCCCCAGGATCCCGGTTCGAGACCCCGGCTCCCCACCTGCAGGCAGGTCCCTTCACAGGCGGTGAAGCAGGTCTGCAGGTGTCTGTCTTTCTCACCCCTCTCTGTCTTCCCCTCCTCTCTTCATTTCTCTCTGTCCTATCCAACAACAACGACATCAATAATAACTACAACAATAAAACAACAAGGGCAACAAAAGGGAATAAATAAATAAAATTTTTTAAAAAAGATTTTATAAAAAAAAATAAAATAAAATAATCAGCACTGGTGTTTGGGACACATATCCCTTCCCCAGAACCATCTCCCAAGACCCCTCACAAAGCAGGATCTGACTTGCTCAGTCTTAATTTCCTTTCTCCACACACTCCCAAGCTTTGATCTGGCTTTCAAGTGAAGTCCATTTGAAGTTCACCACCCGGATTGCAGAGGCAGAGTCAGCCTCCTCTCTCCACTTGAGCTTTCTGACTTGACCATGTTTTTGGGGGGGGGGGTGAGACCATCTTCAGTTTGGTCTGTGTTCCCCAACAGTTGTGACTTTTAAATGGCAGTCAGCTCTTGGTATGAAAAGAAGACACAAAGCAACTCTTCTCTCCTTCTCCAAAGGCCATCTTTGCTTTTCTAAAGTTCAAACAATAGCAATTCTCCTCATTTTTTTTTTTTTTTTTGAGATTCTCAGATGAGGAAGAGGATACCTCAAAGCATTTAAAACTGTGGTGAAAAATGAAAATTTAACTGTCAGGGTCTCTGGGGTTGTGGATTACACATTCAAATTGGGTGATTTGAGGGGCATTGAATAAAGCGCCTATTTCCAAAGGATTTAAGAAACCAACAGGGTGGTGCAAAATTCTGAGGTCAACAACATCAGAAGGGTATTCCCAAAAGCGAGGAAGGGAGTGATGTCAGGTGCAGAAAGAATGACAACAAACATATCCTGGACAAGAAAGAAGGCCTTTAGGAGACTGGCACACCCAGCTTATGAGAACCCAGGAGAAAGGAGCTGTGGGGGCACAAATACCCAAACCTCACTTTATTCCAGCCTCTAGGTCTTCCCCTATAGATGGACCCAACAGGAAATGAGAAACCATTGCTGGCAATGGGCACAGACTTAAGTGTCCAGCCTCCCAGGTCATAGGTCAGAGTAGACACAGGGATCACAGAATGCTGAGAGAAAGCAAGGTAGAGGTCTATATATGTATATGTATCTTTTTATTATTTATTTATTTATTTCCTTTTGTTGTCCTTGTTTTATTATAGTAGTTATTGTTGTTATTGATGTCGTCACCGCTGGACATGACAGAGAGAAATGGAGAGAGGAGAAGAGAGAGAGGGGAAAGAGAAAGACAAACGCCTAGAGACCTGCTTCACTGCTTGTGAAGCAACTCCCCTGCAGGTGGGGAGCTGGGGCGCGAACCAGGATCCTTACGCCGGTCCTTGTGCTTTGCACCATGTGCGCTTAACCCGCTGCGCCACCACCCAATTCCCATATATGTATCTTTTAATTTTTACCAGATCACGGCTCAATTCTGGCTTATGGCAATGTGGAGGGATTGACTCTGAGACTTAGAATCTCAGGCATGGAAGACTTGCATGGCCACTATGCTATCTCCCCCACCTGAGAGAATATTTTTATAAATTCCTTGAGAGCATACAATCCAAGTATAAAATATAAATTTAGTTGCACAGAAACTAGGGAGTAATTATTTGCACAACTAAATAATCTGGAGTGGGAGATTTATAAACATTTTTGACCAGTGGCCTTTAAGTAACAAACTCTCTGCAACAAAAATAGATTTTAATTTATAGAAAATTCAGCTTCTTCAGAACTGTGAAAAACCCCAGACATCCAGTTAACTAAAAATACAAGACTAACTTAAATTGACTCTGTACTAAGCACTTTTCTGGCAATTGTCTCCTCCAAGGACCTCCTTGACTCCACCCAAGTGGAACAAAAATCTGATTATTTCCCAGAAGGTTGTTGAAATGGGGAACATTTGTTCTGGAAAGCCACAGAATGCTAGCCAGCCTTCCCCCACAGAGGCACAAACTAATATGTAAAAGTCATACCTATTGTAAGTGGCTCAAACTCTCTTTGACTTCCCAATCTCACCTCATCTTACACAAACTGGAAACAGCAGCTTTAGAAACTCCAAAAATGGATCAGGAAAGTGTCACTCTTTGCTGAGGAGGGAGAAACTGCACAAAAAAGGTCAGAAGAGACTGTTTTCAAAGCAACTGTGAATAACTAACCTTTTCAGACAAGTCCCAGCAGAATGCCTTCCTGGGCACAGTTTCTGAGACCACAGAGAGGGGAGGGTGTAAGACTTAGTGGTGTGCTGCTGACAGCTCTGTGACACCTCCCGTGCCCTCTTGAAAAGCCTATTGTTTCCTGGCATCGTGGCTGTGGACTGGTGGGTTATGTCATATTTTGTCAATGGAAGCTGTTGTCTCCAGCCAGTGGTTCCATGACTCTTGTCTTCACAATGCAGTCCCCTCACCCCAAGTCTTGCTGTGTGAACTGTGTTACTAGATCTCAACAGGGCTCAAAGGAGGCCTTCACTCCCTCCCAGTATGTGCAGAAGTGCCTCTGACAGGACAGAAAAGCACAGACCTCTGTACTGGAACAGGAACCAGAACCAGGGCTTAGTGCACCTGAATCAAAGAAGGTTTCCTTACCTCCTCCCCCAGCTCCAGGCTTCCCCTCTGGCCAGATCACATGCCCTCTAACAGTCCCAGTGATGACTGGCTTTCAAAATAGAACCACCTCCTCCTACATGGAAGAGGGCTGGCCTGAATAATGGATTATGGAAATGGCAGGATGGAACTAGGTCATAATAGACATTGCAAGCCCTGCCTTCCTCTCTCGAGGGTGACTCCCTCTCAGGAAAGCCAGCTGCTATGTTGTGTGGTCACTCAAGCAGCCTGTGCTGGAAAGTCCCCAGGATGATAACCTGGGGCCAACAATCATCATGAACTTGTTATCCATGTGAATGAGCCATCTGGGAGTGTCCTCATGCTCACACCAGACCAAGTCTCCAGATGAATGTGAACCCAGTTGAATCTTGATGGCAAATTCAACGAGACCCTGAATTAAGCCACTGCACCACACTGGACCCACAGAAATTTTGAAATATTGAATAATCATTGTTGCTTTAATTCATGATGTTATGTGACACCAGATGATTTTTTTTTCTTTTGCTATCAGTACTTCACTCAGGCCTACAAAATTCTACTGTTCCCAGTAGACTCATTTGTCCTCCTTTTCGCAGATAAAGGATAAGAAACAAAGAGGAGGGACGTTGGGCGGTAGCACAGTGGGCTAAGAGCAGGTGGCGCAAAGCGCAAGGACCGGAGTAAGGATCCCCATTCAAGCCCCCAGCTCCCACCTGCAGGGACGTCACTTCACAGACGGTGAAGCAGGACAGCAGGTGTCTTTCTTTCTCTCCCCCTCTCTGTCTTCCCCTCCTCTCTCCATTTCTCTCTGTCATATCCAACAACAAAGACAGACAACAATAATAACTACAACAATAAAACAATGGCAACAAAAAGGAAATAAATAAATATTTTTTTAAAAAGGAAGAGGGGAGTCGGGCTGTAGCGCAGCGGGTTAAGCGCAGGTGGCGCAAAGCACAAGGACCGGCATAAGGATCCCGGTTCGAACCCCGGCTCCCCACCTGCAGGGGAGTCGCTTCACAGGTGGTGAAGCAGGTCTGCAGGTGTCTATCTTTCTCTCCTCCTCTCTGTCTTCCCCTCCTCTCTCCATTTCTCTCTGTCCTATCCAACAACAACAACAACAACAATAACTACAACAATAAAACAACAAGGGCAACAAAAGGGAATAAATAAATAAAATAAATATTTAAATAAAAAAAAGGAAGAGGAAGGGAAAAGAGACGGAGAAGAGAAGAGGCACCACAGCACTGCTCCACCACTCATGAAGCCTCCCATTCGCATGGTACTCCAATGTGGTAGCCAGGGGCTCCAACCTGGATCTTCAAGCATGTTGAAGTGCAGACTTAACTGCTAAGCAATCTCTGAGCCCACAAAAGAAGATAAAGAAAACAAAATCAAAGTGACAGTCTATATTTTTTGGAGTTGACTTAAGACCTATACTTCTCAGACTACATCAGTATGGACCTAGAAATGGGGCAATAATTTAAAAAAAAAAAAGGAGAAGAAGAAGAAGAAGCATTTCTCAAGTATGCATCATTGCAGCATGAGATTTCCTCAAATACTTTAGGTCAAATCGCCACTATACTCGTAAAATCATCAGTAATTCAACTTCTGTGTACATAGCCACAATAATTTAAAACAGGATCTCAAAGAGGTATTCACACATGAATGTTCACAGCAGTGTTTCTTACAATGCCCAAAAGGTAGAAGCAATTCAAGTGTCCATCAAATAATGAATGAATAAGCAAGGTGTGGTGTATACCTACAGAGGATTATTTTTCAGTTTAAGAAAAAAGGGAACCTCAGGGCTGGGGAGATAAGTCAATACATTAGAACACAAAACTTGCATGCCTGAGGGTGCAGGTGTGATCCACAGCACTACCACATGCCCCTGCGGCTCCAGACAGACTATGACCCACATAGTCAACGACTGCCACCTCTCCAGATTCAAAGGAGGTCTCGAAACTTGACATCAGGCTCAACCTGACACTGTTGACTGGCTACGGAAGAAGGGCAAACGCTAGAAGAAGAACCACATGCCAGAGCTAAACAGTACTTTAGCCTCTCTCTCTTTCTCTCTCTCATGTGTGTGAGTGTAAACAAAATTTTAAACTAAATAAATCAATCTGAAAAAAAAGAAAAAGTAAAAAAGGAAGGAGAACCTGTCACATGATATAATAGAAATGTACCTTGAGGATATTATGCTAAATAAGTCAGCCACAGGCAGACAATGATTACATGATCCCACTTATATGAGATAGGCAAAGTAGTCAAATTCATAGAAACAGAAAGTAGGGTGGTGGTGGCCAGGGGCTGAGGGAGAGGTCCCTAGAAGACTTTTTCAATGAATTTAGGGGTTTCGGTTTCACAAGATGAGAAACTTCTAGAGATCTCTACCTATAGTTAACACCACTGTGCACTACACTGAAAATCTAAGAAAGCAGAGCTTATAGTATATGGTTTTTACTACACTTTAAAAAGTGGGGCAGGGGGAGTCAGGCTGTAGCGCAGCGGGTTAAGCGCAGGTGGCGCTAAGCTCAAGGACCAGTGTCAGGATTCCGGTTCGAGCTCTTGGCTCCCCACCTGCAGGCAGGTCCCTTCACAGGCGGTGAAGCAGGTCTGCAGGTGTCTGTCTTTCTCTCCCCCTCTCTGTCTTCCCCTCCTCTCTCCATTTCTCTCTGTCCTATCTAACAACAACGACATCAATAATAACTACAACAATAAAACAACAAGGGCAACAAAAGGGAATAAATAAATAAAATTAAATTTAAAAAAAAGTGGGGCAGGGCAGTTAGCATAATGGTTATGCAAACAGACTCTCATGTCTGAGGCTCTGAGGTTCCAAGTTCAATGCCCTGTACCACCATAAGCCAGAGCTGAGCAGCGTTTTGGTATTTAAAAAAAAAAAGTGGAGGGGCCAGGTGGTGGCACACCTGGTTGAGTGCACAGTGCATAAGGACTTCAAGCCACTGATCACCACTTGCAGGGGAAAGGTTCAGGAATGGTGAAGCAGACAGAGCTGCAGGTATCTCTCTGTATCTCCTTCTCTATCTCCTCCTCCTCCCCTCTCAATTTCTTTCTGTCTCTACCCAATAATAAAAAATTAAAATAACAACAATAAAAAATTCAAAAATGCTCTCCTATCCTATGGTTTTGTTAATTAATCCTTTCTTGAATAAAAAAGAAAAAAAATTAAATACTTTTGCATACAAAAAAAATTCAAAAATGAATTTAAGGTGTCATCAAGGAGTAAGCAAATAGGGGTACTTACCATTAATTCCACCCTCACTAGTTCAGAGTCTGTCCTGAGCTATTAACTCCACACACTTCAAGGGACAGTGAACACCCTTTCAGAGATGTCAGAAACCCTATGGGGACTCTGAAGTGGCCTCCTGCTGAGCCTCAGTTTCCTTGTCTGTTGAAAAGGAACAAGAAACATTCATCTAGAAAGAAGGTTGTGAAGGTCCAGGTGGTGGTGCACCTGGTTGAGCACACGTGTTATCAATAGAAAGGGGATGCATTGGATCGACCTTCCCGTGGTGCATCCCGTGAGTACCCATTCATTGGGGAAACTGACGATCCTTCCTAGCCGACTGAATCCACATGGATCCCAGTCACTTTCAAAGCCAGCAACAAGCAGCTCCTGACAGCTTTCAACCTGACGCTGTTGTCTGGCTACGGAAGAAGGGCAAACGCTAGAAGAAGAGGGTTGTAAAAGCTATTCGGGGCAACACAGGTAGAATCTTACACACCAGAACCTGGTACATAGACTTATAGCAAAGTCTGCTATAAATAGTATGTAAATAGAGGCCGGGAGATAGTACAATGGTTTACACAAAAGAATTTTATGCCCAAAGCGCAGAGGTCCTAGGTTTAATCCCTACCACCATCATATGCTGCAGCAGAGCAGCGCTCATTAAAAAAGTGTGTGTGTGTGTGTGTGTGTGTGTGTGTGTGTGAAAGAGAGAGAGAGAGAGAGAGAGATATTAGCTTTTCCCATCTATAGAAATAGCACCCATAACTACCTGAAGTTATTGCTTCCTGGGCCAGGGGAGATAGCATAATGTTTGTGCAAAAGATTCATGCTTGAGGCTCCATAAGCCGGAGCTGAGCAGTGCTCTGGTAAAAAGAAAAGAAAAGAAAAGAAAAGAAAAGAAAAGAAAAGAAAAGAGAAGAAGAGGAGGGGAGGGGAGGGGAGGGGAGGGAAGAGGGGAGAGGAGGGGAGAGGGGAGGGGAGGGGAGGGGGAGAGGAGGGGAGGAGAGGAGGGGAGGGGAGAGGAGGGGAGGGGAGGGGAGGGGAGGGGAGGGGAGAGGAGACGAGGGGAGAGGAGACAAGGGGAGAGAAGAGAAGAAGAGAAAAAGAGAATTACTGCTTCCTTCCCTTGCTCAGCTCTCTTCAATGATGGCTACTCTCAGCTTCATCATCCAGCACTACCTTCAATGCCTCATGGTGACCTACACTGCTCACACCAAACAGACTTGCCCTGGGTACCCCAGAGACCTCCAGTAAAAGGCACTACAATTTGTTGCACCACATGCTTTTATTGCAAGAATGCTGCAACTCACTTGTCCTCGGAGCTGTGTGCTGTCCTCTTAGATGGCTCTTCAAGGGCAGTCCATGTCACCTCTCCCACACAAAGGCCTGGAAACTGGGCTGAGAGTAAATGCATATGGACGCCCCTCTGGATGTCCCTGTGAGAGCACACTCCTGAGCCTACCC
This sequence comes from Erinaceus europaeus, assembly GCF_950295315.1. Taxonomy (NCBI): domain Eukaryota; kingdom Metazoa; phylum Chordata; class Mammalia; order Eulipotyphla; family Erinaceidae; genus Erinaceus; species Erinaceus europaeus. The sequence goes on along the minus strand of NC_080162.1, from coordinate 56,423,241 downwards.
TCTCCCTTGGCTCTTTGCCCTCGTTGATTGCTCCCACAGTGTTCCCTGCCCAGTCAGAATCAGGAGTATCCACTACTCAGACTCAAGACCCTTGTCACCACACACCCTCTGCCCTGCTTATTTGTATAAGTCAATAAAAATATTTGACCAGCTCCAGACTTTGGTAACAAGGGTCAGAGGTTTGCAAAAACAGGGGCCCTGATTTTGGACTCTCAGATGCACCCCACACCTCCTCCCTGGATTTAGTTTCCTCTTTTCCCACTCGAAGTCCTGTTCACTTCATGAACTGGACTCCTCGCTTCATCACACTCCTTTCTCACCAACCTCTATTGGTATGACCTCACATTTCTGAGTGCCAGAGGAGAATTAGTTTGTTTTTGTTTTGTTTCAGGCTTCAAGGGTGGCTCCAAAAGTTATTTCTAAAAGCTAGAGGAGGAAACGTGCCAAAATGTTAGCAGTGGTCCCAACTATTGGAGGATTTGGGGACGAGGGGGGACAGAGGCTAGGGAGTAGCTATTTTCTTTGTTATACTTTTTGTATTTTTCACAATAGGCACATTCTATCTTTTTTTTAATACTTATTTATTCCCTTTTGTTGCCCTTGTTGTTTTATTGTTGTAGTTATTATTGTTGTTGTTGTTGATGTCATAATTGTTGAATAGGACAGAGAGAAATGGAGCTAGGAGGGGAAGACAGAGAGGGGGAGAGAAAGACACCTGCAGACCTGCTTCACCGCTTGTGAAGCGACTCCCCTGCAGGTGGGGAGCCAGGGACTCGAACTGGGATCCTTACTCCGGTCCCTGTGCTTTGCGCCATCTGCGCTTAATCCACTGTGCTACCACCCAACTCCCACATTCTATCTTTTTTTATAGAGAGAAAAAAATAAATCAGTGTTTTTTTTTTTAAGTAAGCAATTTAAAAACTCATTTGGTTACCTTCAAGTATTTTTTCATAGCCTGGGCTCATTCTGGGCACCAGCTTTTCAATCATTGCTCTCTCTGTTTTCTCTCTGTGTGTCTTGAATCTTCTGCTTTTAAGCCTTTGTTCTAGTTCTTAGAAAAGCTGAGATAGCATCAATTATTCTGGAAACTATACCAGTCTTTCTAGGATTTTTCTTCTCACTGGGAATATTTATAATCTGAATTTGTTCAATTTAGATAATTTATTTAGTTAATTAGTCTGATTATGGTGGTACTGGGGATTGAACCTAGGACCTTTATTGACTTGCATGAAAGTTTTTTTGCATGATCATTATGCCCTCTCCCTAGCCATGAATCCATTTAATAAATATCTCCCAACCAAAAAATTGCCCTCCTGTTCTCCTGAAATGATATTCTGAGGAAAATATAACATCTTTGTCCTAGTATTCTTACCAACACAAACACACATACTCACACACATCCTGGAGTTTCATCATGAGGAAACAGCTGACAGAACCAAATTGTAGGACATCCTATAAAATAATTGACACACATGCTTCAAAAATGCCAGTTTCTTAGAAGATAAATAAAGCCTAAGGGAGAATTCCCAGTCACAGGAAAGAGCAGACAGAGCAACTAAATGCAACATGTGATCTGGGACATTGTTCTGCTGTAAAGGACCTTATACAATAGTTGGTGCAATCTGAATCTGAATAAGGTCTGTAGATTAGACAATTGTATTGAATTGAAATGTGCTTCCTGGATTGGGTAATTGCACTGTAATTATATAAGAAAATGTCCTTTATATTTTTAGGAATTACACAACGGAACCTTTAGAAGGTAAAGGCCATCATACCTGCAATTTGTTATTATCTGATTCAGTGTGCGGGGAGGAAATATATATATATATATATATATATATATATAGAGAGAGAGAGAGAGAGAGAGAGAGAGAGAGAGAGAGAGACAAGAGAAAGACAAAGAACCTGAGTAAAAAAGTTTTTAAAATATTTGTTCTGGGACTGGGTGGTGACACACCTGGTTGAGTGCACGTGTTACAAAGCACAAGAACCAGGGTTCAAGCCCACCTGCAGGGGGAAAGTGTTGCAAGTGGTGAAGCAGGGCTGCAGGTGTCTCTCTTTCTATCTCCCCCTTCCCTTTGTCTTTCTCCAATAGATTAATAAAAGATAAGAAAATTTTTTTAATATTTGTTTTATTTTTGCAATTTTTTCATAATCTAAATTATGTTTAAAAAGAAGAAACTAAAAGACCTGCAGACCCAGGTATTGCCAGTAGTTCGACCCTTCAACAGTTCTTCCTTTATTTGTTGTAGCTCCATAACAAGAATACTTATTTCCTGTCTGGGAACTGGCTCCTCTCTCACCTACAATTCCAATTCCTCACTGACCCTCCATATTACCCATTTGGGACTATCTATCACTGCTAAAGACGGAGAGGTCTTCCAAGTTCAGTTTTAGAGTGACATTCCCATCCCCGTCAGCAGCAGACCCTCATCAGTACACTGCTTTTCTGCCTGAAATCTTTTTTAAAAATGTCCAAACAAGCAATTACAGATAATTACAAATAATACCTCTGGTGACCTTCCACCTTCTACACCCCATAATGATCCTGGGTGGGGAGCTAGCATAACAACTATGCAAAAAAAAAAAAAAAACTCATGCTTGAGGCTCTGATGTCCCAGGTTCAGTACCCCACACCACCATAAGCCAGAGGTAAGTATTACTCTGGTAAAAAAAAAAAATATATATATATATATATATATATTGTAATGAAATTTGGGGCTATAAACTCAAATTTCATTGTATTATAAAGTAAGGTTAAAGTTGTTTTATTTATTTTTATTTATTTATTCCTTTTTGATGCCCTTGTTGTTTTATTGTTGTAGTTATTATTATTGATGTTGTGGATGTCGTTGTTGGATAGGACAGAGAAATGGAGAGAGGAGGGGAAGACAGAGAAGAGGAGAGAAAGAGAGACACCTGCAGACCTGCTTCACTGCTTGTGCAGCGACTCCCTGGCAGGTGGCTGAGCCAGGCTTGAACCGAGTTCCTTGAACGGTCGTTGCACTTCGCGACACCTGCGCCTTACCCACTGCACTACCACCCAACTCCCAAGGTTAAAGTTTTGTTCTGTTTTAAATTGACACTGGGGCTGGTGAAATAGCTCACTTGGATACTACTGCACTGCTTTGCCATGTGTGCAACCCAGGTATGAGCCCAACCCCCCACAGTACTGAAGGAACCTTTGGTGCTGTGATCTCTTTCAGTCTCTCCCTGCCTCTCTGCCTTCTCTGTCTCAGTCTAAAAATATGTAGATAAATAAATAAATAATTAGCATTGCCTCCCACCCAGAGAGATTTAAATTCCCGTGCTGGGGCCTGGTGGTGGCACACTGGTGGCACAACTGGCCCCTGGTGGGACCGGGTTGAACACACACGGTACAGTGTACAAGGACCAGGATTCAAGCCTCCTGCAGTGGGAAAACTTCACAAGTGATGAAGCAGTGTTGCAGGTGTCTCTCTTTCTCTCTTCCTCTCTACCTCCTTCTCCCCTCTCAATTTCTCTGTCTCTATCAAAATAAATAAATTAAATATTGAAATAAATAAATCAATTCCAGTGTCAGGCCAGCAAGAGTGCTCCCCTGGGAAAGCACCTACTTTGCCATGTAGGAGACCCAGGTTCAAGATTTGGTCCTGTGGTCTCCTTATCTCTCCCTTTCCATCTGAAAAAGTCAGCCCAGAGCTGTGAAGCCATGGCGATAACAACAACAACAATTCCAGGCTGCATTCCAGATGACTCAAACAAGAATTTTCAGGGTTAGGACCCAAATAATTGACTTGTGGTTTTTTTTTAATTCTTAAGAAATTATAATTCAATTCTTAATTTTTAAACAATTAAGAACAAATAAAAATAATAATTTAAATGAGCTAGAAAAAAAGTGATCCCAAAAACCAATGATGTTTAAGAAACAGTAACTTGGGAGTCCGGTGGTAGTGCAGCGGGTTAAGCGCACGTGGCACAAAGCACAAGGACTGGCATAAGGATCCCAGTTCGAGCCCCCGGCTCCCCACCTGCAGGGGTGTCTCTTCACAAGCGGTGAAATAGGTCTGCAGGTGTCTGTCTTTCTCTTGCCTTCTCTGTCTTCTCCTCCTCTCTCCATTTCTCTCTGTCCTATCCAACGACAACAACAATAACAACAACAATAATAACTACAACAACAATGAAAAACAACAAGAGCAAAAAAAAAGGAAAAATAAATAAATATTTTTAAAAAGAAAATCTTAATAAAAAAGAAACAGCGACTTGTAACAACAGTTTCAAACATTAGCTTGCACCTGAATCACCAGTAAATTCTGATAAAACACAAATAGTTGTGCCCACCCCTTGGAGTTTCTGGAAGAGTAGGTCTGAGGCCAGGGTTGAAAATTTGCTTTTCTAACAAGTCACTTGTTAGGGATTCTAATAGGAGTTAGGAACACACTTTGAGAAGCACTAATTAGAACTAGCTCGTATCACAGCGGGTTAAGCACACATGGTGCAAAGCACAAGGACCAGCCTAAGGATCCCCATTTGAGCCCCGGCTTCCCACCTGCAGGGGAGTCGCTTCACAGACAGTGAAGCAGGTCTGCAGGTGTCTATACCCCCCACCCCGACCACCCCCGGCATACACACACAGAACATAGCTCTAGAGTCAGAAAGTAGATGTTAAAGAGTTCCAGGCTGAAATACCTCAATGGGTAAAGTGCTCAAATTTCCATGCTTTAGGACCTGGGTCCGAGTCCCCAGCTACCACATGGAGCACCAGGCAAAGGGAAAGCTTCACAGGCAGTGGAGCATTGCTGTGATGTCTCTCTCCTCTTGTTCTATCATTGTAAAAGTATAAACATAAAATTTAAAAAAAAAGGGGAGCCGGGTAGTAGTGCACTGGGTTAAGTGTCCATAGTGCAAAGCACAAGGACTGGCACACGGATCCTATAAAGAACCTCCGGCTCCCCACCTGCAGGGGTCGCTTCACAAGCAGTGAAGCAAGTCTGAAGGTGTCTTTCTCTCCACCTCTCTATCTCCCTTCCCCTCTCAATTTCTCTCTGTCCTATTCAACAGCAACAACAACAGTGGAAAAAAGATGGCCACCAGGAACAGTGGATTTGTAGTGCAGGCACCAAGCCCCAGCAATAACCTTGGAAGCAAAAGTAAAAAAAAAAGAGATGGGGGGTTAGTCCACCAGGAGCAGAGGAATCACGCAGGAGACTAGAAGTCCCAGCAATAAACCCTGGTGGTAGGTTAAAAAAAAAAGAGTTCCAGGCTAGGGCTGGGTGATGTTGCACCCAGGGGAGTGCGCATATTAAAAGACCCAGGCTTAAGCCCCACCCCCCACCCCCCATCCCACCTGTAGGGGAAACTTCATAAGCAGTGAAGCAAGGCTGCCGGTGTCTCTTTTTCTCCCTCCCTCTCTGATGTCTTCCCCCACCCCCAGTTTCTCTCTGTCCTATCCAAAAAACAAATAAATACTTAAAAAAAAAATAGTTCCAAGCCACGTGTGCCCACAGGAAGTCTGAGAAGCAATGATTTCAAAGAGATTTATACTCTCTTACGTATATATACATGTGTTAGGGTCTCAAGAGCTCAGGATTCCAGATGAGGTAGTAAAGTTGAAGAGAACCCAATCAGCATGGCCTGGAAAGCCCTCTAGTAAAACACAGTTGACATGACACAGACAGGTGGAGGTGGCTAGTCTGCTGGACCTGGGAGGGGAGTTACAACTGTAGTGAATTTTCCCAGTGCTCATTGCGGTCAGAAAAGAAAAGCAAGCCCATGTGTTGTGCAGTGGCTAACTGTCCTTCAAGGACATGGTAAGGGTGAGGGCTCCACCCTTGGAAGACAGTTCAGTACTCTGTAAGTCCCTTTTATTTTGACCTCTGGGTGAATATTGACACTAACAGCTTGACTACTTGGCAACTCATAGCTATTCCCTTTGCTTAACCTTGGAGTGTATCCCCACCGGATAATGCCACTGTAGAGACACTAAAAGGTCATCTCAGAGCTAGGTGGTCTGTCCTTGGCAGCAGGGGCAGCATTAGGTACTTGTTTCTACAAAGTAGAGGCCCCCCTTCACCTTCCACCATAGTCTTGAGGTTGGTCTCATTATCCCCAATCTATAGATGAAAAGACAGAAGCTCAGAGAGCTAGGTTTACTTGTCTGAGGCCACATCATTGATTAAGTGGCAAAGGCAGAATTAACTTCCAGATCTTTCTGACTCCACAGTCTTAACAGCAAACTAACTTGGTTCAGGCAAAATAGCTTACTTGGACAGTGTGTCACATTGCCATGTGCAAGACCCGGGTTTGAGCCCAGCCTCTATCACGTTAGAGGAAGCTGCAGTGCTAGATATAGTCCACCTTACTATTTTTGGTCTTTATTTTATATTTTATTTTATTTTATTTCACCAGAGCACTGATAAGCTCTGACTTATGATTGAACCTGAGACTTCTGAACCTCAAGCATGAGAGTCTGTTTGCATAACCATTATGCTATCTACCCCCTGCCCCATTTTTTGTCTTTATATATCTAAAAAAGTTGTCCAGGAACTGTGACTAAAAAGAGAGAGAAAAAAAAAGAAGTAAGCCAGCCTGAAGACATTGTTGAGGAAGACTTTACTGCCTTTTGCACTGTTCTTGCTTTTTTCCTTTGCTGCAATAATAGAAATAATTTTTTTTTTCTAAAATTGTGCTGCCTAGTATGGAGACCACTGAACGTATATGAGGTTATTTAAATTGAAATTAATTACAATTTAAAATTTCAATTTCTCAACCACCCCAGTCCCAGCTCAATTGTTGCATAGTTATGAGCATCTGGTGATTACAGCCATGGCAAAATAGATAGTAGAACAGATTCTCAGAAAGTCTATTGGACAGTACTATTCAAAAACAAGCTATGAAAAAAAGAAAAGAAAAAACAAAATAAAACAAAAAAAAATTATGTACCTTCCACTTTCCAGTTCCTCTCTTAATTCAGAGTTAACTTAAAACACACACCTTCAAACCCACAAAATTTTTACATCGTTTGCATTCATCATACTTTAACCAAAACGTTCTGCCGTTTAAGTATCAGGTGTTAGAAGGGAGGCACCTACTGGCAGGGTTTGGAATTACAACCTAGGACAACTGGACACAGAAAACTGGCCAGAACTTGGGTTCCATAATGATTAGTCTGTTTATGTTATCAGGGGATCCCCGGTTCCAGAGAAATTCTGTACCAAGAGAGAATAGATGAACCACCAAGTGAAAAAAACCAAGTCAGAAAACGATTCTACAGTGGGCTGAAACTTTCAGTATCATATCTTACCAGGTGCAGTGCCAGATACCAAAGACATCTGTGATAATTACTAGTTATTTAAAATAATAATAATAATTGATTACTTTATTGACTCAGAGGGTTCCAGAACTGCACCACTGAAATATATCACCTCTTCTATTTTTTTCCCAATTGGAACATCCCGTGTTATAAACTCAATGCCAAAATAGATTTTACTCTTTCAAACAGTTTAGCTGCCACAAAAGTATTTAATAATCAAAGGAAGTGAGAACTCCATGAGAGCACCATGAACAAGGAGATGTTTGAGTCTCTAATAAAACACGAAAAGATGTGCCTGTTTTCTTCTTTAACCCAAGGTGTCAGGAATGAAACATGTTGTGCCTGACTGGAAGATGAAGGAGACCCTACATTAACTCACTTACCCATTCAGTTCACACATGGCAGAGATCTGTCACTGCCTCATCACTGCAATGCTGAGTGGGCTGCTTGGGAGTCAGATGGCAAAAGAGACTGGCTGGTGGATGCTTATCTGATTTTTTTTTTTTTTTTTTTTTGCCTCTTCCAGGGCTGGGACTCGGTGCCTGCACTATGAATCCACTGCTCCTGGAGGCCTTTTTTTTTTTTTTTCCTTTTGTTGCCCTTGCTGTTTATCATTGTTATTATTGTTGTTATTGCTGTTGTTGCTGTTGGACAGGACAAAGAGAAATCAAGAGAGAGAGGGAAGACAGAGGGGGAGAGAAAGACACCTACAGACCTGCTTTACCGCTTGTGAAGTGACCCCCCACCCCGCAGGTGGGGAGCCAGGACTCAAACCAGGATCCTTACTCCAGTCCTTGCACTTTGCGCCATGTGCACTTAACCCGCTGTGCTACTGATGGCCGCCGTTTATCTGATTTCTATACACAAAAGAACACAGCAAGCATGAGGTCCTGAGTTCAATCACTTGCAAAGTATGTCCAGTGTGGTGCTCTGGTTTTTCTTCCTTTTTCAAATAAATAAATAATCTGAGGAGTCAGTATGACAATTACATGAAAGATATTTATGCCTGAGGTTCTAAAGTCCCAGATTCAATCCCCAGCACCACCACAAGCCAGAGCTCAGAGGTGCTGATACATATATGTTAATAAAAATATATTTTTTGCTTCCATGGATATTTCTGGGGCTCAGTACCTGCACTACAAGTCCACTGCTCCTGGAGGCTATTATTTCCCTTTTGTTGCCCTTGTTGTTTATTGTTGTTGTTGTTGCTGTCATTGTTGGAGAGGACAGAGAGAAATCGAGAGAGGATGGGAAGACAGAGGGGGAGAGAAAGATTGACACCTGCAGACCTGCTTCACCAATTGTGAAGTGAATCCCCTGCAGATGGGAAACCAGGAGCTGGAACTGGGATCTTTACCCCAGTCCTTGTGCTTCGCGCCATGTGTGCTTAACCTGCTACACTACCTCCCAGCCCCCCAAAATAAAATTTTTTAATGATACCATAAAATATGGTATCACAGAAGAGATCTGAAAGGCCGAGAAACACATTAAAAAATGCTCCAAGTCTTTGATTGTGAGAGAAATGCAAATAAAGACAACAATAAGATACCACTTCACTCCTGTGAGAATGTCATACATCAGAAAAAGTAGCGGCAACAAATGCTGGATAGGTTGTGGAATCAAAGGAACCCTCCTGCACTGCTGGTGGGAATGCAAATTGGTCCAACCTCTGTGGAGAACAGTCTGAAGAACTCTCAGAAGGCTAGAAATGGACCTACCCTATAATCCTGCAGTTCCTCTCCTGGGGATATATCCTAGGGAACCCAACATACCCATCCAAAAAGATTTGTGTATACCTATGTTCTTAGAAGTACAATTTGTCTCTCCTCTCCCGGATCAACTAGGAATACCAAAGGAGACCACCCGGGACCGAAACAAGACAGGACTAGAATGACCACAGGAACCCAGTAAATCACCGGTGAGTACAAACACGTGTGGCTGGTGACAGAAAGGAGAGAGGGGCCTAAGGAGAGATTAAGTGACTGCTAACAGTTCAGCAGTTTATCAGTTGAGACATCACCTCCAGTCTGCTCCACCAACAAGGGGACAGCTGAAGGGAGGAGAGGACTCCCCAGAGACTCACCAAGTGCAACTCTGAGTCTCCATTGCTACTACCCTCAGAATCTGGAGCAGCAACAGGAAGGGACACCAGGGGACAGAGATCTAACCAGGAAACTCAGAAGACCTATACCTTGGTGGCATAGCTGAGGGGCTGTGAAAGTCTCTTTGCATAACCACTGGATTATCTCTGCCACACCCTGCTTTATCTCTTGGTCAGGAGTCAGTGATTAAGCTAAGAAGCCTATTGATAGTTTAAAAGCCCTCAGGCTCCCATAGCCTACAGGGAAGGAAAAAAAAAAAAGAAATAGGCTTTTAAACCACTGAGCTCCAACTCAGGGATTGAAATAACTGTTAACTTCCACCACTGTGAACCCTTTAATTAACTTACTTAGACACAAGTCAATCCAGGCAATAGTGATCAATAATTTGAAAATTAATGATAAAGGGAACTCATAACATAATATATAAAATGGTTAAAACAACAAGAAAAAATATTGGAGACTCGAACCAGGACAAGAGTCCAGCTAAAAGTCCTCCAGAGGGTGAAGCACAAAACAACGAGTTCAACATCCAAACATTAGCTAAGGAAATAATAACAGGAGTGAGTAAAGAATTTGAAAAAAAATTGTAATCAGAAATGCAGGAACAACAAATGAGAATATGGAAGAAAATACTAATTATCTCATGGTTATTAGAGAGCTGAAAGCTGAAATCACTGAGCTAAGAAGGCAACTAGCTGAACAAGCTAAAACAGTATCAGAGCAGGGCAACAAAATAGATGCACTCCAGAAAGCAGTAGAGGGCAGAGAGGATAGAATCTATGAGGCTGAAGACAGAATTAGCAAGACTGAGGATGAATTAGAGACAACTAAAAAAGAAGTAAGAGATCTCAAAAAGAGATTAAGAGATGCTGAAAACAACAACAGAGTCCTATGGGATGACTTCAAAAGAAACAATATACACATTATTGGCATACCAGAGGAAGAAAGAGAAGGAGAGGAAGAAAGCATTTTCCAGGCCATAGTAGCTGAAAACTTCTCTAGTCTAGACAACATCAAAGACATAAAGATTCAAGAAGCCCAGAGGGTCCCAAACAGAATTAACCCAGACCTAAAGACACCAAGACATATCATACTTAGAATGGAAAGAAATAAGGATAAAGAAAGGATCCTGAAGGCTGCAAGAGAAAAACAAAGAGTCACCTACAAAGGAAAACCCATAAGATTAGCAGCAGACTTCTCCATACAAACACTACAGGCCAGAAGAGAATGGCAAGATATCTATCGAGTGCTCAATGAGAAAGGCTTTCAGCCAAGAATACTGTATCCTGCTAGACTGTCATTCAGACTAGATGGAGGCATCAAAACCTTCTCAGACAAGCAACAGTTGAAGGAATCAACCATCACCAAGCCTGCCCTGAAAGAAGTTCTGAAAGGTCTCCTATAAACAACCAGAAGTACAATTTGTAACAGCCAAAACCTGGAAGCAACCCAGGTGTCCAACAACAGATGAGTGGCTGAGCAAGTTGTGGTATATATACACAATGGAATACTACTCAGCTATTAAAAATGGTGATTTCACCATTTTCAGCCCATCTTGGATGGAGCTTGAAGAAATCATGTTAAGTGAAATAAGTCAGAGACAGGAATATGGGATGATCTCACTCTTAGGCAGAAGTTGAAAAACAAGATCAGAAGAGAAAACACAAGTAGAACCTGAACTGGAATTGGCATATTGCACCAAAGTAAAAGACTCTGGGGTGGGTGGGTGGAGAGAATACAGATCCAAGAAGGATGATGGAGGGCCTAGTGGGGGTTGTATTATTATATGGAAAACTGGGAAATGTTATGCATGTGCAAACTATTGTATTTACTGTAGAATGTAAAACATTAATTCCCCAATAAAGAAATTTAAAAAAAAAAAAAAAGAAGATCAGAAGAGAAAACACTAAGCAAAACCTGGACCGGAGTTTTTGTATTGCACCAAAGTAAAAGACGCTGGTGTTGGTGGAGGGGGAGAGTACAGGTCCTGGAAAAGGATGACAGAGGACCTAGTGGGGGTTGTATTGTTATGTGGAAAACTGAGAAATATTATGCATGTACAGACTATTGTATTTACTTTTAAATGTAAAGCATTAATCCCCCAATAAAGGAATAAATAAATACAAAAAATGTCTGATGGAGGAGCAGCACAGAGCATGAAAACCATGCTAGCCAGCAAATCTTTAACAAAGACCTGTGGTAGAGAGGGCAGTCTGCAGTTTCTGTTATCTGGAGATCCAGATACCAGTATACCACTAGCTAGACTTTCCTCTTTTTTTTGACCAAAGAATTTAATGAGGGGGCTTGGAAGTGGTACACCCAATTAAGCGCACGTTACCATGCGCAAGGTCCAGGGTTCAAATCCCTGCTCCCCACCTGCAGGGGGACACTTCACAAGTGATGAGGTAGGTCTGCAGGTGTGTCTTTCTCCCTCTTTCTATCCGCCCCTCAATTTCTCTCTGTTCTATCAAATATAATGAAAAAGAGGGAGAAAAAAAAAGGAAAAAATGGCCACCGGGAGTGGTGGATTTGTAGGGCCGATACAGAGCTCCAGCAACAATGCTGGTGGTAATAAAAAAAAAATAAAAAGAAGGAAAGAAAGAAAGAAAGAAAGAAAGGAAAAAGAAAAAATAAATAGAAGAACTTAGTGAGTAAAATCAGTATTCACAAAAGTCCAGTTACAGAAATAACCTAGGTAACAGTCAATAACTGAAACTTCCACAGGTTTTCATTATCTAGTCTGGCAGGAGGTGGCAGGAAGACCACACAGGTGAGAACATTACAGGAAAAGGTCAATTTTTTCCTTACTGTGACCTGTCTGGGGCCTCTCTTTTCATCTTATAAAACTGTGCCTTCATGTTTCTGGTGGCATAGGCTTTAATTTTCAGGTGCCCAGCCTTCAGAGTTTCTTCTGGCACTGTTGTACATAGAGTTTAGTACTTTGCATAAAAGCCTCTACTTGAAGAAGAGTCTGATTTACCCTCAAAGGTTAATCTCTCATCAAAAATAGATAGGAAACAAAAGAAGTTAATTTGAAGAAGGAGTAAAGAGAATGGATGAAGAAGATAATACAGATAATACGGCAGGGCTGGGAGAAGGTAGGAAAGTATTTTCTTCATTTCAAAGAGAACTGATTTTTTTTTTTTTTCAGTTAAGCACTGGAGAGGGTTTTGTGCAAGACTGGAAGGAGAAGTCAGACAAGCTCATTCACAAGGCAAGGAAGAAAAGGTTGAAAGGAGAGGAGAGAGAGGGGACAGGAACGTAGGCACCCAATGGAGGAGGTCATGTTTCATTGGCATCAAAATCTCCTCCTTCTGGAAGCCAGGAGATAGCTTGCCTGGTACGGTGCCTGCCTTGTCATCTATGTGGACTAGGTTTGAGGCTCAGCACCATATGGGAGAACCATAGCACGCACCAAAGGGAGCGCCAGTGTCTGGTGTTTCTCCCTCTTTCCCCTCTATAGCGCTCTACATATATCTGGAATAAAGAGTGGGAGAAAGTCAGCCTGGTAGCATTCATGAAATCACCATGCACAAGGACCAGCACCACCCAAGCCAAAAAACATCCTGCTTCTGAAAAGACAAACCCAGTCTAGGAGAAAATATTTATAATTGTGTGAGCATGCACAAGCAGCACACACACTTAATTTATTGAAACCATTTAAAGATCTTGTGCCACTTATCAGGAGGAAGGCCGACAATTCAATGAATATAAATGAGCACAAGGAGGTGGCACAGTGATAGAATAAAGGACTTGCAAGCATGAAGTTCTACATTTAACCCTCAGCACTATACCTGCCAGAGTGATGTTCTAGTTGTGTTTCTCTCAAATTCATCTTTTTTTTATCAAAAACTGGGCACAAGACAAGAATAGACACTTTACGAAGGGTATTCAAATGGCTAATCAACCTATGGGAAGATGCTTAGAATCACTAAGCATCAGGCAAGTGCTAACACAACCACAGCAAATGCCACACAACACATACTAAGGTGGCCCAAATGAAAACAACTTGCGACAGGTGTCTGTTCAACTATACTACTGGTAAAAACTTTCTATCATGCTGGGAGGAAATAAAAATAGTAGAGCCCAGTCAACAATATTTGTACACCTTTCCCATATTAAGGAGCTACTCTCTTCCCTAATCCAGCTTTCTGGTGCTTCTGCCAGCCGTGACATCACCTCCCCAGACAATAATTAGGATCCACCTGCATATCAGATTTCAGGCTCAGGCAAAAACAAAACAACAACAACAAAAAAAAAAAACAAAACACTAGTATAGCCACAGGCCCTTTGGAATATAGCTAAAATATGTCTACTAGCTTTCTATAAAATGAAGGACCCCCCCAACTCTTCACCTGCACTATTCCAGCCTTTAGGTCCATAATTGGTCAACAATTTGTTTGGCTTTGTATGTTAACTCTCTTGTCAACCACTAGGTTCCAGATATGTCCTGGAGCTCCGCCTCCCCAGAGCCCTTCATGAAATCACCATGCACAAGGACCAGCACCACCCAAACCAAAAAACATCCTGCTTCTGAAAAAGCCAACCCAGTCTAGGAGAAAATGTTTATAATTGTGTGAGCATGCACAAGCAGTACACACACTTGATTTATTGAAACCATTTAAAGATCTTTAAGTTTTTTTTTTCATTATCTCTATTTGTTTATCGGATAGAGACAGCCAGAAATCGAGAGGGAAGAGAATGATAGAGAGGGAGCAAGATAGAGAGACACCTGTAGCACTACTTCACCACTTGCAAAGCTTTCCCCCTACAGGTGGGGACCAGGGGCTCAAACCTGGGTCCTTGAGCACTGTAACATGTGAGCTCAACCAGGTGTGCCACTACCCAGCCCCTAAGGCCCTAGTTTCATCCCCCCCCCCATTTTTACTAGTTCTTAATAAAAAAAATTATTTAAATTTAAAACTACTAAGAGAAAGTGAAATGTATAAACTACCTTAGGGAAAACAAGCTCATACACAAACATGAATAGCAGCTTTATTCACAACTTCTAAAAACCAGAAATAATCCAAATACCCATCAACTGAAGAGAGGAAAGGACAAGTAATCTTGTATATCCAAAGAGAAATTCTATGATAAAAAGGATGAAATTATTACAAGATGCAATGTAAGAGAATATCAGTACTCTGTAGAATAAAAATAGCTATATATATTTTTAGAAGTGTCATGTGATTCCAGCAGTGGTGCATAAAACCACTACTACCAGTTTTTTTGTGTTTCCCCGTGCAGACACACACTAGGAACTCCAATCTTGAAACAAGGATTCTTTTTAAGTTGAAGATGTTTGAGATTCAAAAGATGCAAAAAGAAGTCGTCTTGGAATTTCTCTTATTTGACTTAAAAATCTGAAACTTCTGAGAAATTAAGATTGTAATAAATTCCCTCTTTGGGACAGCTTCTACTTCTTAGGACGACCAAGAGTAAACCTCCGTAAGTTCCCTCCCAAGGAGAGTTTCCTAACTTGGAAGAAGATGGAAAGATCACTGGCACCTGCGTAAACAACATTATCACAAACTTTCTTATCTCTGATTTGTTCTACTAAAAGCTCATTTGCTTTTTCCTAAAGAAATTCATTTGGGGAGTCCGGCGGTAGTGCAGCAGGTTAAGCGCACGTGGTGCAAAGGGCAATGACTGGTGTAAGAATCCCGGTTCGGGGCAAGAACCTGCATAAGGATCCCGGTTCGAGCCCCCAGCTCCCCACCTGTAGGGGAGTCACTTCACAGGCGGTGAAACAGGTTTGCAGGTGTCTATCTTTCTCTCACCCTCTTTGTCTTCCCCATTTCTCTCTGTCCTATCTAACAACAATAACATCAATAACACCAACAATAACTATAACAACAATAAAAAAGACAAGGGCAATAAAAGGGAAAATAAATAAATATTAAAAAAAAAAAAAAAAGAATCCTGGTTCCAGCCCCCGGCTCCCCACCTGCAGGGGAGTCGCTTCACAGGCGGTGAAGCAGGTCTGCAGGTGTCTATCTTTCTCTCCCTCTCTCTGTCTTCCCCTCCTCTCTCCATTTCTCTCTGTCCTATCCAACAACGACGACACCTATAACAACAACAATAATAACTACAACAACAATAAAAAGACAACAAGGGGAAGTCAGAGCTGAGCAGTGCTCTGGTGTTTCTCTGTGTGTGCTTCTCTCTCCCTGCATCTAAATAAATAAATAAATAAAATTTTAAAAAAGACAACAGGGGCAACAAACGGAAAAATAAATAAATAAAAATTTTTTAAAATAATTCATTTGTTCTTCCCATAGAATTTTCTACCCTCTCCCTTTTCCCCATTAAGTTAGGTAAATAAGTATGTAAAGCCCAAATTCTTTTTTATTATTGATTTAATAATTATTGATAAGACCTTAGGATAAGAAAGGTATAGTTCCACACGATCCCCACCACCAGAGTTCCATATCTCATCCCCTCCATTGGAAAATTCCCTATTCTTTATCCCTCTGGGAGCATGGAACCCAAGAATCATTATGGGGTGCAGAAGGTGGGAGGTCTGGCTTCTGTAATTGTTGCTCCACTGGACATAGGCATTGGTAGGTGGATCCATACTCCCAGCCTGTCTCTCTCTTCTCCTAGTTGGGCAGATTCCAGAGTACATTGGTAAGGTCATCTGCCCAGGGAAGTCAGGTTGGCATCATGGTAGCATCTGCAACTTGGTAGTTGAAAAACCATTAAGATATATCAGACAGGGGTAGATAGCATGTTTATGCAAATGGTTATTCATGCTTGAGGCTCCAAGGTACCAGGTTCAACCCCCCACAGCACCATAAGCCAGAACTGAGCAGTGCTCTGGTGGAAAAAAAGAAAAAATAAATAAATAAATATCAGAACAAATTGTTTAGTAATCAGGAAACTAGTGGTCCGGGAGGTGGTACAGTAGATAAAGCACTGGACTCTCATGCTTGAGGCCCTGAGTTCAATCCCTGGCAGCACATGTACCAGAGTGATGTCTGGTTCTTTCTCTCTCCTCCTGTCTTTCTCATGAATAAAGAAATAAAATCTTTAAAAAATAAATAAATAATCAGGAATCTAAAGGTAAGACTATAGCAGGTGAGATTTAGAGTCTCCATTTTGGAAAAGGCTCATAGGTCTTATTTTAGGTATATCAGGGGCCCATGATTTTACTAATTTTTGCCTGAATCCAACAGCTAACATGCAGGTGAAAATTCCAAATTCTAATGAGCACATTAAGTTATTCATTGAGCTGTCTGCATTTACATTCTTTTCTCTAGCTAGTCTGTCATTTGTCAGTTTAATCTATAGGCTCCCACTCAGTTATAAGAAGGTAGAAGAGACTTGCAAAGACTTTGAGAGTATATCTGTAAAAAATATAGTTTTTGTGGTCCAGGAGATGGCACAATGGATAAAACATAGGACCCTTAAGCATGAGGTCCCAAATTCAATCCCCAGCATCACATGTATCAGAGTAATGCCTGGTTCTTTTTCTCTCCTGCTATCTTTCTCATTAATAAATAAATAAAATCTTTAAAAACAAACAAATAAATAAATATAGTTTTCTGTACTTTACTGAGGAAGGTGGATTTGGGATGGAATATCCCCGCCCTCACAACAATGTCTGATTTCTATTGTTATTTTTATAAATTTTATTTATTTTATCTGCTAGAACAGAGAGAAATTGAATGGGGGGGAGATAAAAAGAAAGAGAAAGATAGATACCTGCGGCACTGCTTCACCACTCATGAAGTTTTCCCCCTGCAGGTGGGGACCAGGGGATTGAACCTGGGTAATTGTGCATGGTAATATATGCACTTAACAAGATGCACTACCACCTGGCCCCTTGGTTTTTATTTTTAGTAATTTTTTTTTCTTAGCACAAATGAGGTTATGAGGCTCTTATGGGCTAAGGGAAGACAAACCTAGGGATGTCTACTATTTAAGTTCTATTTCAATCACTAGTTAAACGACCCCTTCTCAGAAAGACCTTCCCTGATCATCCAAATATATAATGCCCACCCGAGCAGTCTAGCATAGACTTTTCATAGCCCCTACCACCATCATATTCTTTCTTTTTTTTATTCCCTTCTGTTGCCCTTGTTTTTTTGTTATTGTTGTAATTATTATTGTTGTTATTACTAATGTTGCCATTGTTGGATAGGACAGAGAGAAATGGAAAGAGGAGGCAAAGAAAGGGAGGGGGAGAGAAAGATAGATACCTGTAGACCTGCTTCACTGCTTGAGAAGTGACTCCCCTGCAGGTGAGGAGCCGGGAGCTCAAACCAGGGATCCTTACGCCTGTCCTTGTGCTTTGTGCCACGTGTGCTTAACCTGCTGCGCTACCACCTGACCCCCCACCCCATCAAGTTCTTTCTTACTCAACATCTGTCTCTCCCAACTAGAATACACTTCAGTGGTACAGCCATAACTGGCAAATTCCCTGTGTCCCCAGTAATTAGAACAGTTACATCACACATATGAACAAAAGTTTAAACTTGAACCAGGGAAATAGCTCACCTGGTAGAGCATCTGACTCATCTGAGGTTCTTGGTTTGATCTCCTGCACTGAATGTACCAGGGTGGTGCTCTAACCTGTCTTTCTTTCTGTCTTATGTGAAACTCTCTCCTTCATATGTAATAAATAGAATACACTTAACAAAAAATTAAACACGGGAACGAGGTGATGACACACCTGATAGAGTGCATATGTTATAATGCTAAAGGACTCAGGTTCAAATCCCTGGCCCCCACCTGCAGGGGAAATCTGAGCAGCGAAGCAATGCTACAAGTATCACTCTTCCTCTCTTCCTCTTTATCTCCCCTTCCCTCTCAATTTCTATCTCTATTCAATATATAAACAGTAGTATTAGTGGTGGTGGTGGCAGTGGTGGTAGAAGAAGTAGAAGGGGGAGAAGAAGGAGAAAATTTAAACTTGAGATGTCTTCAGAAATACCCTGAGAGAGATGTCAAGTAAGAGAGTTGTCAAGCAACTATATTTCTGTCCAAACTGGAGGAGTATACTGGGACATTTCCAAATCCATAAAAGTCAATGAACTCACCTAAGAGTGCGTTTAAGGCAGAGACTAAATGTCAAGGAACCCAAAATTTAGAGGTTGGCAACCAAAAAAAAAGATCTGCAAGGTAGGAGTAAAATCAAAAAAAGTTGTCAGGGAAGCTAAGAGGATTTTTCAAGAACAAGGGAATCACCCACCACCTATCAAACCTGCCCTTGGGGCCAGTTGGTGATGCACCTGGTTGAGTGTACAAGTTGCAAATTCCAACATGGATACTGTTAGGATCTGGGCAAGAGCAGTTCAGAATGTGATGGGCAGAAACCCCACCAGGAATAGATCCAAGGATAAAAGGGAAGAGTGTGAGTGGAAGTACTGTGTATCAATAATTCTATCCAGAAGTTTGGCTAAGGGATCTGAGAGTCACCTCACCTGGTAGAGTGGACACTTTACCACGTGTGAGGACCAGGTTCGAGTCCCTGGAACCTGGGCGTACCATGCAAAAAGTGCTTCACAGGTGGTAAAGCTGTGGTGTCTCTTCTCCCTCTTTAGCTCTCTCCTTCTTTAGGATAGTAATAGAGAAAAGAGAAAGCAGTGAGATCAAAGTGCAAGATGAAGAAAAAGAAGAAGGAGGGAGAGGGAGAGAAGGAGAAGTTTGACTAAAGTCAGCAAGTAAGCTAAGTGTAAGTATAGGCAGATATATTAGGTTGTTCAAAAAGTCATGAAGCACTTTTGCATAGAAAAACATGAAAAAAATACAACCTGACTTTTCCAATAGCTCAATATATAGAAAGGGATGGTTTTTCTTTTCTGCTCAACTTTTTATTTTGAAAAATTTCAAACCTACAGAAAAGTACAATGTATACCTTTTTCCCTGTATCTTCATTGATCATTTACTAACACTTTTCCACATTTCACTCACTCACACACAAACACTCACTCACTCACTCACTCACACATTCATTTGGGATAAATTATGGGCTATAAGTTGCAAAGACTCTCAAATACTACAGCATGCTTCTCCTAAGAACAAGTTCATTCTTCTGTACAGAATCAGTAACATCATCTGAACAGCAGATCATATCCACATTTCCCTAACAGTTCAGAAATGTCCTTTAGAGTCACTTCCTTTTTTAAATTTTTTTATATTTATTTATTCCCTTTTGTTGTCCTTATTGTTTGTTTATATATATATATTTTTTAATTTCTTTATTGGGGAATTAATGCTTTACATTCAATAGTAAATACAATAGTTTGTACATGCATAACATTCCCCAGTTTCCCATTTAACAATACAACCCCCACTATGTCATTTATCATCCTTCATGGACCTGTATTCTCCCCACCCACCCACCCACCCCAGAGTCTTTTATTTTGGTGCAATACGCCAATTCCATTTCAGGTTCTACTTGTGTTTTCTTTTCTAATCTTGTTTTTCAACTTTGGCCTGAGAGTGAGATCATCCCATATTCATCCTTCTGTTTCTGACTGATTTCACTCAACATGATTTTTTCAAGGTCCATCCAAGATTGGCTGAAAATGGTGAAGTCACCATTTTTTACAGCTGAGTAGTATTCCATTGTGTATATATACCACGACTTGCTCAGCCACTCATCTGTTGTTGGACACCTGGGTTGCTTCCAGGTTTTGGCTGTTACAAATTGTGCTGCCAAGAACATATGTGTACACAGATCTTTTTGGATGGGTGTGTTGGGTTCCTTAGGATATATCCCCAGGAGGGGAATTGCAGGGTCATAGGGTAGGTCCATTTCTAGCCTTCTGAGAGTTCTCCAGATTGTTCTCCACAGAGGTTGGACCAATTGAAATTCCCACCAGCAATGCAGGAGGGTTCCTTTGACCCCACACCCTCTCCAGCATTTGCTGCTGTTACCTTTTCTGATGTATGACATTCTCACAGGAGTGAAGTGATATCTCATTGTTGTCTTGATTTGCATTTCTCTGACAATCAGAGACTTGGAGCATTTTTTCATGTGTTTCTCGGCCTTTTGTATCTCTTCTGTGGTGAATATTCTGTCCAAGTCCTCCTCCTATTTTTGGATGGGGTTATTTGTTGTCTTGTTGTTGAGTCTGGTAAGTCCTTATTGTTTTATTGTTGTAGTTATTATTGATGTCATTGTTGTTGGATAGGACAGAAGTGCCACAAGCACTTAACCCACTACGCTACTGCCCAACTCCCCAGAGTCACTTTCTTTTTCCTGGTCCAGATTCCAATTTAAATTCACACATTCCATTTGGCTGACACATCTATGTAATCTCCTTTAATCTGAAACAGTTTCCCTAGGGTGTGTGTGTGTGTGTGTGTGTGTGTGTGTGTGTGTGTGTCTTTTATGACGCTGACATATTAGTTTGGGCCAGTTGTCATGTATCATGTCCCATATCCTGGATTTGTCTGATTGTTTCCTTATGACTGAATTCAGGTTAAATATTTTTGGCAAGAATATCATAATAAAATTAACTTCTCAAGGAAAAGTTTTTGTTTTGTTTTAAGATGGAAAATATTCAGCTTATTTAAATTTCAATGTAAATGATGCCATAGATTGGGAATGGATCACAGGGAAAGAAATTGGAAAATTGAATGGAATAATGAAGCCTTCAGTGGGAAGGGGAGAGAAGGTGGAATCAAATATTGGGATTTATCCTGACTGGCAACAGACATGACTTCTTGGTTTGAAGAAGCAAGAAAGGGAAAAGATGGTATAAGTGAATAGACATAGTCTAAAACAAGAGGATGAGTGTGTTTGGATTTGATACCATGTACTTTCTCAATGAAATGAGACAAAGTCAGGAGTCAAAACTTAAAGAAAGTGTGGGATGGGGAAGGAGGGAGTTTTAAGGAAGAAAGATCAAGTTTGACATGACACTGGAGGAAGTGACAAAGCAGCCTTACTAGAGAAATATGAAACAGGAGTCACCATTGATGGAAATGTAAACTGGTATAGCTACTACAAAAGGCACTATGGGAATTTCCCAAAAATTCAACAGAAAGTTATACATGATTTAGCAATCCAACTTCTGGATATATACCCAAAAGAACTGAAAGCCAGGTCTCAGATATTTGTACACTCATGTTCCTCACCACATTATTTCACATTCTGAAGGTAAAAAAAAAAATCTGTGTTCCATGGGACTACCCAGTTCCATTTCAGATGGCACACACTCCAACAAAGTGACAGATCCTATATATAGGCTAGGGGACTGGATACATGTATACACATATACATAAGTTAGGAGCAATTACATACCTCCAAGTAAAAGTGCTTACTAATCCTCTATAATTAGACTTAGACATAATAAGCTCAGCAGTCTAGTAGAATGGTCTAAAGAAAGCACCACAAATTTTCTAATCAAGTAGTCTGGGAGGTGGCATAGTGCATAAAGCATCAGACACTCAAGAATGATGTCCTGAGTTCAATCCCCGGCAGCACATGTACCAGAGTGATATGTGGCTCTTTCTCTCTCCTCTATGCTTCTCATTAATAAATAAATAAATAAATAAATAAATAAATAAAATATTTTTTAAATTTCTAATCAAATAATTACTACTTAGCCCTATAACCCCCCTCTCCTACCCACCTGCATCACAACCCTCAATCACTATCTATTCAACTAACTACACAAAAGAAAGTAAGATATATCAGCTAATCTCTTCTGACAGCATCAGCTTTATTGTCACCCCTTGATAACCTTTAGAAGAAAAAGGTTACAATTGGCCAAGAGATATACTGACAAAAATAATATATATACATATATATTACTTTTATAAATATAAAATATGTATTACTATATACATTTATATATATAGTAATATATAAATAAATATATGGTAATATATAATATATATAGCAATATATTTTACTATATATATATATATATGTCTCTATAACAGCCTTTATTAGAATCATCAAACAAGGGGGCCGGGCGGTAGCGCAGTGGGTTAAGTGCACATGGCTCAAAGTGCAAGGATCCCAGTTCAAGCTCTTGGCTCCCCACCTGCAGGGGGATCGCTTCACAAGCGGTAAAGCAGGTCTGCAGGTGTCTATCTTTCTCTCCCCCTCTCTGTCTCCCCTTCTCTCTTGATTTCTCTCTGTCCTATCCAACAACAATGACAGTGATAACAACAATAATTAACAACAACAACAATAAACAACAAGGGCAACAAAAGGGAAAAAATAGCCTCTAGGAGCAGTGGATTCGTAGTGCAGGCACTGAGCCTTAGCAATAACCCTGGAGGCAGAAGGAAAAAAGAAGAAGAAGAAAAAAGAATCATCAAACAAGTAAATGCAGTAAAACTCAAGGCTAAATTAGACCCACTAAAATCCTAGGGGTATTTCCTCCCCAGCTTGAGGCCATACCCCATAGACTAATTTGGATAAAACAAATGACACTCAATGCTTTAATAGTTGAAAGAATACCAAGCTCTTCATACAAAGAAAGAACTATAAAAGGTGGAAAAGGGCAAGAGACTGGCTTACTTAATGGTGGCCTCTTTGGTCACTACCAGGCCACCCCATCACCTGGGGCCTGAGGAATCCTAGGATTCCCCATGTAGATATGATGGGCCTAGAACTCATAACAGATATCTCTCTCCACCATCACTGGTCACTTCCTTCAGGAATGTCACCATAAGCCCTTTCAAGGGCCTCTCCAGGGTCCTGCCCTCACTATAAAGTAGCTAAGGTAGGAAATAACCCTACTTTCTGAAGGAAAGCTGGGTCAGCCTACTCTGCCACTCAAGGAAGATTAGTCCTGAAATGAGTGCAGCCTAGAATATTCCTGCAACCATGAATTGTGAGATCAGACAGACAGGGACTGGGAGGTCATACAGGCTCCTAAACTAAATGTGAGTATACATGGGCCCTGCTGGGTCACATTGATGTGGTAAACAGTTCATTATATTTATGTATTTTTTTTTCTTCAAGTTTGTGAGCTACTCTGCCTTAATCCAGCTTTCTAGCCCTATTCTCAACTCTGACTACATCTTCCTAGATTATATTTTTAGCCCATCTCCATGTTAACTATCAAGCTCAGGCAAAAATCACTAAAATCATAGCCCCAGGAACATACCTAAATTAGGCTTCCTAGCTTCTTAACACTTTTAAAATCCCTATTTTCACCTTCTCCATACCCACTTTTTAAAAATTTTTTATTTCTTTCTTTACTGGATAGAGATAGTCCAAAATCAAGAGGGAAGGGGGAGATAGAGAGAGAGGCAGAAAGATACCTGCAGCCCTGCTCCACCACTCTGAAGCATCCTCCTGCAGGTGGGGACCTGGGGCTCAGACCTGGGTCCTTATGCATGGTAATATGAGCACTCGACAAGGTGTGCTAACACATGGGCGCCCCCCCCCCCACTTTCTGGTTACTATTTACTAAGCATTTTGTCCTGACTTGTAACTTACTGCCTTTCAGATACCAAGCTGCAGATGCTCCTCTGATTCCATCCTGAACACCTTGGGCAAATGATCTCACCAATGTATCCCAGAATATCACCTCTCCAGAGCCCTATCCCACTAGGGAAAGACTGGGAAGTCGGAAGTATGGATAGAACTGCCAACACCTATGTCCAGCAAAGAAGCAATTATAGAAGCCAGACCTCCTACCTTCTACACCCCACAATAAGTTTGGTCCATACTCCAGAGGGGAGGAAATGTTAGGGGAAGATGACTAAGAGGGCTCTGAAACCCAATTCCATCAGGACCCAAAGACAGAACAGGAAAAAAGGAAAGACATTGAGAAGTAGTAATAAAAGCAGGTGTGACTTAAAATGGAAGGAAAAGCAGTACCATAGGGGGAAAAATACATACATACACATAGAGACAGTTATAGAAATAATAATAGTCAATCCATATCTTGGATTGACCTAGGGAGAATCACTGTAGTTTCCTATGGAGAGAATGGGTCCACAGAACTCTGGTGGTGGGAAAGGTGTGGAACTGACTCTTGTTATTTTGTAAATCACTGCTAATAATAAAATGTTAAAGATAATATATAGAGAAAAGGCAAATACTGGGGGCCGGGCAGTAGCGCAGCGGGTTAAGTGCATGTGGCAGAAAGCGCAAGGAGCAGCGTAAGAATCCCGGTTCAAGCCCCTGGCTCCCCACCTGCAGGGGAATCGCTTCACAGGCAGTGCAGCAGGTCTGCAGATGTCTATCTTTCTCTCCCCCTCTCTGTCTTCCCTCCTCTCTCCATTTCTCTCTGTCCTATCCAACGACATCAACAACAATAATAACTATAACAACAATAAAATAAGGGCTTTGTTACTACTTCTCAAAAAATGGAAAGTAAATAATAATCAAAAAAATAAAATAAAATAAAGAAAAAGAAAAAGAAAAGAAAAGGCAAATACTTCCATTCATCCAGGACTGGTTCTACAAAAAGAGAGGAGTCAGGGAGCTCAAGGATTTGTAAGATGTAAAGTCAAAATGTAGGCCATGCTGTACTGCTTCTGGATGCTTCAAGAGAGAATCTGATTCCTTGCCTTTTTTTCAACTTCTTGAGGTCACCCAACCCCTAATTACTCTTTCTTTCTTCTTTTTTTTTTTTTTTTTTTTGCCACCAGGGTTATCGCTGGGCTAGTGCCTGCATATGAATCCACTGCCTGGGAGGTCATTTTTCTTTTTCTCTTTCCCATTCCTCTTCCCCTTCCCCTTCCCCTTCCCCTCCTTCTCCTCCTTCTCCTCCTTCTCCTCCTTCCCCTCCTTCTCCTCCTTCTCCTTCTCCTCCTCCTCCTCTTCCTCCTTCTTCTCTTTTCTTTTTTTGACATGACAGAGAGAAATTGAGAGGGGGAAGATGGAGAGGGGGAGTGGGGCTTGAACTCAGGCCCTTGCTCACAGCGATATGTTCACTTAACCAGATGCACCACTGCTCAATCCCACACACACACCAATCGCTCTTCTTGCTTCTTCTGTCATATCCCACCACCAACACTGATCTCCCTGCCACCCTCTTATAAGGAACCTTGTGATAGTCTTGAGTCCACATAGACCATCCAGGTTAATATTTCCATCTCGAGATCCTTAATTTAATCCCACCAGCGAAGTTTCTTTTGCCATGTAAGGCACTGGGGTCTAGGAGACAAACAACTTTGAGGGGGCAAAATCCAGCTAGCAATAGTCAGTCCAGGGGATAACAGAGAACCCATTCATCCTCATCATGAAAACTAGTAAGTAGAGAAAAATAAGCAAGCATACATCTTTACCACTGAATAACTAGAGACTAGGGAAGAAGTTGTATCAGTTTATAAAGCATCCCAGCTAAGAAATGACAGAATTTGTCACCATTCTGTAAACCCCAATGGATTAGGAAGTCCAGATACTGATTATCAAGGGTTGTAAACAGTATCTCCATGAGTAAAATGCAACACTGCCTCTGATCTTACCAAAGAAATTCAACCTGAATCTGACCAGCTGCCACTTTTTCAGGAAAGGCCAAGTTAAGGGGAACATGGTGAACTGCACCTGGATGTGCACTCAGAATCCAGACTAGAAAACATAAAATGTCAGAGATCAGACTTTTCCAAAAGAGATAAATTTTTCATAAAGAAATGAACAGGCTAGGCCACCTAGCCTGCTCAACAAGCACACCCAGTTGGGCATACATGTTGCCATGCACAAGGGCCCAGGTTCCAACACCTGCTCCCCATCTACAAGGGGTGGGGAAGGGGAAGTTTCATGATCAGCAATGCAGGCCTGCAGGTATCTCTTTTTTTATATTTATATTTAATATATTTGTTTGTTTTTATTTATTTATTTTACCTCCAGGGTTATTACTGGAGCTCGGTGCCTGAACTATAAATCCACTGCTCCTAGTGGCCATTTTCTCCATTTTGTAGTTATTGGATAGGACAGAGAGAAATTGAGAGAGGAGAGAAAGACAGAGAGGGGGAGAGAAAGATAAATACCTGCAGACCTGCTTCACCGCCTGTGAAGTGACTCCCCTGCGGGTGGGGAGCCGGGGGCTCGAACTGGGATCCTTACTCCAGTCTCTGTGCTTCGTACCATGTGCGCTTAACCCACTGCACTACTGCCTGGCCCCCAGGAGTCTCTTTGACCCTCCCTTTCTATCTCCTGCTCCCCTCTCAATTTCTATAAATCCTATCTAATATGATTTTTAAAGAGCATAAAAAAGAAACAGGAGGAGTTTACACATTAGAGATTTAGCAGACTTGTCAAACTCAAGGTTCAACATCAGACTGTTTTCTACAGGTACACATATACATAGTAGAACTATGAAGAAGCACATTTATAAAAAGTCACTTTTGCAAGGAGGGTAAAGTGTCTAGGTTGGGATGTATGGAAGGATTCTTAGATACTGAGAAAGATCTTTCTCTTTTCTTTAAGTTTTTTATTCATTTATGTATTTTCCCTTTTGTTGCCCTTGTTGTTTTATTGTTGTGGTGGTTATTATTATTGTTGTTATTGATGTCATCATTGTTGTTGTTGGCTAGGACAGAGAGAAATGGAGAGAGGAGGGGAAGACAAAGAGGGGAGAGAAAGACACCTGGAGACCTACTTCACTGCCTGTGAAGCGACTCCCCTGCAAGTGGGGTGCCGGGAGATGAAACTGGGATCCTTCTGCCAGTCCTTGTGCTTTGCACCACGTGCATTTAACCCTCTGCACTGCTGCCCGACTCCCAAAAGATCTTTTTCTTGACCTAAATAGGAAGAGGTTAACAATGCTCTAAGCCATACACCTGTTTTGTATGCTTTTTGTCTTTTACAACAGATGGTTTATTTTTTAAGTCGGACTCATTCTCTCCTGCTCCTGGGGACCCTCAGAAGTTCTCCCTGTTCCACTCTGTGCTACAGCTGCTTTTCTCCTCATGGCTTCAGGTGGTGGTAACTTCCACTTAGCAGAGTACTTAAGCAGGACCCATCACTTCAGCACCTCCCAGCTTTCCCAGATTACTGATTTAGCTATTTTACCATGCAGGGAGTTTTGTGCCCTGCTTTTTTCCTTTAGCAATGTATCTTGAGCTCTCTCCTCTCTCACTCCCCGCCTCCTTTCCAGAGCACTGAGCAGTTCTGATTAATGGCTGTGCAGGGGATTGAACTTGGGACTTCAGAGCCTCAGGCATGAGGGTCTTTTGTATAATCATTATTCTGCCTATCCCTGCCCTCTTGAGAAGTTGCTATGTCTGGTGAGACCTTTAACAGTTTATGTGACTCCTTAAGTCCATTTTGGGTGGCTCACTTCCTAACAAAGCTACAGAACCTAGATATAGACAAGGGCACATGAGAGAAAGCACATGTGCACATGTATCTGTAAGTTAGGGGAAATTAAATGCTTTAAAGTAAAAGTGCACAATAGTGTACAGTGACTCAGTAAGTGTAACAAACAAGTAGAATGACCTAAAAACAAAGACACCATTAAATACCTAATCAAATAGTTCCTACTTAGAACTAGATACCCTCCTCACCTACTTGCTACTTCACTTCCCTCAATCACTCTGAATTGATCACACTTTATTCTGCAAAAGCTGAATAAAGGCAAGAAAATGGCATACTTTAATGATGGCCCTTTTGGTCACTACCAGGCCATCCCATCATCGGGGGGCTCTAGTCAGGGAATCCTGAGATTCCCACATAGATATGATGGGCCTAGACTTCTAACAGATCCCTCTCTCCTTCAGCACTGGTAATCTCCATCAGGAACATCATAAACCCTCATGTGGGCCTCTACAGGAACTTGCCTTCAATGTAGAACAACAATGGTAGAGATTGCCCCACTCTCTGAAGGGAGGTTAAGTCAACGGACTCTGTCACTCAAGGAAGAATAGTCCTGAAATGAGTGCAGCCTAGAACGTTCCTAGCTATGACCATGGGATGTGAGCTCAGACTGACCAGAATGCAGAGGTTACACAGGCTCCTGTGCTAAATATGAATAGACATGGACCCTAGGTCAGATCAATGGGGTTTATAGTTAATGGAATTTATATACTTTTCCCATATTTGGGAGTTTCTCTCTGCCTTGAGCCAGCTTTCTAGTCCTATTCCTAACTCTGACACTGTCTCTTCAGGTAATACCTTTAGCCCGCCTGCATGTTAGCTGTCAGGCTCAGGCAAAAATTAGTAAAGTCATGGGCCTCTTGGAATATACCTAAAATAGACCTACTTATCTTTTTCCAAAATGGAGACCCCAAATCTCGTCTGCTATACTCTTACCTTAGGTTTCTGATTATTAAACAAACTGTCCTGCCTTATATCTTAATGCTTTTCAGCCACCAAGTTGCAGATGCTACCATAACACCAACCTGACCTCCCTGGGCACATGACCCCACCAATGTGTCATGGAACCCCCCCCCCCCAGAGCCCTACCCCACTAGGGAAAGATAGAAACAGGCTGGGAGTATGGATTGACCTGCCAATGCCCATGTTCGGCTAAGAAGCAGTTACAGAAGCCAGACCTCCCACCTCCTGCACCCCATAATGATCCTGGTCCATACTCCCAGAGGCATAAAGAATTGGGAAACTTGAAATAGAGGGGATAGGATACAGAACTCTGGTAGTGGTAACTGTACCCCTCTTATCCTACAATCTTGTCAATCATTATTAAATCACTAATAAAATTTAAAAAAAAAAAAAACTGTTGCAGGGATGAGAAAATAACAATGGTTATGCAAAAAGTCATTCACTCCTGATACTAAGAGATCCAAGTTCTTTCCCCTGCCTCACCATATGCCAGAGTTGATCAGTCCTCTGGTAAAAATAAAAATAAAAATAGGGGTTGGGCAGGGGCACCTGGTTGAGAACACATTACTATGTTCAAGCCCATGGTCCCCACCTACAGAAAGGAAACTTCACAAGTGGTGTAGTAGTGCTGTAGGTTTCTGTCTGTCTCTCCTTCTCTTCCCCCATTCCCTCTCAATTTCTCTCTTTCCTGTCAAAGTAAGTAAAGCTTTCTTTTTTAATCTTTGAAAAAAAGGTGTGTTGCATAGTTTTTATTTCTATGGTTCCACTGTTATCTTTTTTTATTCTATTGTTGGTGAAGATACAGTGTGTAATGTCAACTCTCTTCCTCCACCAACACCTCCTTCTTCTTCTTCTTCTCCTCTTTCCAGAGCACCGAACAGCTCTGGCTTATGGTGGCACAGGGAACTGAATTTGTAAAACTATTATGCTATCTCCCCTGCCCCTGTAATGACAATTCTTCCAACTTTTATGGTTTATTTTTATAGCTTCAGGTATGGTCTATTTTGGCCCATGTTCTGTGATCACTTGAGAAGAGTATATTCTGCTCTTAGGTGGATGTTCTACAAATGTAGATTAGATTCTGATGTTTGAGAGTATTGTTGAGTTATTTTATATTGTTGTCATTTTTATTTGGTGTTCTATCAATTTTGTTTAGAGATGAGAGAAGGGAGAGAGGGAGAGAGAGAGAGAGTAAAGAGAAGATAGAGACCACAACATTGAAGCTTCCTTCAATTTGGTGGTAGCTAGACTCAAATCTGGGTTACATACTTAACAAAGAAATACACTATCCTATTTCACCTGATTTGCAGCTAGTTCATATTTTCACTTATTGTTACAATGGAGTGAGGAACTCCAAGTTTCTCACATTCTGGACTGGAAACCAGAAACTCTTTCCCTGCTTTTACATTTTAGTTTCTGTATGAGATTTCTATGGACAAGGAGGTACAGCCTGATAAATAACTGCAAAATCTCAGTGGCATGGGAAAAATAACACTTATTTTTAGTCAAAGTCTCTGTATGGGTTGCTTGGTTCTGCTAATTTGAGTTGGACTCTGTTGCCTTGGGAGGGGTCATGCACATGTCTATAAGCAGGTGCTGGTTAATTGGGGCTGGCTGATCTTTTGTGGCCTCAGCTGGTATGATTTGGCTCTGTCCCATGTGATTTCTCACCTTCTAGCAGACCAGCCTGGGCTGTCCACAGCTTAGCAAGGCAAGGATCTGAGAAAGCGGAGGCTCGAGGCCAACTAAAATCTAGGCTTGGACATGTGCAGTGTACAATTATTTCTGCCTCATTTTGTTAGATAAAGCATGTCATAAGGCCATCTCAGATTTCAATGGTTGTAAAATGAACTTTCTGTGTTTAGATACATGGAAATGAGGCTGTCTTGGTAACCAACCCATTACAGTTGCTTTTATTTTAGAGTCTTGGTTCAACTATCTGTTATTCTTTTCTGACTTCACTTAATTTTTTTTTTTTTTTTTTTTTGCCACAGTATTACTCAGCTCTGGTTTATGTTGGTGCCCCAGATTGAATTTGAAACCTCAGAGCCTCATGCATGAAGACCATTTGCATGAAATTATGCTATCTTCCTGGCCCACTTCATTTGCTTTTTAAAATTTGCAAGTTGTACTTTGGTAGAAATGTAAATTTGAGGGCTGGGGAGATAGCATAGTGATTATGAAAATGTCTTTCATGCCTGAGGCACCAAAAGTACCAGGTTCAACCCCCAGCACTACCATAAACTGTAGCTTACTTAGAAGTGGTCTGGTTGAGTGGTCCTGGAGGTGGCGCAGTGGATAAAGCATCGGACTCTCAGGCATGAGGTCCTGAGTTCAAACCTTGGCAGCACATGTACCAGAAGTGGTCTGGTTGAAAAAAAAAAATAGGGGCCAGGCGGTGATGCACCTGGTTGAGTGCACACATTACAGTGCACAAGGACTCAGGTTCAAGCCCCTGGTCCCCACCTGCAGGGGGAAAGCTTCATGAGTGGTGAAGCAGGGCTGCAGGTGTCTCTCTGTCTCTCTGTCTCTCTCCCTCACTATCTCCCCATCTCTCTCAATTTCTCTCCGTCTCTATCCAATAATAAATAAATAAAAATAAACAGTAATGATAAAGAGCTAGGGAGACAGCATAATGGTTCTGCAAGATTTTCATGCCTAAGGCTCTGAGGTCTCAGGTTCACTCCCCAGCACCACCATAAGCCAGAGCTGAGCAGTGCTCCGGTCTGTCACTTTGTATCTTCCTTCTCTATATTCCACTCTCATTAAGATAAAGTAAATTAAATATAAAAAAGAAATTAAAACATTGTGTGTGTGATATTTTAATGAAAAGCAATGTTTTTTAAAAATATTTATTTATTTATTCCCTTTCGTTGCCCTTGTTTTATTGTTGTAGTTATTATTGTTGTTATTGATGTCGTTGTCATTGTTGGATAGGACAGAGAGAAATGGAGAGAGGAGGGGAAGACAGAGAGGGGGGAGAGAAAGACAGACACCTGCAGACCTGCTGTTCACCGCCTGTGAAGCGACTCCCCTGCAGGTGGGGAGCCGGAGGCTCGAACCAGGATCCTTATGCCGGTCCTTGTGCTTTGCACCACCTGCGCTTAATCCGCTGAGCTACTGCCCAACTCCTGAGAAGCAATGTTTATAGTTTGTTTTTGTTAGCTATTCTAAAGATGTAAATTTATATACCCGGATGTAAAGGAAGTTTTCTACAGTGATACTTACTTAGTTATTGGATAGAGACAGAGAAATTGTGAGGTGAGGGAAAGATAGTGATGGGGAAAGAGACACCTCTAGCACTGCTTCCCCGTTTGTGAAGCTTTCTTCCTACAGATGGGGACCAGGGACTTCAACCTGCATCCTTGTGTATGGTAACATGTCAGCTCTACCAAGTGCATGACTGCCTAGCCTTTCCACAATGCTTTTTTTGACCTCCAGGGTTATTGATGGGGCTTGGTGCCTGTACCACAAATCCACTGCTCCTAGAAGCTATTTTTTCCCCTTTTGTTGCCCTTGTTGTCTTATCATTGTTATGGTTATTATTATTGTTGTTGTTGTTGTTGTTGATGCTGTTATTGGATAGGACAGGGAGAAATAGAGAGAGGAGAGGAAGATAGAGAAGGGGAGAGAAAGATAGACACCTGTAGACCTGATTCACCACTTGTGAAGCAATCTTCCTGCAGGTGGTGAGCCGGGGGCTCGAACCAGGATCCTTAGGCCTGTTCCACAATGCTTTTTTAAGTAATGAAAAATAAAATTCTAGTTGTTCAATAATGAGAGAAATAGTAAACAATGAAATACTATGCAGTCATTAAGGACAATATCCTTGGGCCACATAAATAACTCACCAGATATGGCCCACCTTGGCATCCTCAAGACCCAAGTTCAAGTACTAACATCACACAGGAGTGCCGTGGCACTGGACAGAGGGCAGCTCTGATGCTGTGGTGTTGCTCTCATTCTCTCTGTATATAAAAAAGTAGCATTGGAATGGTGAAATTTCATGTATGCAAGGTACCAGCTCATACAAAAAAAAAAAAAAAAGAATATTAACTTTGAGGGTTTTTTTGACAATTTTTTATTGATTTAATAATGATTGACAAGACTGTAGGATAAGAAAGGTACAGTTCCCACCACCAGAGTTCCATATCCCATCCCCTCTATTGGAAGGTTCCCTATTCTTTATCCCCCTGGGAGTATGGACCCAGGACCATTATGGGGTTTAGGAGGTGGGAGGTCTGGCTTCTGTAACTGCTTCTCAGCTGAACATGGGCATCGGCAGGTCAATCCATACTCCCAGCCTGTCTCTATCTTTCCCTACTGGGGTAGGGCTCTGGGGGAGGGGGGTCCCATGACACATTGGTGGGGTCATGTGCCCAGGGAGGTCAGGTTGGTGTCATGGTAGCATCTGCAACTTGGTGGCTGAAAAGCTCGAACTGAGATCCTTATGCAGGTCCTTGTGCTTTGCGCCATGTGCGCTTAACTGCTATGCTACTGCCTGGCCCCCACTGCTGTCCTTTTTGATGTGTGACATTCTCACAGGGGTGAGGTGGTATCTCAATCAGTGACCTGGAGCAATTTTTTATATGTCTCTTGGCCTTTTGCATGTCTTCTGTAGTGAATATTCTGTTCATATCCTCTGACCATTTTTGGATTGGGTCATTTGCTTTTTTGTTGCTAAGTTTGCTGAGCTCTTTGTATATTTTGCTTGCTAGTTGCTTGTCTGATATATGGCATGTAAAGATCTTCTCCCATTCTATGAGGAGTCGCTTTGTTTGGGTGATGGTTTCTTTTGCTGTGCAGAAACTTTTCAATTTGATGTAGTCCCATTAGTTTATTTTTGTTTTAGTATTCCTTGCAATTGGGTCTGTATCATCAAAGATTTCCTTGAAATTTAGATGAGAAAGAGTTTCACCAATATTTTCCTCTTAGTATTTGATAGTTTCTGGTCTAACATCCAGGTCCTTGATCTATTTTGAGTTGACTTTTGTTTCTGGTGAGATATAGTGATTAAATATCATTCTTCTGCATGTTTCAATCCAATTTTCCCAGCACCATTTATAGAGGAGACCCTCTTTTGCCATTTAATAGTTTGGGCTCCCTTATTAAAAATTAGTTGTCTACAGTGTGCCTACAACACACTTCTAAACAATGCAAAGGAGGAAGTCCAAAGCAAAATTTAAAATATATTCAGATAGAATGAATACACAACATCCATACTTTTTAGACACAACTAAAACAATGCTAAAAGGGAAATTAAAAGTACTAAATGTGGGGCGGGGTGGCACACCTGGTTGAGTGCACATATTACAATGCTCAAGGACCCAGGTTTGAAACCCCAGTCCCCATCTGCAGGAGGAAAGCTTTGCAAGTGGTGAAGCAGTGCAGCAGATGTCTCTCTGTCTCTCTCTATTATCTTCTTCTCTCTAGATTTCTGGCTGTCTCTATCTAATAAATAAATAAATAAGCATTTTTTTAAAAAGTACTAAATGCATACATTAGGAAAGAAAAAAGCCTCAAGTTAATAGTCTAAACTCTTGGGAGTCGGGCAGTAGTGCAGCGGGTTAAGCCAATGTGGTGCAAAGCACAAGGACTGTCATAAGATCCCGGTTCGAGCCCCCGACTCCCCACCTGTAGGGGAGTCACTTCACAGGTGGTGAAACAGGTCTACAGGTGTCTATCTTTCTCTCTTCCTCTCTGTCTTCCCTTCCTCTCTCCATTTCTCTCTGTCCTATCCAACAATGACAACAACAATAATAACTACAACAATAAAACAACAAGGGCAACAAAAGGGAATAAATAAATATTATTAAAAGTTTAAAAAAAAAGAAAAAGTGAATAGTCTAAACTCTCACCTCTCAAAACTTAAAAAAAGGAGCAAAATAAATTAAAGTAGGCAGAAGGAAGTAACAAAGAACAGAAAACAGTGAAAATGAAAACAGGAAAACAAAAGATAAGTGAAACAAAGAGTAGCTTCTTTGAGAAGATCAACAAAAGTGCCAAACTTTACTAAGACTGACAAGGAAAAAAAAGCAGACAGAAATTATCACTAACAGGAATGAGAAGAGAAAACACTACAGATTCAGTAGACATCAAATGGATAAAAGGGAATACTGCAAATAACTTCACACACTTAATCTCACAAGATAAAACAAATGAGTTCATATATATATATACTGTCTGGGACACCAAAGACCTGGAGTCAAGCCTCCACTTCCCACCCTGCAGGGGAAGTAATGCTGTAGGTCTCTCTCTCCCCCTCTCAATTTTTTTTATTATCTTTATTTATTTATTGGATAGAGACAGCCAGAAACCAAGAGGGAAGGGGGTGATAGGGAGAGAGACAAAGAGACACCAGCAACATTGCTTCACCACTCGTAAGGCTTTC
The DNA here is from genome assembly GCF_950295315.1 of Erinaceus europaeus. Taxonomy (NCBI): domain Eukaryota; kingdom Metazoa; phylum Chordata; class Mammalia; order Eulipotyphla; family Erinaceidae; genus Erinaceus; species Erinaceus europaeus. The sequence goes on along the minus strand of NC_080162.1, from coordinate 56,388,250 downwards.
CCCCTGAAGATGGGAACTGGGGGCTCAAACCTGGGTCCTTGTGCCAACCAGGTGTACCACCATCCAACTTCCCTCTCTCCCTCTCTATCTCCCTTTTCTCTTTATATTTTTCTCTGTTCTCTCCAATGAAATAAAAGGAAATAAAGTATTGTAAAAGTGAAAAAAAAAAAAAAAGCCTAACAAACTACTGTGGCCTGGGATACAGTAGCTAGAGTGCTGTAATGGGAAGTATGAGAGTCTGAGTTTGATCTCTGGCATCATATGTGCCATAGTGGTGCCTTGATTCTCTTTCCTCTCTCCTACCAATAATTTTTTAAATACAAACTACTATAGCTCACCCCATATAAAGCAGACAATGTGGTCAGCCTTATAACTATTAAGAAGACTGAATTTCTGATTTGAAAACTCCCAAAAAGGGATATACTCAGATCCAAATGGTGTCACTGGAAAATTCATATAATATATAATGAAAAATGAACAGCAACTCTAGAATTATACTGAATAAAAAGAAGTAAACCACTAGGGAGTTGGGCGGTAGCTCAGCAGGTTAAGCGCACGTAGCGCAAAGCAGAAGACTGGCGTAAGGATCCCGGTGTGAGCCCCCGGCTCCCCACCTACAGGGGAGTCACTTCATAGGCAGTGAAGCAGGTCTGCAGGTGTCTATCTTTCTCTCCCCCTCTCTGTCTTCCCCTCCTCTCTCCATTTCTCTCTGTCCTATCCAACAATTATGACATCAATAAATACAACAACAGTGGAAAACAAGGGCAACAAATAAAATAAATAAATAAATAAAGAAGTAAACCACTGTAAAGACTGCACTGTGTGATTATACGGTTGGAAAGGCAAAGCTACAGAAATGGATTTGTGGTGGGGGGATGGCTGCCAGAGGGCCCTGGGTATGACTACAAACAGGAAAATGGAGGGATCTTGTGGTGACAGGCAGCTAGACTGCACCAATTTCAATGCCCTGGCTGTGAAGTAGAGCTTTGCAAGACATTACCACTACAGGGAAAGACAAAGGGTGCAAAAGACCTCTCTGTCATCTTTCGCACAACTATGTGCACCTGCAATTATCTGAAAAATTAAAAGTTGATTTTTTTAAATACACACACACACACACACACACACACACAAAGACTAGATCCATTGCATTTTCTATAAGAGCAACAAGGAAATAATAAGATAGAGGAGCCAGGTGGTAGTACGCCTGGTAGAGTGCACACATTACCACCTTCAAGGACCTGGGCTCAAGCCTCCAGTCACTAGTGGTGGAATAGCCTTACAGATGTCTCTGACCCTTGATCAAAAAAAAAGCAAACATGGAAAACATAAGAAAAGCACCCCATGTGGTAGTGATTCTTGGTTGATTATACACATTGTCATGCACAAGGACCTGGGTTCAAACCCCTGCTCCCCATCTGCAAGGGGCAAACTTCATGAATGGTGAAGCAGTGCTGCAGTTGTTTCTCTCTCTCCCTCTCTAACTTCCCTTCCCCTCTCAATTCCTCTCTGTCCTAGCAAATATAAGAAAAATGAAATAAGGCAAAAATAAAAATTATACAAAAGAAAGAGAGAGGAAACACAATTGAGCATTGGGCCAACCAGAGAGCTCACTTGGCTGATACACTTGTTTTGTCATGGGCATGACCTGGGTTTGAGCCTGGCACCCATGTCACTGAAGGAAGCAAACGTTGGTACTGTAGTCTCTCTCTCTCTCTCTCTCTCTCTCTCTGTGTCACTGAGGGAAGCAAGTGTTGGTACTATAGTCTTTCTCTCTCTCTTTTAGCTAATTTTATTGATCTGCCATTTTTCTTATTAGATAAAGATAGATGTTGGGGGGGAGGTGAGAGGGAGAGAGACAAAGAGACACCTGTAGCTCTACTTCACCACTTATGAAGCTCCTGCCCTGCAGGTGGGTCCTTGCACACTGTAGTGTGTGCACTCAACCAGTTGTGCCACTGCTGGCCCCTCTCTGTGTCTTTATCTCTGTATATCTGAAAAAAGTCACTGAAGTGATGAAGCCCCAGAAATGGAAGAAAAAAAACCAAACAAAAAAAGAAAGAAAGAGCATTAATTAATTCTAGTAATGTAACATCCAGTAAAGAAGAGTTGTAGAAAAAGAGTAGAGAGGGACCATGTGGTGGCACATGTGGTTGAGTGCATACATTACAGTGTGCAAAGACCCAGGTTCAAGCCCTTGGTCCCCACCGGAACTGTGGAATCTTCATATGCAGTGAAGTAGGGCTTCAGGTCTCTCTCTCTCCCTCCTTCCCTCTATCTCCTCCTTCCCTCTCAATCTCTGTCTCTATCCAAACATATATATATATATTTTTTTTTTTTAAACCAGAGCACTACTCAGTTCTGGTTGATGGTGGAGTGGGGGATTGAACCTCAGACTTCGGAGCTTCAAGAAAGAAACTCTCTTTACATAACCATTATGTTATCTACTTCTGCTAATAAATATTTAAAAAGTAGAAGAAAGAAAAAGCAAAAAAAAAAAAAAACTAGGAGAGGAGATTGTCAAGGTTAGCCAATAAAACCACTAGAATAAAAGAAGTGATTTCCCATATTAAATGGCTCACATAAAGGTAAATCACCATAAAATATCAGAACTCTGAGACCAGAGAATACAAAGAGGAGAAATGAAAAAGAGCCTTTCGGGGCTTCTGTAAATGTAAGTGGTGTAACTTTCCACTGTAGACTGAGAATTCTGTTGTCTGCAAAATCAATTAGCAATTTCTGAGACTGTTTTCCAGTATCTTCTTATTCATCTTTATTTTTCTCCTCTTATTGTCATTTGATCAAGGATTTAGGAGCCAAAACTAATACCTGTGTTCAATCTACCATCAATTTAGAAGTCCGGTGCTAGAATTTTACTTCCTCTCCAAAGATTTTCATTGCTCCTGTGGAAAACTGAGCCTGGAACTGTCCCTCAGCTTCATTTGCACATTTCTCTCCTGGCAGAGTCCAGGTCTTCTGGCTCAGAATTCCCTCTCTAGACTCATATGCACAGCCCAGGTGCAAAAGTTCACTGAGGACAGGCTGAAGATATATGAGGAGCAGAGAGGAGGGCGTAGTCAGAATAAGAAGCAAGAATTCAATCTAAGGGGTTGTGAGAACCTGGGACAAACCACAGTAAAACTTAGCAGGGAATCAGGTCATGTTTTATTTTCTGGACGTGGCAGAGAAGCATGGGACCCAAGAGATAAACAGATTGTCTATCAATCCAATGGTCTTAGCAAACAAGAAACCAGGAGTTTGCTCCGTTTGTTGGCCTGACCTGTTAACTCTCCTTACTGGAGGGGTTGACATAACTCAAACCTCATGAAATAATGCAAGGCCTTATCCCTCTCCAACTCAAACAATAAACCTGTGACTACCCAGTCATTAGGCCAAATGATCACTCATTTCTCTGGGGTGTGCCTTTGTGCAAACACTGACCCTGCCAAGCCAGGGAGGCCATTTCCAGGCCAGTCTACCTCGTGGCAACAGAGAGGAGCAGAGGAGGAACTTGCCACGTGAAGCAGAGGCAAAAGGGAGATTCCAGGGGTGGGTGGAGATTTATAGTCAGCTAACAGTCTTTACCCAAGTTCATAGCCTCTCCACCAGCTCTCTGTACATTTCTAGGCCTTTGATATATCACTTAACTTCTCTGCACATGTTTCTTCATCTGTAAAATGGGGGGTGTAGATTGTGGATGTTATTGGTGCTTTACTCATTTTGTATACCTTTACGATCTCTACATACAATCAAAAGGCTTTTTTTAAGCTGTAAGAGTCTGCATACTTAGACTAAAGAACTAACATGCCCAAGAGCATCCCTCAACAAAAGCTGGTATATAAATACCCCAAGGCTCTCCAACAAGACAGTTGCTCATAGTGGTGATTCATTGATAAAACAGTAGTGGCTATCTTGTCTCACCACCTCATTTCCCTTGAGACCAGCCCTCCTCCATGGAAAGGGCTGTACTCTGTAACAGGGTCAGCTTCTAGTCAAATAGTCTATGAGGACCTGGGAAGTGGAACCATGAATAAAGTATTAGAGTCTCAAGTATAAGGTCCCAAGTGTGATCCCTAGCATCTCATGTATGTACCAGAGAGATGCTCCCTTGTTCTTTATTTCTCCCTCCCTTCCTCCCTTCTCTCTCATAAATAAACACATCTCTTTAAAAAGAGAAAGAAAGAAAAAGAAAGAAAGAAAGAAAGGAAGAAAGAAAAGAAAAGAAAAAAGAAAGAATGATCTCTGTACTTCAGAACTTGGTGTGAAGGGGGAAAAGCTTTATTTTGTGATATTTCTTAATAGGAGAATGGAGTTTACTTGCCACAAAGCATTCTTCTTCTACTACAACTTTCTTCTTCTCCTTCTCTTTCTCCTCCTTTCTTCTTTTTTACATGTCTCTCTTTTTTTCTCTACTTTATTCAGTAGGACAAACAGACATTGAGAGAGGAAGGGGAGATAGAGAGGGAGAAAGACAGACACCTGCAGACCCGCTTCACCACTTTGGAAGCATCCCGTTGTAGGTGGGAAGTGGGGACTCAAATTTGGGTCCTTCAGCATGGTACTATGTGGGCTTAGCTAGATGTGCCATTGCCTATTCTTAACTTGTAGCATTAATTCAGCTTCATTACTCGGGTGAGACCTTTCCTTTTATAGTACACTCTAATTCCATCTCAGATGGTTCACTTTCTAACAAAGTACCAAAACCTAGATATACACCAGTTTCTGTGAGAGAGAGCATATGTTCACACGTATCCATAAACTACTGCAAAATATATACCTGAAAGCAGAAGTACACTAGAGTTTGCAGTGAGTATCCCCCTAACACTTCCTCTCCACTATTCCAAGCTTTGGGGTCCATGATTGCTCAACAACTTGTTTGGCTTCGTATGTTAACTCTCTTTTCAGTCAGCAGGTTCCAGATGTCATCAGGATGCCGGCCAGGCTTCCCTTGACTGAAGACCCCACCAATGTGTCCTGGAGCTCTGCTTCCCCAGAGACCCACCCTACTAGGGAAAGAGAGAGGCAGACTGGGAGTATGGACCGACCAGTCAACGTCCATGTTCAGCGGGGAAGCAATTACAGAAGCCAGACCTTCTACCTTCTGCAACCCTCAATGACACTGGGTCCATGCTCCCAGAGGGATAGAGAATGGGAAAGCTATCAGGGGAGGGGGTGGGATATGGAGAATGGGTGGTGGGAATTGTGTGGAATTGTACCCCTCCTACCCTATGGTTTTGTTAATTAATACTTTCTTATATAAAATAAATAAATAAAAAGAAAAAAAGATTCTGGGGTGGGGGGAAGTACAGGTCCTGGAAAAGGATGACGGAGGACCTAGTGGGGGTTGTATTATTATTTTATTTTATTTTATTTATTTATTTATTTATTTATTTATGAGAAGGATAGGAGAGAGAGAAAGAACCAGACATCACTCTGGTACATGTGCTGCCAGGGATTGAACTCAGGACCTCATGTCTGAGAGACCAATGTTAAATTAATATATATATATCACTCCCAGGAGTGGTGGAGGAAAAAGACTAAAAAAAAAAGAGATTCATGGTCCAGGAGGTGGCGCAATGGATAAAGCATTGGATTCTCAAGCATGAGGTCCTGAGTTCAATCCCTGGCAACACATATACCAGAGTGATGTCTGGTTCTCTCTCTCTTCCTGTCTTTCTCATGAATAAATAAATAAAATCTTTAAAAAAAAAAGAGATTCGAATGTTTATGAACATGAAATACACTCAAAATTACAAATATAAGACATGAGCAAAAATCCTAGAAAAGCAAAACTGATATGTGACATTTCTTAGCACACTTTAAGAATGCATGTAACTTCTATAATTAATTTTAAAAAATTTAAATCTTCTATGTGGGGGGAACGGTTAGAAGTTTGGGAAGGTCTGCGCTGTAGTGCAGGGAGTTAAGAGCACGTGGCTCAAAGCACAAGGACCAGCAGAAGGATCCCAGTTCCAGCCCCCGGCTCCCCACCTGCAGGGGAGTCACTTCACAGGTGATGAAGCAGGTCTGCAGGTGTCTCTCTTTCTCTCCCCCTCTCTGTCTTCCTCTCCTCTCTCCATTTCTCTCTGTCCTATCCAACAACAAATGACATCAACAATAACAATAATAACCACAACAAGGCTACAATAACAAGGGCAACAAAAGGGGAAAAAACGGCCTCCAGGAGCAGTGGATTCATGGTGAGCCCCAGCAATAACCCTGGAGACAAAAAGAAGGAGGGGGAGGAGGAGGAGGAGGGGGAGGGGGAGGGAGAGGGGGAGGGGAGGGGAGGGGGAGGAGGAAGAGGAGGAGAAGAAGAAGAAGAAGAAGAAGAAGAAGAAGAAGAAGAAGAAGAAGAAGAAGAAGAAGAAGAAGAAGAAGAAGAAGGAGAAGTAGTTTGGGACTTAGATCTTTCTCCTCTCTACAATGTTTTCCTCCCATTTTCCTCTCACCAAAGGACTCTAGCTCCTCCCTATGAAATTAAGTACTTTTGGGGAGTCGGGCAGTAGCGCAGAGGGTTAAGCGCACGTGGCATAATAACGACAATAATAGCTACAACAATACAACAACAAGGGCAACAAAAGGGAAAATAAATAAGTAAGTATTAAAGAAATAAATTAAGTACTTTTGATAATTAATTTCACTAGGAGAAGCCAACTAAGAAATTGGTTGGCCAAAGGTCAAGGTTATGCTGCAGTCTCTGAACTCTTCTGTATGCCAGGCAAGGGGACCTATAGGTCACATGAGTTAGGAATTTTGTTGTTTGTTGTTGTTGTTTTGACACTGGGTGATCACTGTGGGGATTTTAAAGTAAAAATAACATCATTTGTAAGAGACAGTAAAGTTGAATCTGACTACGTGCTCCCAAAACAATTACAACTTTCATTTTGTAAAGAATGGCTGGATATTCTTTCAAAGAACCAGCTCTGCTTATACACCAAAGATACGTTTTGAGCATACTCTGGTTCATAACTGATATCCAACAGAAAACGACAAGTTATAAAGGCTCCCCCTTCCCTCCCCACCCTGAAACCACTTGGCCAGAGATCTAAGCCATCTTAGTAAAAAATAAGACACCATGGCCCTTGGGGCAAGATACACTAAGCTCTGTATCTGTGGTCCTTACTCAAGATGCACGACTTGTGAGAAGACCCCAACTGTAAGAAGACCCAGAAAGAACTAAATCAGAAGTAACTGATCAGTACTCTTCACAGATATCCAGCTCCTGGAACTATATGAAAAGACTGAGAAACTGTTGCAGGTAGGAAAGCAGAGATAAAAACAAAACAAAACAAACAAACAAACAAAAAACCCACCTAGTAGGAAACTAACGGGGGCGGGGGTACACTGAAAGGTTCTAGAGCTAATGAGTGCTACTTTAGCAGAAAGCTAGTGAAGTTCTCACAGGGTCTTTAGCTTGACTGAGGATGTTATAACAGGATTGATTTCCTAGCTTAGGTTACTGGTTTATAACTTTGTAAAATGTGCTATTGTTTTGTAAAGCTAGGGAAAGTCTCAGTACTTATTCTTACCATTTTTGTACTACTTTTCCATTTATTTTATTTGTTTATTTATTGGATAGAGACAGAGAAATTTAAAGGGAAGGGGAGATAAAGAGACACTTGCAACACTGCTTCATCTCTTGCGAAGCTGCAGGTGGGGTCTACCACTTTTTTAAATGTTATTCAAAGGTAAAAGTTAAGAAGAAAACAGCAGCAGGGGCTGGGTGGTGGCACACCTGCTTAAGTGCACACATTACAGTATATAAGGATCAGGGTTCAAACCTTGGTCCCCACCTACAGGGGGAAAGCTTCACAAGTGAAGTGGTATTGTATGTATTTCTGTCTCTTTCTTTCTGTCTTTTTTTTTTTTTTTTACATTTTTTAAATATATATATTTATATTCATTTATTATTGGATAGAGAGAAATTGAGAGGGGCTGGGGAGAGAGAGAAGGAAAGAGAGACACCTGCAGCCCTGCTTCACCACTCGTGAAGCTTTCCCACTGCAGGTGGGGACCAGGGGCTTAAACCTAGGTCCTTGTGCTCTGTAATATGAGCACTTAACCAAGGTATCTCTTTCTATCTTCCCCCTTCTCTTTTGTTCTCTCTCTCTCTGTACCCAATAAATAAATAAAGAAAAGAAAAAGAAAACAGAAGCAGAGACTCTCCTGCCCTAGGCTCCAAATTCCCAGGTTCAATCCCCCATACCATCATAAGCCAGAGTTGAGCAGTGCTCTGGTAAAAAAAGAAACAAAGGGGAGTCGGGCGGTAGCACAGCAGGTTAAGCGCATGTGACACAAAGCGCAAGGACCTGCTTAAGGATCCCAGTTCGAGGCCCCAGTTCCCCACCTGCAGGGGAGTCGCATCACAAGCTGTGAAGCATGTTTGCAGGTGTCTATCTTTCTCTCCCCTGTCTTCCCCTCTCTCCATTTCTCTTTGTCCTATCTAACAGTGATGACATGAATTAAAACAACAATAATAAAAAAGGGGCCACAAAAGGGAAAATAAATAAATATAAAAAAAGAAAAAATATTTAAAGAGAAAGAGACAGAGAGAGAAATGTCCAGCTTTTTAACAGTTTGTACAGAAAGCAGCAAATGTCCAGCTTTTTAGCAGTTTGTACTTTTAACAAGAAAGGGACAGTCACTCTGAAGTCTTGCCTCTCCAGAGCCCTTATCCACTAGGGAAAGACAGAAACAGGCTGAGGGTATGTATGGATCAACCCGCCAACACCCACAACCAGCACAAAAGCAATTACAGAAGCAAAGAGTACCAACATCTGTACCCCATGAAGAATTTTGCTACATATTTCCAGGTGGGGAGAAATGTTATAGGAAAATGATCAGAGGGCTCTGAACTCCAACTCTATCAGGCCTTGGAGAGAAAAGAGGAAAACATCCAGAAGTGGTAGTGGGTGTAGGTATGACTTGCAAAGGAAAAGAAGGCAGGACCTTAAAAAAAAAGGTGTGTGTGGGGGGACAAATATATACAAATATAGACAGATAGTTATAGAAATAATATTCAACCCATATCCATAACCTTGGGAGAACTACTGTAGCTTCCGATGGAGATACAGAACTCTAGTGGTGTGAACAGTGCAAAATTATACTTGTTATCTTATAATTTTGTAAATCAAGGTCAAGTCACTAAAAAAAAAAAAAAAAGGTATAGTCATCACATTTGTGTTGGCTTGGGCTATGTTCAAAGCCAGAGAAATGGGTGAGTGAAGATTAAGTGCTTAAGTTTTCTCTCTCCTCTCTTTCTAAAACATACCTCTGAGGTTGGAAGAAAAAATTACAGTCATATTTGAATAGATTTGGCAGGAAAAATTGCTGTGACCTGACATTGCCTCACACATTTATCAATAGCATTAGGCCCAGGCCATAGTACTGGCCATGCTCAGAGTTGGATCACATAGAAGATAATGCATACATCTTTTTCCAATTATTTGACATCTCACCACAACCTGTTAGAATTTGGGTCAGAAACCAGTGCTGCAGTCAGGAAGTTTTGGTACGTTTAGAATGTTGGAACCTAAGCTCTGGAACTACAGGCCAGAAAGGATGTGTGTGGAGGCAAGACAGGTTGAAAGTATCTCTGAGGGAGAAGTGGTGTGGAGAGGCTTGAGAAAGCTCTAGCAGAGCCAGGGCCCTGTGCTGGAAGCCAGCAAGGAAGGTGGGGCTGCCTGGTGAGCCACCTGCAGAGAAGGGGCAGTCCCACGGAAATACCAGGAAGTAAAGTACAAGGAAAAAAAGGCAGGTTTGCCACGTCTGCTACTGCCCTTTGAGCAAATAACTGAGTGTTTGAGGTTGACGAGAAATAAATATTGACAAAAGTGAGGAGTAGCAGCAAGACCAGGTGCCCGAGGCTACAAAGGGAGGAGCAAAGACTAGAAAGGGCCCCGTGGATATCTTAGGAAATACCAGGCCTCTGAACTCCCCTCCTGAGTAGCCCTGGAGAGGCTTCTTCTCCAGAGCCCTGGAGAACTTTGAGTCAGGGCCCCAGGATAGTGAGCCAAGTAGGAGTTTAGCTGCTTCTGTTTGGCAAAGGCGTACCCAGAGTGGCCGCTCAAAATCTATGACGAATGCTAGATAAACACAGACCCTGTATCAGCAAGAGATAGTGGGTCCCTAAGTCCAAAGGGTCTGCCCGCATTTTTAAAGTAGAGCTTCTCAAGGTGCAGGAATAGGGATCTCATCAGAGGCTTCTTGATTAAAACTACACATTCCTGGGCCCTACCAGTCCCTGGAGAGACTCAGGATGAAAGCCCAGAATGTGCATTTTTATCACCTTCCCTGGTGACTCTGAATCCTGCTTAGGTATGAGACGCATTGGATCCATTCAACAAGAGTATGCTGGGGCCCAGAGAGCAAGCACAACCTGTTTTAGCCCCACAGAGGAAGGGGAGTTCCTGTTTCCTGGCTTCCACTTCATCAGTCTGCAGTCTTGTTAAAGTTCGGAGGCTCCAACAGGCCAGGCTAGCGTCGCGGTGGTAGACAGAGACAGAGACTCGGGGACACACAGTCTCACACTTCCCACCCAAACTTTGGGCTCATTTGGGGTCTCAATGTCTTTTTACTGCAAGACTTCCTTGACTTTCTATTTCAAGTCCAAAAATGGAATCCTTGATGTCCTTCTGTCCCAGTACTGGCCACATGGGATTGTAGTAACCACCCACCCTTGGTGCTTGTTATGTGCACATGGTCTAGACTGACACCATCAGGAAGTTCTCTGCAGCTCAGTTCACTTCTGCCTGGTTTCTTTAACCTGTGAGCAGCCAAAGGAACAAGGTGCTGCCACCGCCAGACCTGATGGGGTTGTCTGCTTGTCTGCAGGCTAATCATGGCAGCCAGACAGAAGGAAGGCTCTCCTAGGCCAGACCTTGCTTCTCTGGCTATATATGCAGAAAAATCACCTCCACAGGAAGGCAGGACTAGGAACTGAGGAGAGGCATCCAGGAGAAAGGAAGTCCTACATAAAGAAGGACAGTTGAGTTTCACGAGTGGTGAAGCAGTGTTGCAGGTGTACCTCTCTGTCTCTCTCCCTCTCTAGCTCCCATTCCCTCTTGACTTCTGGCTGTCTCTATTTAATAAATAAAGATAATAAAAAATTAATTAACAAAAATATTAAAACAAAAAATAATGTCAAAGAAGGACAGCTGGCTAGGCAGCAGCCAATAGATATTCACCCTACCCAGCTCCATTTTCCTGATATCATCATCATAATGTTCATTCACCACCACCACCACCACCCCAGACTCCTCTGATGACCAAGACTCTTCAGAATTAAGTCTAACCTGACCTCTGCCTCTCCTACCATCATGTCTGGTTCTGCTTTCTGGTGACACCCCAAGTAGCCTGTCCCTCTGTTCTCCTTCTAGCCCAAATGGGCTCACCCATAGTTCATGTCCCCTGAAAGTCACCCTGAATATCACTCCCCTCACATCAGACCTCCTAGCTCCAGCACCCCTATTTCCTCTGATGTTGAGTTTCAGAACCCTCCCAGGCTGGCTGCCTGCCCAGTCATTGCCATTTATCACACACAGACCACACTCCCCTGCTCAGACCCTCCATGGATCCCCTTTATCTGACAACAGAATCCTCATTATGATGTTTAAGACCCAGCTAACTATGGTCCCAAAATATTTGTTGGTCATTACGCCAGGCCCCCTACATTGCTTACCACTGTGGTCTATTTACATAATCATTGTTTTGCCTGAGACCCGCCCTGCCTGCAGGGTACTGGTTTAATCCCCATTGGTTAGATGGAAGCTTGCTACTTTCCCCACTCTTTTCTTCTCTCCACCCCCTATCCTACCTATTTCTTTTTCCGACCTGACACTTTCACTTCAGAAGATATAAAGACATTTTTCTCTGATCAATAAAAGAATTGCATTACGTTCCCGCTTAGCCACGAGAGTTCCTGGTTCCTCTCCTGTGTGGCTGGGTAAGCAGCAGCCTAGGTTGGCTTCAGTCGAGTTCTCTCCAACCCAGAGGGCATGTGCCCGAGAAGAAACACCCTCAGGCTAGCCTGGCAAATATCACAGGCTTTTAAGCATTCATGGATCTGTTTTGACTGTAATAGTAATAACGATAATAATAAAGTAGGGCTGGGAGCCATCAGGGCAGCAGCACACCTCTTGCACACCTAAGACCCCAGCTTTTATCACCAGCACTGCTATATGTCAGCACTGAACAGTGCCTTGGCCTCACTCTGTGTGTGTGTGTGTGTGTGTGTGTGTGTGTGTGTGTGTACATGTGTGCGTGTCTCTCAAGAAAGCCAGTATGATAAACCTTTTAAAAATGTAAATATTTCCAAGTCCTCTGACCCTGCTAGAGAGCAGATGTACATATGGTCATGCACTTCTGCTTTATTCCTGAGGGATAATGAAGACACCAGCAAGCTCTGGACTTCACCTTCACCTTTGTAAATGGGAGCTACAGGCTCTCTGTTACCACTGCCATTCTAAAAAGCAAAAATTTAAATCTTAAAAAAAAATTTTAATCTATTTTTACAAAAAAAAATCTATTTTTACCAGAGTACTTGCTCAGTTCTGGCTTTTGGTGGGGACCTCAGAGCCTCAGGCATGAAAGTTGTTTGCATAACCATTATGCATGCTATTTACCAGGCCTCCTTAAAATTAAATTTTAAAATGTGTTGGACAGGAGGCAGCTTATATTTGAGAAGGCATCAACCCATAAAGTTAAATAGGCATGAGCTTGAGTTTCTGCAGTTGTGTGGTCTTGGGTGAGTGACTTGTGCCTTATCTTGATGAGCTTTAGTTTCTCATCTATGGAGTGGGGAATATAGTAAAAGGCGAAAGATTTATGTGACCTGAACAGAAACCAAAGCGTAGTGGGGAGTATAGTAAACAGCAAAAGTCCTGCAATGTTTACAGCACTTCCCGTCAAAAGATGGAATCAATTTCCCTCCTCAAGTCTAGGCTGACGTTGTAAATTGTTTGGGCCAACAGAAATGTGGTAGCAGTGACAATGTGCCTGTTCTAAACCTAGGCTTCAAGGGCCTGCAGATTCTACTTTCTTTCTTGGGAGGTTGCCCAAGAAGGTCTAGCCTGGGAGATGACAGAACATGTGAGAGATAAGCCAGCCCCCTGAGGCCAATGGAAGCCACTAACTTCAACTGACCTGCCAGTTGTCCATAGACACAGCTACCAGAACTGCCCAGCTGAATACAGCCATGAATGATTAACAGTTGCTACTTCGGCACTATAGAGGTGGTTGTGTAGCAAGTTAACTGATAGCACATCCTAAAAACATCCCGAGGGTGATCTTGCCCTCACAATTGCCTCTGTAGCCCTCTCCCCTGAAATGTCCATATGCCCTTTTCCCTCACAGCACCCTGACTTTTTCTCTTTAATTAGTGCATGGGTCAGCTTTATGATGGTACTGGGGATTGAACTTGGGGTGTCCAGGGCCTTGGACATGAAAATCTGTTGCATTACAGATGGTATTATCTGCCCATATCCAGTCTATATAAATTAGCAGCTCCATCCCATTCACTCTTTCTAATCTACATTTCACCATTTCCCCTTTTTATATTTATTTTTCATTTTGTTGCCCTTGTTGTTTTTCACTGTTGTTGTGGTTATTATTGTTGTTATTGATGTCGTCATTGTTGGATAGAACAAAGAGAAATGGAGAGAGGGGAAGACAGAGACGGGGAGAGAAAGATAGATACCTGAAGACCTGCTTCACTGCTTGTGAAGCGACTCCCCTAAAGGTGGGGAGCCAGGAGCTCGAACGCGGATCCTTATGCTGGTCCATGCACTTTGTGCCACCTGCGCTTAACCGGCTGCACTACCGCCCGACTCCCCATTTCCCCTTTATTTTTGTTGCCAGGTTTATAGCTAGGGCTTAGTGCCTATATTTTAAATTCCTTTTTTTTAAAATTATATATCTATTATTGGATAGAGACAGAGCAAAATTGAGAGGAGAGGGGGATATAGAGAGGGAAAGACAGATAGACACCTATAGCCATGCTTCACCACTTGTGAAACTTTTCCCCTGCATGTGGGGTCCAGAGGCTTGAACCTGGGTCCTTGCATAATGTAATATATACACTTAACCAGGTGCGCCCGCACCTGGCCTCTAGCAGTTATTTTTCTTTCCTCTAGACAGAAAATAAGAGGTAAAGAGGAAGGGGGAAGCAGAAAGAGGAGAGACGTCAGCACTACTCCACCACTGGTGAAGCTTTTCCCCGGCAGGCTCTCCCATGTGGTGACCTAGGGCTAGAACCAGGTTCTTGTACATGGTAACACACATGTACTACTGAGCCACCTGCAAGCCCTCATATTTCTACTTCATATTTGCCTATTGTCTTGCCTCCCCTAAAACACACAGAAAAATGCAAGCTTCATGAAGTTAGTGTGTGTTTCGTCTACTAAAACCTACTAAAACTTCCAAAACCTACAAGAGCCAGTTGCTTGTGGAAGAATAAGCCTGTCATATATCTTAATTCCTACTCTGTCGTTCATGGACTGCATATCCCAGCCACTTCCCCAACTTACTCTGACCCTCACTCCTCTGAATCAAAGCAGCCTTTGTACTGAAATAATCTCTTCAAAGCAGGAGAAGTCTTTACCCTATTCATTTGATCCACTTCTTTTAGATCCACCAGTGGAAATACTCCCGTTTCTACTTTTCAACTTAGAAACTGAAGATGAAGTTTCATGAGAAATCAGGGTACTCTGAGGCATGTCTGACCTATAGCTCCTCAGGCCTTGGGACAATTACTTCCTGCTACCCATCCTAAGACCCTGAGTTTCCACCCCTTGCACCAAATTAGAAGACTTCCCCTCTCCTCCAAGCTGGCACAGATAGAAAACTCGCCCCTCACAAAGGAGACTGACAAACCCAGCAAGCACCTCATTACACTGACTTCTAACATTGTCCAGTATGAAAAACTAAAGGAAAAGCATCCGGCACTATTACTTTAGACCACAGGTGGGCACTCCCTGAGACTCAGAAGAGGGGCAAAGAGAGAGCTCCCTTGCCACTTTAGTCCTCTTTCCCTCTTGACAACTCAGGGGAAAATCCTATGAGCTAGGGAGGAAAAGCACACTTAAATGAGCTCATCTCACACCATAATTGAGACTGGGACACTCATTTCTTTTCCAAGAGCCAACGGGAAGGATTTAGGCACAAACATGTTTTCTGCCTCCTAAGGAGGAAGGACCTGGGTTGGACAGTGGAGTGCACAGGATAGCATGCACAAGCACCCTGGTTCCCACCTGCAGGGGGATAAGATTCAAAAGTGGTTCTGGTGATGGGAATTGTGTGGAGTTGTACCTCTCTTATCCTATGGTTTAGTCAGTTTCCTTTTTATAAATAAAAATTTTAGTGGTCCAGGAGGTGGTGCAGTAGCTAAGGCAAAACTCTCAAGCATGAGGTCCTGAGTTCGATCCCCAGCAGCAAATGTACCAGAGTGATGGCTGGTTCTTTCTCTCCCCCTATCTTTCTCATGAATAACTCTTTTTCTATTTATTTATTCCCTTTTTTGTTGTTGTTGCCCTTATTGGTTTTTATTGTTTACTGTTGTCCTCATTGTTGGATAGGAGAGAAATGAGGAGAGGAGGGGAAGACCGAGAGGGGGAAAGATAGACACCTGCAGATCTGCTTCACTGCTTGTGAAGCGACTCCCCTGGGTAACCGGGGGCTCGAACCGGGACCCTTGCTCTGATCCTTGCGCTTTGGGGCACCTGCGCTTAACCCACTGCGCTACTGCCCAACTCCCAAATAAATTCTTTAAAAAAAAGAGGAAAATTAAATGAAAAATTCAGAAGTGGTGAGACAGCGTTGTATGTGTCCAACAATTGCAGTGAATTTGTTGTGCAAGCATCAAGGCCCAGTGATAACCCTGGCAGCAACAACAAAAATAAGACACCTACAATATTGTTTCATTGCTCTGGAAGCTATCTCTTTGCAGGTAGGAAGCAGAGGCTTGAACCCAAGTCCTTGTGGCATGGTATTGTGTACCCTCACCTGGCCCACTGTGAACCCCTCCAACACTCCCAATTGTTTGACACCATGCCCAGAAAGCAAGTTCTCAAAACAGGAATAGCTTCAGTAAGATTAGTGTTGAGTCACAAATCTAAGGCACACATGGGTCCTGAAGAGGTCTGCTTATGTGCGAAGACACTATTTGGAATTAGTTATCTCATACCATGACATTTTTTCCCCTGCTTCAGATAGTCCTTTAGCCACAAGACTATCTGAACCCTGAAGAATGTTAGGCTTCCATGGTACACCCAGAGGTTCAAGAATGTCCGGGTTATCTCTGCCACCTATAGGTGGCAGCACGATAGTGCCTTACACTACCTCATTTACTGGAAATATTTGCAAATAGAAAATAGAACAAAAATCTCAAAGGAACCACCCAATGTGCCATCTCCCCAGCCCAAAACTTAAAAAAAATTATCATCTTTATTTATTGTAGACAGCCAGAAATAGGAAGTGGGAGAGAAACCTGTAGGCCTGCTTCACTACTTAGGACATTTTCCCCCTCCAGGTCGGGGCTGGGTCCTTCTTCTTCTAGCGTTTGCCCTTCTTCCATAGCCAGTCAACAGCGTCAGGTTGAGCCTGATGTAAAGTTTCGAGACCTCCTTTGAATCTGGAAAGGTGGCAGTCGTTGACTATGTGGGTCATAGTCTGTCTGTAGCCGCAGGGGCAGTTCGGGTCGTCTCTGGCTCCCCAGCGATGGAACATAGCAGCGCACCAGCCATGGCCTGTTCGATAGCGATTGAGGAGGGCCCAATCATAACGTGCTAGGTCAAAGCCGGGTTGACGCTTGCAGGGGTCTGTGATGAGGTGTTTGTTCTTGACCTCAGCTGACTGCCAACTCTGTTTCCAAGAGTCTGGAACAGAGTTCAGTGTAGGCATAGGGGACCAGATTGGGTGACGAGACGTCAAGCATTGGACAGGGTGGGCGAAGATAGCCGCGTATATTGGCAGGTCCGGTGTGGACGTGGGAAATGAACTTAGATGATGTTGCATCCGGACGAATATCTGGCGGGGTGATGTTGCTAAGAACTGGCAGCCATGGAACCGAGGTGGAACGGATGGTTCCAGAAATTATCCTCATGGAGGAATTTGGAATCGACCAAGTGGACATGGGGGCTACGGAACCATACTGGGGCACAGTATTCTGCAGTGGAATAGCATAATGCCAGAGATGATCATAGTGTGGAAGTGCTCACGCCCCATGAGGAGCTGGCCAGTCTTGCAATGATGTTATTCCTCGGCCCACCTTTGCTGCAGTTTTTATGAGATGTTTGTGAAATGACAAGAGTGCGATAGAGAGTAATGCCAAGATAGACTGGCTGGGCTTCATGCCGGATTCTCGTATCGCCAAGCTGCACATTAAGCTCACGCAAGGCCAAGGCATGGTGTAGATGGAAAACAGATGATACCGTTTTTGCAGTGCTAGGGATTAGACGCCATTTTTTACAGTAATCAGATAAGGGCTGGGTCCTTATTCTCAACATCAAGTGGCGCTGCAGTACCTAGGGAAGTTGTGTTTATGTCATTTTATCCCCCTCAAATAAAATTTGGGTAATAAAAATGCCTGAGCCCCATAAAGTGGCAAGTTCCAGCTACTGACCTCATACTGCTTCATTATGAAGGCCAGGAAACCGGGGGGGGGGGGGGGGACAGTAGCACAGCAGGCAAAACAAGGACCCCAGTTTGAGCCCCTGGCTCCCCACCTGCAAGGGGTGGTGGTCACTTCACAAGTGATAAAGCAGGTCTGGTGTTTTTCTCCCCTACCCCCCTGCCAACCCTCCCCAGCCCTCCACTCTATCCTATCCAGCAGCAGCAATAACAAAGGTAACAAAATGGGAAAAAATGGCCTCTAAGGAGCAGTGGATTCAGTGCAGTAACCCTGGAGGCAATTTAATTGAAATGTCTGCTGTGGTAAATTCTATCTGGCTGATTAGTTGACAAAGAAACCCATACCCTAGATTCAGTTTCCAACTTTTGCAACTCTCATTCCATTTATAACTGGCTGGGTCTGCTGAAGTATCTTCACACTGAGTTAATAAAAGATATAAGGCACAGCATTCTTGGGGACATAACTTATGTGTCAAAAAATCACAATCCTATAAATAGAAGCAAACACAGATCTATATACTTCTTTATAAAAAGGCATGGGGTCAGGCACTGGTAAATCCAGTTGAAAACATATTCAAGCCCCTACTCCCCCACCTACAGGGGAGCTTCCTGAATTGTAAAGCAATGCTGCAGATGTCTTTTGTTTTTCTTCCCCACCACCTCAATTTCTCAGTCTAATAAAATAAAATAGGAACAATAAAAAGTTTACAAATGTTGGCTCAGAAGATACTGCATTCTTTTCCAATGTAGTCAGCCTTGTTTTCCACAAAAACACTCTACACGGTAGCATGACTTATTTCTTTATTATAGTCTATAAAAGCAATCCAAATGCACACCCACCATTAGGGAGTTCACATCTTAATGTAGATCTGGCTATAACCTAAAGTAGACCATGATGTCTACTTTATATAGGCCCTTATCTACCTCCTGCAATTATTTATACCCCAACTTAATGACTAAGAGGGGAATGGCTGGTATATCACATCAAAGGGTTAACTGGAACATGATGGTAGGAGAACCTGGTGGGGGTTGAATTGTTATGTGGAAAACTGAGAAATGTCCCACATACATGTAAAACTACGGCATCCTACTGTGAACTATAAACCACTAACCCAATGAAGAAATTAAAAAATTAAGAGGGTAACGATATGTCTATCATCATTGAACAAGTAGCTGAATTACTTTGCAATCTGTATAAATGGGCTTGCAGGAAAATGGGCACAAGAAATAGTCAATGGCATGTAATAGGTAACTGCTTATCTTGTTTCAAGAGGCATTTTCCTAAACCCTTTCTTAAGGACTGAAGACCAATTACAGAGGACTCAAGTATTTAGAGTCTTCTCACTTTGAGGTACTAAAAGCCTAAGATAAAGATTAGTCATACCTAAGTAGCATGCAATAGAAATGCTTTTAAACCAACATGGTTAAGTGTTGAAGATTTTTAAAAATCAAAATATTTATTCACATTAAATTTTAAACTAAAGTAATAAATCCTCTGTGGTAATGATTTAAGTGCAAGTAATCCCGACTTTCACATTCGTGTGCTTCTTTCAGGGAAAAGGCAAATCAGTTGTTCTTGAACAAGTCAATACAGCTCTGCAAGAGGGAGACATTGTTCTGGAAGAAAAACAAGAGTCAAAGTAGAACAATGAATGTTTCTTAAAGTCCAAGACTTTCTATATACAGTTTCCTTGTTCTATGCACATATAGGTAATTAAACTCATTTATAAACTAAGCTTTTTTTACTAGAGGATTTGGTACTATTAAGTCACAATAGAAACATAAAAGTATACCCCTACATTCCATTTTACTTTAAGAGGCAGAGACAGTGAAGGAGATCATAAAACTGAAGCATCCTTCAATAAGTTGAAAGCCAAGCTGGATGCAGGGTGGGTAAGCATAAGACAAAGCAGCACACCATCCAAGTGAGCTATTTCACTAGCTCTAACCCAATTTCACTGAGTTTCCTCAGTCTGGTAGTACTACTGTTTGAGTGAATCACAGATTAAGAGCTAGTCAACTGACAACTAGCACATCGTTTATTTGCTTCAATTGCAACCATATCAATTCTATCTTCTGTGACTTATCCAAGTGACATGTAGGGCAACAGCAAGTGTTTGTTCACCAGGTAGAGCAAAGATCTAGGTTTAACCTGTGGGCCAACCACATGGGAGTACTTGCAGAGGGGAACCTTACCAAATTATTGACCTCCATCTTTTCTGTACAAAATTATACAGACTTACATATATTAAAAGGAGATTAATGTGGTCTATAAAGTTGTAGAGGAAAAGAATGGCAGCCAACAGCAAGAACACCCTTCTAAGAGGATGATTTCATTAAATCATTACTGGTTTCTGACTTGCAATGCAGAGAAACATTTAACATGTACCTTCTACTTATAAGTAAAATCACAAGGGTATAGAGCGTTCACCCAGCAGTAAAACCTCAAGTTTGATGTGTATTGGAGATGCTCTAAAACTAAACCATAAAGCAAACTCCATGTGTCTGATGATACAGCAAAGTGGAAAATGACTTACAATAATCTCTATAATTTTTAAAAGCTCTTACCTTGGCATGCTTTATTTCCAGTTCAGACATTTCAATTAGATTCTTTCTAAATGCTGCCACTCTCTTTCGTTTGAAATTGATGAGTTCTGTAAGAAACCAAGTTGAACAACTTTCAGCTTCGTGTTAATTCTCAGTATTACTTACTTACAACTGCATAGCTCTATTTTTGTGACTAAAACACAAGAGATACTGTATGTAGTATGAAACTGTAGCGATATGCTTGTCACTGCCGGTAAGAATACTGAGCAGGGGAGTTGTGCAGTGGGTTAAGCACACATGGTAAGAAGTGCAAAGACTGGCAGAAGGATCCAGGTTTGAGCCCCTGGTTCCCCACCTGCAGGGGAGTCACTTCACAGGTGGTGAAGCAGGTCTGCAGCCCTCTCTGTTGTCCCCTTCTCCCTCCATTTCTCTCTGTCCTAACAATGATGACATCAATAACAACAATAACAGTAAAAAAAAAAAAAAAAAAAGACAAGGGCATCAAAAGGGAAAATAAATAAAAAAATTCTAAGCGGGAGTCGGGCGGTAGTGCAGCAGGTTAAGTGCACATGGCGCAAAACCCAAGGACCAGTATAAGGATCCCAGTTCAAGCCCCCGGCTCCCCACCCTTAGGGGAGTCCCTTCACAAGGGGTGAAGCAGGTCTGCAGGTGTCTTTCTCCCCCCTCTCCATTTCTGTCCTATCTAACAATGACATCAATAACAATAAAAAAAAATAAGAGGGGAATAAATATTAAAAAGAAAAGGAGCATCAGAAATCAGAACGGGGAGAGTGTAAGAGTCCATGGCTTATATGTATATTAAATGCCTCAATTCAATACCCAACACCACAAAACAAACCATAATTAGAATGGTCACTGACTACTTAGAAAATCGTAAATGATTTATCTTCTTTATGTCAAAGATTGTAGAGAAGCCTGGGGAGATGGTGAATCACACAAATGGCTTTTCTGTTATTTTTACATTTAAGAATGGCACTTTCACCACCAGGTTAATTAAGCGCACATAGTACAAAGCACAAAGACCCAAGCAAGGATCCCAGTTCAAGCAGGTCTGCAGGTGTCTTTCTCCCTATCTTCCCTATCCTCTCAATTTCTCTGTCCTATCCAATGGGACATAAAGAAAAAAACGGCCTCCAGGAGCAGTGAATTCATAGTACTGGCACCAAGTCCCAAGTGAACCCTGGAGGCAAAAAATTTAAAAAGTCCTACAACACTGCCACTTATGTTCACTTTCAGTTCATTCTCATCAGTTCAGGCACAAATTGTGGAAAGAATTCTACAGTATTATAAAAACTACTAAAATGCCAAGTATTATGCATTTAAGCTTACATGGTGGAAAAACTGGGGATATTATCAAGCAACTAATCCTAGGCAATAAAGATAGGCCCAAGATGATATTGTTTAAATTACAGCTTTTAAAAAATTCTCTCAAAAATTGTCAGTCACTAAATACTCTGGTCTGTGTATCTAAGATTTCAATTCAGTAATTCTGAAGCATGAGTGCACAGGTAAACAGTTCAAGGACCCATGTTCAAGCCTCTGGTCCCACCTGCAAGGGGAAAGTTTCACAAATGATGCAGTGCTGCAGGTGTCTCCCTCTCTTATCTACCCCTTCCCTCTTGATTTGTCTATCCAAAGTTTCTAAAAACAAAGAAATCCATGGCAAAAGTATATCACATAACACTCAAGCATGAGGTCCTGAGTTCAATGCCTGGCAGCACAGGTACCAGAGTGATGTCTGGTTCTTTCTCTTTCTCATTAATAAATAAAATCCTTTAAAAAAATACATTTTAGTGGTCCCAGAGGTGGTGCAGTGGATAATGCACCGGACTCTCAAGCGTAAGGTTCTGAGTTCAAGGCCCGGCAGCACACGTACCAGAGTGATGTCTGGTTCTTTCGTCAATAAATAAAATATTTTAAAAAATACATTTTAAACTATGCTTTAACATAGTAATCTGTGATCAATAAAGTTGATAAAGGAGATGTAAGGAAATACTTGTGCATACAAGTACTTAAGCTGAAAGGCTAGAGTTAGGAAGGAACAGAAAGTTGGCTAAGATAATCATCGGCACTGCCTAAAATCTATAAATGACCTCAAATTGTGTCCTAGATCCTCATAGTTGATCCTGAGATAATTTTAAGGTAAATGTTGGGGTTGGTTGAGTCCGGTAGAGTGTACATGTTAGTTAGACCATGTAAAGTAGCTAATTCAAGCCCACTATTCTACCTTCTCCACTTCCCCAACCCATCTGGTTCTATCAAATAAAACAGAAGAGCCACTGCGAACAGTGGATTCACAGTACTGGCACTGAGCTTTAGCAATAACCCTAGTGGGTTAATAAAATGTCATTTTGGGATTTGGGCAATAGCATAGTGGGTTAAGTGCACGTGGCGCAAAGCACAAGGACTGACTGGCCTAAGGATCCCGGTTCGAGCGCCCGGCTACCCTCTGTAGGGGATTCGCTCCACAGGCATTGAACTCTGCACGTGTGTCTTCCTCTCCCCCGCTATCTTCCCTCCTCTCTCCATTTCTCTCTGTCCTGTCTTTCTCTTCTAACATCAATTAACAATAAAAAAAAAAAGGGCAACAAAAGGGAAAATAAGAGTCTGCTTGCATATCCATTATGCTATTTCCTCTACCCACAAATGTCACTGTAAAAATAACACAAGTTAGAGACAACTGAAGAGTTACAACACCAAATGCAATGCTGGGGCAGCATGCTATAATGGAAAACATTTTTTTTGCAACCTTTCCTCTGTAAGCTGGAAACTATTCGAATTAAAAGGTATAATAACCTTCTTTTGCAGACTCAGAGAGCTGTTCAAATTTCTGACAGCATTCCTGTTGGTTTGTCTCAGCCAACTTGACATCTTTGCTTTTCAAACGGGCTTTATCCAGTGCTTTGTTTGAGTTCTCATAGTCAATGAGGGCTTTGGTACGTCTATATAACAGATCCTGAGGGGGGGGGGGGAGAAACAGTAATACTCACCAGAGAGGAACAAAGAAAAACCAGTTATCTAAACCATTTCAAAAATTATACAAATAACCAGTGTCTAGAAGGCTACACAGCATGTAGGGCATGAGGTCCAGAGCTCAATAACCAACATTACATATGCCAGGCTATTGCCCTGAATTTTCAAGTTACTAAAACATGAGGGGAGAAATATACTTTCATCCTGCCCAGTATTTGTTAAAATCTGTGTTCAGCCAAGATTAGCAACATTTTTCGTATGAATAAAAATAAAACCTAGCAGTGAAATTAAGTTAGCTGTTATGTAACAAAACATATGCAGCAGCCAGAGAAAGAGTTCAAGGAATAAAGCACAGGACAGACATGTTTGATGTTCCTGATCCAATCCAGGCTGTGTATGCCCAGTGATGTTCTGGCTTCTTTCACAATATAAATTAATAAATCAGGTCTGGCAGGTGGTACACACTACCAAATTCAAGTTCGTGGGGTGAAGCTCCCAGATCCACTCATGAGGGGGGTATAGGTGGGGGGAAGGGCTTCAGGAGCACAAAGAAGTCCCAGGTGAGCAGTAATATGAAGGTTTAATTCAGTGGTACTACACTTTGGTTCCTTCCAGAAACCAAATCAAAAGAAATACATCTGAAATTAAATCTGCCCTGGGAGTCAGCAAGGAGTAACCCAGATATAACAACTACACTGAGGAAGAACCCTTACCTTGGCAGCCTCTATGTTGAGCATGTAGTATCGAAGGAGTTCTGTCAACTTTAAATCTTCATCTGAAGAAACTCGACTCTCCACTTTCTATAAAAAAAAGTCACCATCTAAGCAGAAATATAGATTATATAAAATATATACTGTATGTTGATTGCATAACAATCCTTACCCTAAGTTTTTCAAAGAGCTCAGCAACCTTCAGCAGGTACCTGAAAACAGATATCTTGGTTTATACTTAAGGTCTTGATATCTCAAATATAAACTTCCCATAATTTTCTGAATTTAGCACTGGTAGCACTGATTACTTTTTCCAAATAGTACTTTGATCTAGTAGAAAATAAGGTAAGTGGCTTACAGCACCACTTGCACTGGACTTCTTTCTGCCTTCAGTTATCGCTGGGGCTGGGCTAAGTGTCTACACTTCAAATCCAGTGCTCCTGGCAGCCATTTTTTTGCCATTTAAAAAATTTATTGGGCTTGGGAGACAGCATAATGGTTATGCAAAAGCCTTTCAAGACTGAGGCTCTGAGGTCCTTGGTTCAATCCCCAGCACTATCATAAGCCAGAACTGAGAAGTGTTCTGGTTTCTTCATCTTTCCCTCTGTATCTACTCTTTCTCATTAAAGTATTAAAAAAAAATTACCAGACAGGAGAGAACTTGAGGGAGGTGGGGAGACCCCTACAGGTGAGGAGCAGGGTCTCAAACCCGAATCTTTGTGCTTCATCTTATGTATGCTTAACTGGTGGGCCGCCATCCAGCCCCTGCACTGTTACTTTTTCTGATGTGGGCTTGCACCTATACATTATCATTGAGCTGTATCCCTGGTTTCTGGTGTGTGCTTCTCTTGGTGTCGCCTCAGTCATTTCTGACAAAGAAATCTGAACTGCCCTATAAGCAGGGCACTACTACTGAGCTCTGGCTTAAGGCAGTGAGGATTGAGCTGGAACTTGGGGAGCCTCAGGCATGAGAATCTCTGCATAAGCACATGTCATCTGCCCTGACCCCAAAACTTACTTTTTGATTGCGGTGGGCTCTTCTAAAGCCAGGCTGTGCAGGCAGGCTGCAGTGTGGATATAGTCATCTGCAACATCTGTGGAAACAAGGACAATACTTCTTATGTAAATAGAACTGGCATATTAGCAAAGGTACCTACCTACCTGAAGACTGACTGGATGCTTACTTTTATGTGATCTTGTCATTTTGTCGGCTTTTCCACAAGAATCCTTGATTCTATTATAATAATTAATGAGGAAATTCTTCTCTTGCTCAAAGAAGTCATCTACCTCCTAAAATAAGAAAGGTGAAACTTTGTAAAAATTTGTTTTGCATTAAAGTTCTTAAGTCTAACCCATCACAGATCAATCTGACAAAGTACCATTTCATATGCTAATCAAAAACCAAGTGCTAGTAAGAAATGTCAAATGAATTTTCTAATATAGTCTGGAGTCTTCTTCAGACACCAGATACTTGTAAATACAACTTAAAAAGGAGATAGGGCCCTTGAGCGAGCATGAAAAGTCCTAAGATTTTACACCAGTACCAAATTATGCTGGAGTTAAGCAGTACCTCTGGCTTCTCAATCAATATAACCAAAATTACTTTAAAACATTAAAATATATTCACCAAGTCCATGAAGTATAACATGTAAATGAAATTTAAGTTTGTTTCCCTAATTTATGAATTAAAGTTATCTATTTACATGAAAACAATTTTTTAATTTTAGTCTTAATTTTTTTATTGGATAGAGACAACCAGAAATTATGAGAAGGGGGTGAGAGCAATACAGAGACACCTGCATCACTGCCTCCCCAGTTGCAAAGCTTTCCCCCTGCAGGTGGGGACTAGGAAGCTTGAACCAAGGTTGTTGAGTATTATTATTTTTTTATTGTTGTAGTTATTATTGATGTTGTTGTTGGATAGGACAGAGAGAAATGGGAAAGAGGAAGGAAAGACAGAGAGGGGGAGAGAAAGATAGATACCTGCAGACCTACTTCACTGCCTGTGAAGTGACTCCCCTGCAGGTGGGGAGCCAGGGGCTCGAACCGGAATCCTTACGCCAGTCCTTTGCGCATAGTGCCACATGCACTTAACTCGGTGCACTACCACCCGACTCTCCGGTTGTTGAGTATTATTAACATGTGTGCTTAACAAGGTGTGTCACCACCAAATCAAGTTACTTACCTTAGCTCCAGAAAAAAGGACTTCATCAGCACTCTTCACCACACTTTTAAAAAATCCTCCAAACATCTCTTTGGTATTTTTCCGCCTAACACTTAACTGAAGAAAATCAAAGAGAACAGCTTATAGTATATACATTTTTCTAGGTTAAGTTCTTAATACACCCCAAGTAATATTGTTTACCAAAAAGCATAGACATAAATAAAACACTTTGAAGTATATCAAGAACCACATTTAAAGTATCTAATGACTGGCTAAGTCTGAAAGTCCTAATTTGGTGCTTTTAAGACCTATTTTACTTATCTCAGGAGACTGAGTCCACATGAGAAACAGAAAACACTGAAGCCAGAGCCACTCTGGTACATACACTGCCATGGATTGAACCAGGAGTGTCAGGCATGCAAATCTTAATAGCTCTACTACCTTAGCTATTTATTTCCTCCTGGCTTTGATACATTTTAATTCAGATACTTTGAAAAAAAATTATCAAAGCACCCAGTCTTCATAGCTTTAAAATTATTCTATTACAGGGGCTGGGCGGTGGCACAGTGGGTAAAGAGCACATTGCACAAAGTGCAAGGATCTCAGTTTGAGTCCCGGGCTCCCAGCTTGCAGCTGTCTATTTCTCTTTTCCCGTCCCCTCTTGATTTCTCTCTGTCCTATCCAACAACAATGACAATAACAACAAGGGCAACAAAAAGGAAAAAAAAAAATCGATTGCCTTTTCTCAATAATCTCACTTGCATTAAAGAGTATCTTAAGTTTTGGCGTACATATTCCATGGAATAGTACGATGCAATCAAAAGATAAACAACTCAACTGTTTTTAAGATGTGTAAGAACTATGGGAGGTGTATCTTTGGGAGATGGGGGTAGGGACATAGAACTTTGGTGGTGGATGTGGTATGGAGCTATACATAATAATCTTCAAATATTGTAGCTCAAGATAACAAAGAAGCAATTACATTTTAGAAAAATGTACCATAATGATAGTATTATATTATCTATGTTGTAGTTTATTTATAAACATAGGTAGTATATGTAGTACATATTGACTGTAGCATGAAAATGGAATAAAATAGCCTTACATCTTGGTCATATTCCAAGAAAACATGAAAGTTGCGGTCTTTACTGAGAACAGGATGTGAAGAGAGGCGCTGAAGGAAAACCTCATGGGAAGATACAGTCTTCTTAAAGACAGCAAGATATTCACTGTAAGAGAAGGCATAAAGGCATTCAGTTGAGGTCACTAAACTCATACTGCTTCCAACTCCTTGAGACTAATACTTCATCTAATGCACAAAGTTCCAGTCCACTGTTCCCAACTTATCAGTATTAATATCACAAAATTATACACAATCTAGGCTAAACTAGTCTATGTCTAATTTGATAACAAGACTTATTATTTTGAACTCTGTGGAATGAGCCAAAACAATAGTGGTGCTTGAATTGCTGGAGCATATCCTCAAAGCCTCAACCTACATGCAATTTCTACTGGTATTTAGTAGTTTAAAAACACTGCCTCTTTGAAATAATGGAAATGTCCAGGAGGCAACAAAGCAAGTTTCATGTTAGAAGTTTTCTCCCCAGAGACCCTTGAGGTTTGCTCCCAAGCACCACAAACTCAGGTGAGCAATGCTCTGGAAAAATGAAATGAGAATGAAAATAAGGTTTAGTGTACTGAACCAAAAGACTCTAGGGTGAGGGAAATGGTCAGGTCCCAGAATATGGTAGTGGAGGACCAAAGCCTGGGTCACTCACACCTAAATCAACATGGGTGCTATTCAGCATTTACAATTTAGTTAAGTGTATTTCTAGTAGTCAAGCCTGAGGGATGCTTTTCTAATTACCAGAAACTTGAAAAATTAAAATAAAGACACAAAGATCTCTCCACTATACAAAAATCAGCATTCTATTAACAAGTATAGTCTAACCAGTGTCAATGGTCTCCAGGAAAGTGATGTGTAAGTAAGGTAGATCACACATGTCCCACCCTCTGAATTTCTTTAAATTTAGGAGATGGAAACACAGTATATACACTTTTTTGGTAAGCAAAGCCCCATTAACAAAATTCATTTACGCTTCCAGCTCTTGCTTCATCTTGGCAAATTCTTCTTTAGTCATAGACCCTTCACCCTCACCCAGTTTCTGCATCTTCTCTCGAGGGCCATCAAAGTCAGGCTTTGTAGGAGCAGGAGGAATCTGCAGAAGCAGAAAACTCATTAATATATATATATATATATATATATATATATATATATATATATATATATATATAAATTTATTTTGCCCCTAGGGTTATTGCTAAGGCTCAGTGCCTGTACTACAAATCCACTGCTCCTAGAGGCCATTTTTTTCGCTTTTGTTGCCCTTGTTGCTTATCATTGTTATTAATATTATTATTGTCCTTGCTGTTGGATAGGACAGAGTGAAATCTACAGGAAGGGAAGACAGAGAGCAGGAGAGACAGACACCTGCTCCACTGATTATGAAGTGACCCCTGACCCCCTCAGGTGGGGAGCCGGGGGGGGGGGGACCTCAAACCAGGATCCTTACACTGTTCCTTGCAATTCACACCATGTGTGTTTAACCCACTGCGCTACCAACTGCTACCAAGTGACCCCTCTCATTGATATTCTTGTGCCAATAGTAATGATTACTAAGTAGATAGAAAGTCCAACTGGACCATTTGAAGGTCAATTCACTTAAATCACTTTTTCACAATTTAAAATAAGTATACTGTTGGCAATTGGGCACAAACACATCTACCCTACTATGTTGGTCTAAAATCTTTATAATCATTAATGCTGAATAAAAAGTAAAGTCACCGAAGTACCGTCAAGATTACAGTCTCCAAACCTCGATCAAAAGACTAATCTTGGGTCACTACATTTCTGTACTAAATTTTACTAGGCCAGAATTTTCAGCCTGCCTGGCAGGACAAGCCATTTAATTCCCCTTTAAAATTAAATCTCTTCACTTTTATTTATTACTAGAGTACTGGTCAGCTCTGACTTATGTTGGTGCAGGAGACTGAAACTGGAGCTTTCTTCACTTATAAACTCTCAAGGGCTGAGCACAAAAATAACAGCCTCCTTTACTTTATGGCTTACCATTAACAGTGAGGTTTGTCTTAAAAAGTAATCCTATATTTGTTTTTTAAGTCAGAGAGAATGAGAACAAAGCACTGAAGCACCCTTCAGTGTGGTGGAAGCCTAGCTCAAACCTGGGCCAGGACAATGGGAAAGCAACACTGCAAATGAGCCTGACCTCAAAGAATCCATTCTATACTTCAAAGAAAATATGAGAAATACCAGTCCCAAAGGGATTCAGAATTGTTCCACTATTAGACTGCTTTCCAGTTTATACAGTAAAGAACTGGAAGATTATCTACAGCTCACCAACTATTAATACAATCAACTTTAATAATTACTTAATTTTTAAGGTACACTTACAATGAGTCCAGCATAGTCTGTAGTTTCAATAAGAGTATCATGTAACCACACAAAGTCTTCATGTTGCCTTGTAACAGAAAACTCTGAGCTCTGAAATATGGGCAGAGTTGTCTGTAAAGAAAGGAGTCAAAAGCTAAATTAGGCTAATTTTTTAGAGAAAGTGGTTTGGGTTTCCTGAGCAAAACAATGAGTAAATTCTGCTGTCAGTGAGAGCCACTGAACAATAACAAAAAACACGATCCCCTCACCACTCAACAGTGTTAGTTAAGATTAAAAATATGTTATAAGGAATTGTTTTTAGCACAACTGGTTAAGCTCACCTTTCCATGTGAAAGGGCCCAGGTTCTAGCCTCCCTGCAAGGGAGAAGCTTCATAGCTGTGAAGTGTCAGTCTCTATCCCTACCTCTCCCCCTCCCTCTCAACTTCTATGTCTTATCAAAGAAAAAAAAAAGCTACCATTAAAAAAAAAAGTATTTTATTTATTAATGAGAAAGATAGGAGAGAAATACACACATCATACTGGTAAATGTGCTGCCAGGGATTGAACTTGGGACCTCCTATTAGAGTAGAATGCTTTAACCACTATGCCATCTCCTAGACCAAGAAAAAGGAATTCTTTTCACAAAACATCTTCTAAGTCTATGTAAAAAAAGTATGTAGTCTTCATAGTGCCTCCCCAAGGCACTGAGGAATGCTAATCAAATCAACATGAAAGAATTGAAACAAGGGAGATAACAAGTTTAATCCCAGGCACCAAACATCACAGCTAAGCAGTGCTCTGCTGTTTTTCATGAAAATACAGGGGTTTTTTTTGTTGTTGTTTTAAGAAAAAGGGCTTAATAGATAATGTTGGGTTTGCATGCATGAGGCCCTGAATTGTCCTGGCCCTTTTCCCACTTGAAATTAAAAAAAAAAAGAAAAAGAAAAATGTGAGGGATGAAACATTAAAGGTGGGGCCAGGTGGTGGCACACCTGGTTAAATGCTCACATTACAGTGTGCAAGAACCTGAGTTCAAGCCCCAGGTCCCCACCTGCAGGGGGAAAGCTTCACAAGTGCATCCCTTCATAAGGGATGCAGGTGTCTCTCTGTCTCTCTCTACCCCTCTATTCTCCATTTGTCTCTATCCAATAATAAATATTTTTGAAAAAAAAAATTAAAGGTAGGACATATAATGAAGATAGATGGTACAACCCAAAAGTTCACTCAACTACTTAAACCAAATTGTGTTCATCATTTTATTTTACTTAAACCTTTGTTTCCTCACTGGTTAACAGTGACAACAGATTATCACAAAACCATTGTTATCAAGAGAAAATTAGAAAAAGGTAGGGTAGACAGCATAATGCTTCTTGAAAGAGATTCTCATGCCTGAGGTTCAATCCCTAGCCCAACACCATAAACCAGAGCTAACAGTGCTCTGGTAAAAAATTAAGTAAACCTTAACCTTTAATACCTAGTATTAAGAAGCATTTAATACACTTTGATGGGTGGGGGGAGATAACAATGATCTCCATGCCTCTGAAATCCCAGGTTAAATTCCAACACCAAAATATAAACCAGAGCTTAGCAGTGCTCAGGTCTCCTCTTTCTCTCTGTATCTCATTAAAATAAAAACAAATAAGACCTATCAAGAAAAAAAAAAAACCTACATTTTGACATAGTATTTTAAAAGATTCAAGATGCTGCTATAAGGACTGACTCTAAGAAAGTAAACTGTATTTATTAGTAATATGCCAATCTAAAAATCTTTATTTTTTAAGTGGGGCAGGAAGATAGCTCACATGGAATAAAATGCATCTTACTGAATTCAAGGCCCTGGGGTCCAGCCCTGCCTCATGTGAGCACCATACATGGCACTAGGGGAATCTCCACAGATGGTGGAACACTGCTGGGGTGTATCTTTGTCTCTTTCTGTCTATCAATCATAAAAATAAATAAGCCGTAATGAGTTACTTAAGTACTTCTTTTAGACTTGAAAAATTACATCTATGGTCCAGGAGGTGGCACAGTGGATAAAGCACTGACTCAAGCATGAAGTCCTAAATTCAATCCCTGGCGGCACTTGTACCAGAGTTATGTCTGGTTGTTTCTCCCTTCCTATCTTTCTCATGAATAAATAATAAAATACTTTACAAAAGAAAATTACATCTAAAGTCATACAACTTTGTTTACTATCACTTAATGTAAAATACACACTTAAGACCAATAATGAAGATCTCCACAATAATAAAATGCTGAAGACACTCACTTTGCAATAAATGATAATCTGCAAATAGCTATCACTTAAATAGTCTCTCTTTTTACCAGAGCACTGTTTAGCTCTGGGTTATGGTGATTGGGGGTGGGGGTGAACCTGGGACTTTAGAGCCTTGGGCATGAGTCTCTGCATAATCACTATGCTATCTACCTCTTATACCCACTGTGAAATAACTGCAACCAAGGCATTCTGTCACTTACCTTGGTATGCACTGTAAACTTGACCTTATCTCTCTCACTGAGTGCATCAGGTATATCAATCTGAAGCGAAGGATCAACATTCAGGTCCACAGATACAGATCTCATCTGAAATACATTTTAAGAGGTATTAGTCTCAAATTCATTTTTAGTCCTAGAAATATAATTCCCAAAACAGGAGGTATTAGAAAAAAAAAATCCAAACAATATAATTTAGAATACAGTTACATTACTGGAACTGGAGGGAACTGCCTAAGTATGTGGATTAGGTGCAAAGTTTTCCTGTAATCTGGACAAAGCAACAGGCTGGGGAGACAGCACAATGGTTCTGCATAAAAGACTTTCATGCTTAAAGCTCTCAAGTCCCAGGTTCAATCCCCAGCACCATCAGCCAGAGGTAAAAGGGTTATTTATTATGTTACCTTCTTTCATTACCACAACACAGAATTGTTACCCTTTGTGTATAAAAGAATTAATGAGGGAGTCGGGCGGTGGCGCAAAGCACAAGGAGCAGCTTAAGGATCCCGGTTCGAGCCCCCGGCTCCCCACCTGCAGGGGCGTCGCTTCACAGGCGGTGAAGCAGGTCTGCAGGTGTCTTTCTCTCCCCCTCTGTCTTCCCCTTCTCTCTCCATTTCTGTCCTATCCAACGTCGACATCAAGAAAAACTACAACAATAAAACAAGGACAACAAAAGGGAATAATAAAAAAAAGAATGATAAAAAGGGGGCGGAATAAGAATCCAAGTCTTCTACAAGAGTAATGTTTTTCTGAACATTATTAATCACCCTTGAACTCAAACTGACCACCTAACAAAACACATGGGGGGGGGGGGCGTGCCTGCGTCTGGACCTTAAACTATATAAAGGATATTGACACTGGCAATTTTTGAGCATGTTGGCCACTGTCAACTTGATGGTCACCATTCTCAAGTTAAATAAACTTCCTTATTTTGTAACAGATAACGCAGCAGATAAATCATCAAGTGAAAATTATGAAATGTTTAAAGTATTCAAAAGTAAGCACTATCTCTCCAACTCCGGAAATGTCAGTACTTCTGCTTATTCAACAAAACCAACACCCATAACCCCATGCTACAGCACATACTTTAAAACCACCATGTAAGTGGTTCCCCCAACTCATCCACCCCAGCCCTCACCCCCATCAGGCTCCTTCAACTGTTTCATCCTGCTGGCTAATTCTGCTAAATCTGACATGAGCCACAAATGTGGAAATGTCCCTGACTGTGGCGCAAGTCAGGCTTCAGAACCACTCTAGCTTACTTTTTTTTTCTTAGAATTTACTTATTCATCACTCTGGTACATGTGCTGCCAGGGATTGAACTCAGGACCTCATGCTTGAGAGTCTGATGCTTTATCTATCCACTGTGCCACCTCCCGGACCTCTCTAGCTCACTTTTTTTTTGGGTGTGTGTGTGGGGGGGAAGAGACATCTCTTGTGCAAACCGCAAGGACCTGCATAAGGATCCCAGTTCGAACCCCGGCTCCCAACCTGCAGGAAGGTTGCTTCATAAGCGGTGAAGCAGGTCTGCAGGTGTCTATCTTTCTCTCACCCTCTCTGTCCCCCCCTCCTCTCTCCATTTCTCTCTGTCCTATCCAACAACGACATCAATAACTACAACAATAAAACAAGGGCAACAAAACAGGGAATAAATATAAAAAACTATAAAAAAAGGAGAAAAACCAATAATCCTTGTGTGTATCCTCAATTCAAGGCAGCCCAGCCCTGACTGCCGAACCATTCTGCAAAGCCCTGAGCTACAAACTTGCTGGTCAATCCTCACTGGCCTGTCATTACAGCACTTCGTGCTCCTTGGTCTTCAAATGCTTACTAGCTCATAAAAATACAGGCTCCGGTTTATACTAGTGCCACACAAGCAAACTAATGAGGCACAATGAGAAAAAAATTCCCAGTGACTAATTTCCAACAATTTTGAGGCTGAGGAGGCAGTTCAGTGGGCATAATATATGCTGACACCACATATGACAGCTGTTTTGGCTTCTCAAATTAAAAAAAGCCTTTATTTGTATATAATATTGAATATGCCAGCCACAAAGAAACTACTACAGAAAGAAAGCACTGTTTGTATATATTTAAATGATTGCTTATTTTATCAGCCCACTGGTAAAGCCTAATACTAAATCTTCAATGTGGAAGTTTTTCAGAAGACCTTAGTCTAATATAGATATTCTTATCTATGTTAGCAGAGGGGCTGCAGCCAAGTAATCAGATTTTCAACACTCATCTCGGTGAGATGGGGCCCAACGAGCACCACCCCTGCTGACACCAGCCATTCTTACCAACAGTCCCCCAATACACAAACTGTCCACAGTAGAACACTGTAGACTGCAGGGCATTTGGAGGCTATGTACCCCTGTTCCTAGAACAGGAACTGAGGCTTGGAAGAAGGTCAGTGCCTGCGCACTCAGCGAATGGATAAACTGAATCATCATTTCACAAGGCTGCAAACCCATTAGTCAAAACCCAACATGTAACCAGGTAAAACTGAAAAAGGTTTTTTTTTTTAACCAAAGCACCAACTCTGCGCTGGTGTATGCTATCAATGGGGATCAAAACTAGGATCTCTGTTGCCTCGGGTTTGTTGAGTTGGTGCTACCTACCCCCTTCCTTGAATTGTAGGAGCCATCTATTCAGATACTAGAAATAAAGGAAAAATTAAAAGGGCATCTAATCCCCAGATACTTGTATCACTTTTTTCAACTGAATTCACATCTACTGGGAAGCAAACAGCATGGGCTGGCTAACTTCCTTACTTCAGATGTAGAGTATGGGAGATACAGTACCAGAGAGTTCCTGCTGTGGTGCCCCAGCTCAATGCTGGGCTGGATAGTTTACTTAGTGAACTAATCCTAGTCCAGCAGATCTTTTTAACCAGAGCTCTGCTCAGCTCTATGGTGGCGCTACAGATTGAATGTGGGACCTTGGGTGTCTTGGGTAAGTAAATCTCTTTGCAGAACCATTATCCCAACTCCCCAGGCCCCGCCTTCTCTTTCCTGCCTCTAATGGAACTCTTTTTCTACAAGTCTTTGCAAACAACCCATTTCGATTTAAAAACTTAAAGAAACAGCTAATATTCACTCTACGTAGCTCTTTTCTGTAACCAGAAGGAAACAGGCTTCACAATCACCCAATTTTGGTGAACAGTGGCGGGGCACTTTTAAAGCCGTTTTCTGTTAAACCGGCCCTAGCTCACACCAACCCCTATTCACTGCAGAATTCACCTAAAAGTCAAGCAGCAAGATCCAACTTGTCTTGAACTGGCTATGGCAACTTGAGTTCACTGCGTTATCTTTCGGGGTCTCCAGACCCCGGGGGCAAGGGGATCGTTTACAATAATAACAAAAGCCAGCAGTGAAGAGCTTCAAGTAACATTTAAGCATCTACCAAAAACTTTGAGTCCTGTCGAGCTGCACTGAGCGTTTATAAAGTTTAAGACACTTCCAGAGTTTTCTGACCTGAGGGAATTTTCCCAGAATTTGGAGAAAAACGAAAGAAAAAAAAAAAGAAAAAAAAAAAAGCTCTTTCAAGGGGGAGGGAGAGCGTCAATCTGGAAGCAAACCTTGCTCGCTTTTGCTGCACGCTCAGCGGACTCCAGTCAGCACAATCCTGTCTTTACGGAACCAAGGAGTTTCCACCGAGCTTCTGACCCGAGAATTCACCCCCGGGCTGCCAGCTGAGCTCGCTGCGGCAGCGGGCACCGCGACGGGTGAGCCGGAGGCCCGCGCAGTCCCGGCGGGGAGAACGCAGAGGGCTCTTGCGGATCCCTGCCCACGGGTCCACGAGCTTCCCCCAGGCCCTCGGGGAAAGGAACCTGGCTCCCAGGAAGTCGGCAGGGCCTCCCGTTCGGAAGCCTGAAGGCAGGGAAGGCCTCACCTTGCTGCGGTCTTCCTCCTGCTCCTGCAGCAACTCGGGAACCGCGGCCATGGCGACGCGGGCCTCGAGCTGGGGCCGCCTAGGGCTGTGCGAGGAAAGAAGAGGCTGGGCCACCGCCGTCGGGGCGCCTCTCAGGGGCGGTCGCGGCCCCGCCTCCGCTGGCCTCCCTGCCCGACGGCGGCGGGAGGCCGCGCCACTCCGCCACCATCCCAGCGGCCCCGCGAAAGGCGAGAGATGTGCCACGTGCTCCCCCAGAAC
This sequence comes from Erinaceus europaeus, assembly GCF_950295315.1. NCBI lineage: Eukaryota > Metazoa > Chordata > Mammalia > Eulipotyphla > Erinaceidae > Erinaceus > Erinaceus europaeus. The sequence continues at coordinate 56,352,110 of NC_080162.1, read as the reverse complement.
GGCCTCCCCCGTCCCCGCTGCCGTCCATCTTGGAGCCGGGCAAAAACAACAACAAAAAAAATCTATGCGGGGCCTACCCTGCTCAGCGCCACGCGGAAACCACCGAGCGCAGGGCCAGGGGAGAGAAGGAGTTACTAACACCCTACCAGCGAGGCGCCTCTCAAGAGAGAGCACGCGCTCCTGCGAGAGAATTTATTACCCAGCCCGGATCCAAGATGGCGGACAGTGGTGACGTATCCAAGATCGCGTGAGAGTAAAGGAGCGCGATTTGGAGGAGCGCACGCTTCTGCCGCAGGGCATCGGCCCCAGGATCGAATATGTACGTGAGTGTGTTGAGCTAGGGGCTAGGGGAGGGGCATGGGCAGCGCAGTGCATACTGGGACTGCCGTGGCGTGGGCGGAGCTTAATTCAGGCCCAAAGCGCGGGACGGGTGAAAGGCAGGATCGATAGAAGTAGTTTGCGCCCTTGGGATTGAGTGAAATATCGAGTTCTCGGAGGTACCTATTCCTGCGGTGGGCCGTGCCTTTTTCTAAACCTCTTCCCTCATTGTGATTCCCATCGAGGAATCACTGCCGCCTATCCCCTACATGGGATCTGCCTTCTGGGCATCCCGATAGTGGGTCCTACTGACCACCTGTTTTCCCGCGCGACTCTCACGTGACCACTCAGAAACAGGACAAGCTTTTTGCTTAGGCATCACGTTTTTCCATATTGAATGAGTGCTGGGGACGTCTTTCCTCAAGCTGCCCACTATTATTTAATAAGTGTGTTCTTTCTATTACTAATGATTCTTTTTTTTAGAATTCTTATTTATTCATGAGACAGATATGAAGAGAGAAAGAACCAGACATCGCTCTGGTACATGTGCTGCCGGGGATCGAACTCGGGACCTCATGGTTAAGAATCCAATGCTGGAAAAAAAAAAAAAAGGAATCCAATGCTGGGAGTCGGGCGGTAGCGCAGCGGGTTAAGCGCACGTGGCGTAAAGCGCAAGGACCAGCATAAGGATCCGGGTTCAAGCCCTGGGCTTCCCACTTGCAGGGGAGTCGCTTCACAAGCAGGTCTGCAGGTGTCTGTCTTTCCCCTCTCTGTTTTCCCCTCCTCTCTCCATTTCTCTCTGTCCTATCCAGCAACAACGACGATAATAACTACAACAATTAAACAACAAGGGCAACAAAAGGGAATAAATAAATTTAAAAAGTAATAATCCAATGCTTTATCTACTATGCTACCTCCCGGACCACTGTTATTAATGATTCTAGCTTTGTAAATAGCTTTGTTCAAGTACAAAACATGTTGAATGCACTTATATTGATGCAACTTTCTCTTGAATAATTCGATTATTCGACACTTGGTATCTTAACACTAGTTTTCTCTATAATAGGATTGCAAAGCTTAAGACGGAGGCCCTCTATGTTGCAAGAAGACTAGAAGGAGGTGACAAAAGAATCTAAAAGATGAAGGAATTTAAGACCATCTGCAGGCAGCTCAGAAGTTTAAAGGAGTTGTCTATAAAACCAACCCCACATGTGGGTTTCTCCACTTCCTCTTATTACTATGACCGGAAGAAAAAAGTGAACCCTTATGAAGAAGTGGATCAAGAAAAGTACTCTAATACAGTCCGGTCTATCTTGTCACTCAGAGGCCATGGTCGGACTCCAGATTCATTGTTTGAGGAAGATGCTTTACTCTATGGACCTGTGAGTAAGTGCAAACCACCAAAGCAGGATGAGGAAACAATTGCAGGGAACCGGTTTCCTCTTTTCAATCGGGAAAGAATCCTGAAACCAAATGCAGCATGTTCTCCTGCAACCCCTTTGAAAATCCCTTTGCAAAAGAATATACCAAGTGTGACCCGGGTCCTTCAGCAGACCATGACACCAGAACAACTTTTCTACTTGGAGAGGTGGAAAAAGCGGATGATTATGGAACTGGGCGAGGATGGCTTTGCAGAATATACTTCAAGTAATTTTCTCAATCTTAATTCTTTGTGGTTTGTTTTTTTCTAGACTAGGTAGAGTACAAGTATCGAAAGAATTAAGGGTTAAGCTTTATATTTTTGGATACCATTTTATTAAAGGGGTTAATAGTGTACAGCACAATTGTTGACACATGGATAAAATTTCTCATCTCATGAGAGCTGTTGGCAAGACACTCTCACCCCCCAATTTAGGTCCTTTTCCTCCATCATACAGCAGAATGAAGTTGTTTTTTTTTTAACTTGGCTGGTGAGGAACTGCTTTCAAATATTAATTGCCAGTAAATAACACCTTATGTGCATTAACTCATAACATCTGTGGAGCATAGATTATCTTATCCTCTTTTCACATATCAAAGCACAGAGATCCAAGTCTTTTGACGAAATTCATTTATTTGGGGCTGGGAAATGGCATAGTGGTTGTGCAGAGGACTGCATGCAAGAGGTCCCAGGTTCAATCTCCAGTACCATCATTAGCCAGAGCTGAGCAGTGCTCTGGTTAAAAAAAAAAGAAGAAAGAAAAATTATCTTGTAAGCTAGAAACTTAACTATTAGGGGAAAAATTATCTTATTATGGAAAAGGAATAAACTCTGGGTGCTGCCTTGAAAGTACTCCCCTTGCTCTACCTATCAGCGTAGACGAACATTTAAAATTTTGGTTTCTAATATACGGGTACAGAACACTATCTGTACTGAGATCTGGATAAATTGAGATAATTAGATGTTTTTGATTAGGAACTGAGAATAAGTGTTAGGTTTCAGTTCTTTAAGTTTTAGATAAGTGAGAATAGCTTCCTTAAATAGACTATTCAAAAGCCAGTTGAATGACCACTGGTATAGTTACATTACCTTGTCCCTATGAGATTGATATAGTTGTATTTTTGGTTGCTTTGAGTTTTTTGTTTATTTGTGTCTTGCAATTTTTTAAGTCTTTCCTATTTATTTCTTAATGAGAGAACACTGAAGCATCACTCAGCACATGTAATGCCAGGGTTTGAACTCAGGGCCTCCCGATTGAGAGTCCAACACTTTATCCACTGCAATACCTCTCAGGCTGAATTAAAGCTTAGCTCATACTAATCCCCAGAAGCCTTTTGATTCCCCTAATGGTATACACACACAAATACTTTTTAATTTTAAAAATAATATGCTGCAACGGGGAGGTGGTACAGTGGCTAGACCACTAGACTTGGAAGCATGAAGTCTTGATCCCTGGTAACCATGTGATGCTCTGGTTCTCTGTTCATCACTAATAAACCTTTATTTATTTATTTTTATTATCTTTATTTATTTATTGGATAGAGACAGCCAGAAATTGAGATCAGGAAGGGAGATAGAGAGGGAGGGAGACAGAGACGCCTACAGACCTGCTTCACCACTTGGCAAAGCTTTCCCCCTGTAGGTGGGGACCAGGAGCTCGAACCCGGGTCCTTGGGCACTGTAATATGTGCACTCAGCCAGGTGTGCCACCACCTGGCCCCACTAATAACCTTTTACTTAAAAAAAAAAAAAACAGAACAAAGAGAATAATATGTTTATTTTTGAGGTATCTTACACATGTAGTCCCATGTGTTTTAAAGAAAATTTCAAAAGGGGGCTGGACTAGGTATCTCAGCTAGTTAAGCACACATGGCACAAAGTGTAAGGATCCCCGTTCAAGCCCCCAGCTCCTCACCTGCGGGGGGGGGGGGGGGGTCGCTTCGCAAGTGGTGAAGCAGGTCTGCAGGTGTCTTATCTTTTTCTCCCTCTCTCTGTCTTCCCCTCCTCTCTCAATTTCCTTCTGTCCTATCCAACAACAACAACAACAACAACAGCTATAACAACTACAACAAGGGCAACAAAAAAAAAAAAAAAAGGAAAAAATGGCCTCCAGGAGCAGTGGATTCGTAGTGCAGGCACAGAGCCCCATCAATAACCCTGGAAGCAAAAAAGAAAAGAAAATTTCAAAGTAAATATTATATGGCAAAAATAATCCAAACACTACCCCTATAAAACTTTGCTGAGAGCAGTTACAACAAAGACAGTCCTCGGTTATATGGGTCAAGGTATGTTTGCAAGGACTATTTGTTTCACATGAGAAAGTTCCACGTGAGATACTCAGACAAAGAGAAGCTAGAGCAGCACTCTAGTTCATGTCTAGTCAGGAACTGAACCTGGAGCCTCAGGCATGCAAGTTTGATACTACTTCCCTAACTGCTCGTCCACTTCTTTGAGGTAGTTATCAATAATTAGTGGCAATTACTAAGCCCTTCTGACTTCTAAACAAGCAATAATATATTAACACATCTTTAAGTGGCATCTTTATTTGTACCATTGACACTGTTTCCTCACTAGAAGTTGTTTTGATTTTTCTGAAACCAGAATGTGGAAATTCTGAAGCCACCAATAAGAAACTTAGGCTTGTCACATGACACTGGGACATTGAGACTCTAGGTGTTGGGTTTATGAACAAAGGAGGAAAGTGCTCAGCTGGTACCCTGGAAGAAGGAGAGAAATATCTATTTGGCCTCTTTGTTTATTATTATTATCTTTTATTATTTACCAGAGCACTGCTCAGTTCTGGCTTTTGGTAGTGCAGGAGACTGAACCTGCAACTTTGGAGCCTCAGGCATAAGAGTCTTTTTGCGTAACCATTATGCTCTCTACCCCTGCCCCTATTATTATCTTTATTTTATTTTATTTTATTGGATAGAGGCCATCAGAAATTGAGAAGGGGGAGATAGACAAGAAGAGAGACAGAGACACCTGCAGCACAACTCACAAAGCTTTCCCCCTACAGGGGAGCAGGGGCTTATCCTGAATCCTTGTGCATTGTAACATGCGCTCAGCTGGGTGCGCCACCACCCAGCCCCAGAAATTCCTATTTAGAATATGCTTTATTACTATTCTAATGTGTTTCTCGGTTAACAAAGGCTCTGTCTTAAGAAATAGGAAAAATCACTTATTCATAAAAGGCAGGCACAGATTTTTTTTGAATGTACTTATTGGGTATAAAGACAAAGAAATTGAGAGGGGATGAGGAGATAAGAGAGGGAAACAGACAGAGAGATACCTGCAACACTGTTTCACCTTTGGTGAAGCTTTCCCTCTGCAGCTAGGGACCAGGGTTTTTACCAAAACCACTGCTCAGCTCTGGCTTATGATGGTGCTCAGCTCTGGCTTATGGTGGTGCAGGGATTGAACCAGGGACTTCAAAGTCTCTTTGCATAACCATTATGCTATCTACCCCCACTCCACCTGTCTATCTTCCCCCTTCTGTCTCAATTTCTTTCTCTATGCACATAAAATATAAAATAGATACACAAGTGTGGCCCTGTAGTCATTGAGTCATCAATTTTAGTTCTGACCTTCATTTTTAGCCCATTTTCTTTTCTAAATTATTTTAAACCCTTTGGTTTTCAGAGTGCTTTGTTAAGTTTCACAGGACATTCATGGAATATCTTAGGGCTTGTCTTTGAAAGGTAGCTTGCATGGTTTTTAATTTTATTGTTCAGTGGTGTTTAGCATGTTTGATTTTTTTTTTCTAATGCTAACTTTTTTTTCTTCTGCTCCTTCTACCACTGCTTCTTCTCCTTTGTCCCCTGATTTTTTTTTTTCAGACATATTTTTACAAGGAAAACAGTTCCATGAAGCCGTAGAAACCATACTTTCATCCCAGGGAAACCTAGACTTCCGAGAGAGGAGTGAAAATCTCAAATCTGGCTACATTGAGAGCATTCAGCATATTCTGAAAGATGTCAGTGGAGTACGAGCTCTCGAAAGCGCTGTTCAGCATAAGACCTTAAAGTATGTAGGTCTGATGGACTGTGTGGCTGAATATCAGTAAGTATTATTTTCAGCAGCATACAGAGTTGAGCTAATAAAAAGTTATACAGACTGTGCTATAAGATTCAATTTGAGGAGCTGGGTGTGCGCATAATAGTGCACAAGGACCCAGGTTCAAGCCCCAACCTCCACTTGTGTGTGTGGGGGGGTGCTAGTGGTGAAGCAGGGCGCAGGTGTCTTTTCTTTCTCTTTCCCTCTCTATTTCCCCCACCCTCTCGATTTCTGGCTGTCTCTATCTAATAAATAAAGATAGTTTTTTTTTAATATTTATTCCCTTTTGTTGCCCTTCTTTTTTTGAATATTTATTTTATTTATTTTCCCTTTTGTTGCCCTTGTTGTTTTATTGTTGTAGTTATTATTGTTGTTGTCGTTGTTGGATAGGACAGAGAGAAATGGAGAGAGAAGGGGAAGACAGAGAGGAGGAGAGAAAGATAGACACCTGCAGACCTGCTTCACCGCCTGTGAAGCGACTCCCCTGCAGGTGGGGAGCCGGGGTTCGAACCGGGATCCTTATGCCGGTCCTTGTGCTTTCCGCCACCTGTGCTTAACCTGCTGCGCTACAGCCCGACTCCCAAGATAGTTTTTTTTTAATTAAAAAAAAAGATCCAATTTGATTGCTGCATTTTCTTTTACCTATAAATAGTACCATGGCATTTTCAGCCATTATTTATTTACTATTATTTTTGCTCTATTCTTCTCCTAGAACTGAGAACATTTTCATTCTGCCTTCTCTATTTCTATATTTTATTTTATTTTATCAGAGCACTGCTCAACTCTGGCTTATGGTGCTGCTAGGTGGGGACTGAATTTAGGACCTCAGAACCTCAGGCATGAAAGTATTTGCATAACCATTATGCTATTTCCCCAGCCCTACTACATTTCTGGTGTCTATGTCTTTCCTTTTTGTTTTTGTTATTTAGTAATGGTTTATAAGAGTACAAGACTACAGGGTTTTGGTTCTTCACTACATGCTTCACCTGAGATTTTTCTTCCTTTTTTTTTTTTTTTAAATTTCTTTATTGGGGAATTAATGTTTTACAGTCAAGCACTGCTCAGCTCTGGTTTATGGTGATGTGGGGGGTTGAACCTGAGACTTTGGAGCCTCAGGAGTGAGAGTCTCTGCATAACCATTATGCTGTCTCCCCTGCCCAAGATTTTCTTCTTCACTTCTCCCTTAAGGTGTGACATTTATGATATAAAAATGTGTATGAGGGGGCTGGGCAGTGGCTCACCCAGAGAAGTCCACAAATCCCCATGCAGAAGGCTCCATGTTCAAGCCCCTATTCCCCGTTTGCAGAGGGGATACTTCAGGAGTAGTAAAGCAGATCTGCAGGCGTCTTATCTTTTTCTCTCCCTCTCTGTTGCCCCTTCCCTCTCAGTTTCTCTCTGTGCTGCCTAATAAAAATTGGGGGTGGGGGGGGAAGAAAGAAGGAAAGAAAGAAAAATGACCATTGGGACCAACATCAAGCCCCAATGATAACCGTGGTGGCAAATAAATATGTGTGTGACAGGTAGAAGAATTGGGTATAGAGCAGAAGATTGGGGGGGCGAGGCGGAGGAGGGGTATACAAGAAGAGCCACATAATTCTTGTAAACTGGTGTCCCAAAATCAAAGTGTTTGAGGGCTGGCGATGTAATTCACTTGGATAGCATGCTTGCTTTGCCATGCACCAGATCAAAATTCAAGCCCAGTCCCCACTGCACTGAAGAAAGTATCCTTCCCTGTTTCACTGCCTCTCCTCTTTTTTTTTTTTTTTTTTAAGAGAAAGGCTGAAAGAGACCACAGCACCAAAACTTCCTTCAGTGCAGTAGTGACCAGGATCAAACTGGGAATATGCACATGACCACTGTCTGTCTGAGTGAACTATTACACTGGCCCTTACCTCTCATTTTATATCTCTTAAAAGTCAACCTGGAGTTACAGAACCCTGATGAAGACAAAAAATAAAAATAAAATAAAGTGTTTTAATACCCCTAGGATGACCTGTTTTCTTTTTTTTTAATATATATATATATTTATTTTATTTTTTCCCTTTTGTTGCCCTTGTTTTATTGTTGTAGTTATTATTGTTGTTGTTGGATAGGACAGAGAGAAATGGAGAGAGGGAGGGGAAGACAGAGAGGAGGAGAGAAAGATAGACACCTGCAGACCTGCTTCACCGCCTGTGAAGCGACTCCCCTGCAGGTGGGGAGCCGGGGTTCGAACCGGGATCCTTATGCGGGTCCTTGTGCTTTGCGCCACCTGCGCTTAGCCCGCTGCGCTACAGCCCAACTCCCGGATGACCTGTTTTCTAGCATTCCTTCCTGTCCTTCAAGTCTGGTACGTAAGATACAATTTGATGACTACATTTTCTTTTCCTTTTCCCTATAAATAGTAATGAGATCTGTGGTCCCAGAAAGTCACCTCTTTCCCAGACTTCCAGTCAGCATTTAACATTGATAAGAACACTGAGCTTATTCAAGTTTCCTCAGGCTTTTAAAGTGTGACTGTTACCATGCTTTACACTTACTCCAGATTCCAAGGGCACATAAAACCTGCAGATACCCCTATACCAAAAAAGAAACTAAGTGAGCAATTAACAGTAGGTGAAGGGTAGGTGGGAAAATGGCCATCTGTGAATATGAATGCCCATGAAAATTTAAACTTAAGAGACAGCAAATTTGCTCATCTGGGGACTGGGGAGATAGCATAATAGTTATGCAAAAATAACACACACCCCTCCCTCAGTCCCTTGCAGGGGGGAAGCCTTAGAGTAGTATTGCAAGTATCTCTTTCCTTCTCTCTCTCTCCCGCTCTCTTTATTGCTCTGTGTCTCTGAAAGAAAAAAAAAAAAGGCCACCAGGAGTGGTGGGTCCATCATGTAGACATCAAACTCCCATGATAACCCTGGTGGCAACAAGAAAAGTGTTAAAAAGTTCTTGTTTTTTTACATGTTCTATAATAGTTGTCATTTCCTGTTTTTCTCAGAAGTGATCCTAATGGGTTTGAGGAACTGGTTCATTCTAGTTTTGATAAAAATTTCCTTAATCACTACTGGTGTTGAGCATCATTTCATGTACTTTTTTATTTCTTCTTTGGAGAAATGTCTTTTCAAGTCCTTTACTCACTTTTTAATTGGGTTGATTTTGTTATCGAGGTTTTACTCAGCTAGCTAGCTGGCTGGCTAATAAGGAGAGATAGTTTCCATTGAGGAAGGTCCTGTGGAGTAGGAATGTGGTCACCAGTGACCTCTGTCTTATCTGGGGCTGCAGTAGGAAGTTGCTTGTTCCTCATTTTTTTCTTTTGCTCACAAAACTATCCTTTCTGTTATTTCCTTAAGATGTCTTTACCTCCAAGTTGTATTCCTAATGAGGAATGTTTGCTTTTAGATGGAAATGCATTTGCTAGTCTTTGACCTAGTATATCCAGAAACCACTTTATCTTCCATTTCCAGACTGCAGTCTGTCCAGTTGGGAATGTTTTGCCTTCAGAACTAAGAGTCATACAGCCAGCTTTTGGCACCAGGCATAGCAGGGCTCCCACTAATTTTTGTGTATTGACTTTGGTTTCTCTCTCTCTCTAAGCCTTTTTTTTTTTAATTGAGACAAAGAAATTGAGAGAGAAAGATTTGTAGAGAGAAAGAGACAGAAAAACACCTCTTTCCCTGCTTTACCACTTATGAAGCTTTTCCCCTGCAGGTGGGGATCAGGGGCTTGAACCCTGGTCCTTACTCACTGTAATGTGTGTGCTTAACCAGAAATGCCACCGCCTGACCCCTATGTATTTGTATACTGTTACTTCACTGAACTTATTTACTGCTTCTACCGGAATTGTACAGATTCATTATGCTTTTTGACATATAAGGACATATCCCCTATGACTAGAGATAATTTTTACTTCTTCCTTTCAAATGTTAGTACTTTTTATTTCTTTATCTTGCCTACTATGAAATATCTGGAACATCCAGTACTCTGTTCCTTATCTTGGGAAAGAAGTTTCCAGTCATGCTCACTTTTTCCTCTTTTAGTATTCTGCTTCTGCTGGTTTCCTAGTTTGCCACTGGGGTTATCACTAGGACTTGGTGCCTGCACAACGATGAATTCATTGCTCCCAGCAGCCATTTTTCCCTTTATTTTATTTTACTTTATTTTATTTTTAATCTTTCTTTTGGATAGAGACAGAAATTGAGAGAAGAGAGGGAGAGAGATCAAGACCTGCAGCACTGCTTCACCACTGGTAAAGCTTACCCCCTACAGATTGGGACCACTGGCTTGAAACCCATGTCCTTCTAGGCCATTGCCCAGCCCCTCCTTTATTTCTTATATATGACTTTTATTATATTGAGGCAGTTTCTTTTTACTCCTAATTAAAGTGTTTTGTCATAGTGTTTCTGTGTCAGCTGAGATGTTTATGTGACTTCATCATTCCATTAATGTATTTTATGTTGATTTTTTTTTTTTTTTTGAGGTTGGGCCATGATCCTTGTATTCCAAGAATAAATCACACTTGGTCATGGTGTTCGCTCCTTTTAATATGCTCTGAATATGGTTTGCTAGTACTTTGTTGAGGATTTTTTGCACCAATGTTTATAAAAGATGTTGACTTGTTTTCTTGTATTATCGTGATTTGTCTTTGGTACCAGGATAATGCTGGATTCATAGAGTTAGGAAGTTAGGAAAGCTTCCTTACTTTTCAATTTTTGAAATTGAAACCTTCAGAGGGACTGTGTTGTTTCCTTAAATGCTTGACTTTTTCCCAGTAAAGTCATTATTCCAGGAATTTCATTTGTCAGAAGGTTTTGCAGTCAAATGCCTTTCACCTCTAAAATATACCCCCTTTCAGGAGATCTTTGACTAGTGATTTAATTCTGGAAGATTTTATGTTTCTAGGAATTTATCCATTTCCTTCATTCAGCAAACTTTGGATTTATTTCTTCATTTTCTAGTTCCTTAAATTCTAAGGTTAGGTTTCTGATTTGATTTTTTTTTTTAATGTAGTAACTTGCAATTATAAATTCACTCCTTGACACTATTTTCACGGTGTTCTTGTAAGTTTTGGTATGTTATGTTTATCTCAACATTTTCTAATTTTCCTTGAGATTTCTTTGGTAGATTTTATTTTATTTATTTACTTATTTTTTGCTTATTGCCATAGTTTCAATAACAATTCAAGCCAAATTTTTCAGATGAAAAGGGAGAAGAGAAAGCAGGAGAGACACCACAGCCCCAAAGCTATTCCAATGATAACTGAGTCACTTGCCAGGTGGCCTATCTTGCCACCTTGCTAACTTTGGTTGTTTAAGGGTATGTTATTCAGGGGCTGGGCAGTGGCACACCTGGTTGAGCACACATTACAATCCATGAGGACCTGGTCCAAGCCCTTACTCCACACCTACATAGGGGGAAGCTTTATGAATAGTGAAGCAGGGCTACGGATGTCTCTTTCTCCTTTTTCTTCTTCTCTGTCTTCCCTCTCAATTTCTCTTCTTTTTTATTTCTTATGTTTTATTTATTTATTATTGTATAGAGACAGAGACACCTGCAACCCTGTTTCACCACTCGTGAAGCTTTTCCCCTGCAGGTGAGGACCAGGGGCTTGAACCTGGATCCTTGCGCACTGTAATGTGCATGCTTAACCAGGTGCGCCACCACCTGGCCCCTTCTCTCAGTTTCTCTATCTCCATCTACAAATAAATAAATAAAATAAATTTATAAAAGAGAATTTCTGGAACTTTAAACAAAAAAGGAGTATGTTCAGTTGCCAAAATTTTGTCTTTTTTTTTTTGGTTTTATTTCTATTTTATTTCTTACATCATGATAAAGAGAAGACACTTTGTGTAATATTTCTTTAAATGTATTAAGACTTAATTTATGGCTATTTTTTACTAGAGTGAGCACTGCTTATCTCTGGCTTATGGTGGTGTGGGGGATTGAACCTAGGACCCCGGAGCCTTTATTAGAGTCTGTATGCATAACCATTATGCTATCTTCCCCCACCCTTAATTTATGGCTTAATATATGGTTTGTTCTGGAAACTGTCCCATGTATGTGCACCTCTCTCTTAAGTTTATGTGAGAGAGAACCAAAGCATCACTCTGGCACATGCAATGCCAGGCACTGAATTCAGGACCTCATGCTTCATAGCCCATCATTTTAGCCACTGTACCACTTCTCTGGTCTCATGCTTTGGTTTCTGAGCAAGCAGATTTCTTGATATATCATGATGGTTTTTTTTAATTTAATTTAATTTAATTTTATTTTCTTATGGGACCACTGCTCAACTTGAGCTTATGGTGGTACTGGGGACTGAAACTGGGACCTTAGGTGCCTGAGACATGAAAGTCTTTCTGCATAATCATTACACTGTCTCCCCAATACATAATTCTTTATGATGGAGACTTTGTTTCTGGTCCTTTATAATTCATTCTGAACCACATAGGATTTGAAGTAAAATAAAATAATATCATAGTAAATGTAGTCTCAATCTTTCTGTAAAGTATTTAGGACCTCTTGTTAAAGAAGAAGAGTCAATAGGTGTCCAAAAGAATTCCAAAATAGTTAACAGTATTGAACTGTGGAAAAAATTTTTCCTCAGTATTCCCACACAGGCCTGCTTCTATATAGCACACTCGTAATGTTTTTAGGCATCATACCCCTGACAAGCTCACTACTGAACTAAATAACTCAAAGGAGCAATAATATCTTAACCTATAATCCTGAGAAGTAAAGCTTTTCAGAAGTGGAAAACAGTCATTGATTGACAGAAATAAAATACACATAAAAAGCTTAACCTAATTGAGTTGTTTGTTTGAACTATTACTTACAAAGACTTTCTTTGGTTTCTCTTTAGAGGCAAGTTGTGTGTGATTGATTGGAAGACATCAGAGAAACCAAAGCCTCTTATCCGAAATACATTTGACAACCCCCTGCAAGTTGTGGCATACATTGGTGCCATAAACCATGATCCTAACTATAGCTTTGAGGTGAGGACCCTGAATTTTTAGTTAAAGCTTTGCTCATGTTTGTGTACTGATATTTACTTCCTTAAGGGTTTTATCATTTGCTCAACTCTGATCTTAGTCTACCTACCACTTTAAAGTCACCCCTACCTCTTGATCTTTTTTTGGTTGCTGTTAATAGTTCTTTAATGATCACTGTCAGTTCTTCAATGTCTTATCTGTCATCTTTGTGTCCCTCTGTGTTCTGGAACAGTCTTTCATCAACCCATCTTAGAAACTGAGTTAAGAAATACAACTATAGGTTGATTGTTCTTAGTTTGCCCTGGAGTAAGAAAATTAGCCTAAACTCTGGTTCTGCTATAGAAATACTGGAATTAGAGGCCAGGTGGTAGCACATCTGGTTGTGTGTACATGTCACAATGTGCAAGGAGCCAGGTTTGAGCCCCCAATCTCCACCTACAGTGGAAAAGCTTTGCAAGTGGTGAAACAGTGTTGCAGGTATCTCAAGCTCCCCCTTCTGTCTCAATTTTTGGCTGTCTCTATCCAATAAATAAATTAAGATAATAAAAAAATAGGAATGAAAGAAATATTGTAATTGTCCTTTGTTTTTTCCTAGGTTCAGTGTGGTTTAATTGTGGTGGCCTACAAAGATGGATCCCCTGCCCACCCTCATTTCATGGATTCAGAGCTCTGTTCCCAGTACTGGACGAAGTGGCTTCTTCGATTGGAAGAATATACAAAAAAGGAAAAGAACCAGAATATTCAGAAACCAGATTAAGGAGCAAGATACTTTGGGGGGGGCAATTCAGCATTTTCTTACAGTTTGGGGAGATTTGTCAGTGTTTTCTGTGTTTACTAAGAAATGGAAATAGCACAGGATCTGATAGCTACATTAGCACAATCAGAAGTGTTAATTTGTTGAAAATTTAAAAACAACAACAACAGAAAAGATTAGATTTAAAAAGCTGGGTGTTAGCACATGAAAGACCAGCTATGCTGTCTCTGCTTCTCATTTATCTGCAGAGGACAGACAGGATTGACACAGTGTTGGTGACTCTTGGACTTTCTTGTAGGCCTTTCTGTGTCCTGGGCAAGATGCCCAGTCTTTGAACTCAGATTGGGGCAGTGAGGCTTGATATGCCAAGCATGTCCCCAGGCCATATCAGGTGGGAAGAGGCCAGCTATCCCCAATGTGTACATGGAAGAACTCACATCAGCCAACTAGTACTGCCAGTGTAGTGTCCTAAAACTTGTATTATACTGGGGTTCTCTGTATATTTATTTGAGGGAAAAAAATAAGTTTAACCTGATTAGCAGTGCCCCTTGGCATGCCATTAACCCTCAGAAATAGCCAGAGCCCAGTTTGAGAATTCTAATTGTGGCTTTATTATGGTTTGAGTCAGCATATCAAGTACATGGAGAAAATGTGGGCTATTTTAGCTGTTGAGAATAAGAAAGTTCAGTTGCTTTTTCTGTGTTTGATAATCCATAATCAGGTTCATAAAGCATAAATAAACATACCTAGGGAAGGATTTGTTTCATTTTGCAGTGAATGAACACTTAGGTTAATGTTTGTTTGCTGTCTTAAAGTAGTTAGGTGCTACAATCACTTTTTTCTTATATTTGCTGCTAATTATAAGAAATAAAACATAAAATATGAAAAGTGAAACTTCTGCTTTTGTTTTTTTTAATTTAAATTTGTGTGTTTACATGATAATTTCTTAAGTGTGGAAATTGGTTAGATTATATATATATATATATATATATTGCTATTCCAAATAACTATATCTTTTTTTACATTTATTTATTTTCCCTTTTGTTGCCCTTGTTGTTTTTCATTGTAGTTATTATTGTTGTTGTTATTGATGTCATCATTGTTAGATAGGAGAGAGGAGGGGGAGAGAAAGATAGACCTGCAGACCTGCTTCACTGCCTGTGAAGCGACTCCCCTGCAGGTGGGGACCTGGGGCCTCCAACTGGGATCTTTGCTGGTCCTTGCACTTTGCACCACATGTGCTTAACCCGCAGCACAGCTGGGTGGTAACCCAGCTCCCTTTTTTTTTCCTTCAGTGTTACTGCTGGGGCTCGGTGCCTGCACTATGAATCCACTGCTCCTGGAGACCATTTTTCCCATTTTGTTGCCCTTGTTATTGCCATTGCCATTGCTGCTGCTGTTATTGGATAGGACAGAGAAATTGAGAGAGGCAAGGAAGATGGGGAGAAAAAGACACCTGCAAACCTGTTTCACTGCCTGTGAAGCAACCTTCCTGCAACTGGGGAGCCAGGGGCTCGAACGAGGATCCTCGTACCACGGTATTTGCACTTTGCACCATGCACTTAACCTGTGGTGCTACTGCCCAGGTCCCTAGATTATATTTGTGTTTTTTTATTTTAAAGATTTTATTTTATTTATGAGAAAGATAGGAGGAGAGAGAAAGAACCAGACATCACTCTGGCACATGTGCTGCCGGGGATCAAACTCGGGACCTCATGCTTGAGTCCAAAGCTTTACCACTGCGCCACCTCCTGGACCACAGTATTTTTGTTTGTTTTTTTATTCCCTTTTGTTGCCCTTGTTTTATTGTTGTAGTTATTATTGTTGTTATTGATGTCATTGTTATTGGATAGGACAAACAAATGGAAAGAGATGGGAAAGGCAGAGGGGGAAGAGAAAGACACCTGCAGACCTGCTTTACCGCTTGTAAAACGACCCCTGCAGGTGGGGGGGGGGGCTGGAACTGAGATCCTTAGGCCCTCAGGCCTTGTGCTCTGCGCCATGTACCTTTAACCCGCTGCACTACCACCTGCCTCCCAGATTATGTATTTTTAAATTGTATTTGTTTATATTCATTAGTGAGAGAAAGAGCAGAGCATAACTCAGCTTTGACATAAAGTGGTGTCAGGGACTGAACTTGGGACCTTAATTTATTTTTCAGGGACTGGTGGAGAAAGAAAAAGGGAGGTGGGGGACAGGAACTAGGACTTTACTGGTATATGTTTTGCCAGGGATCAAACTTAAGCACCTCATGTTTATTATTACAAAACTCTACCTGCTGTACTACCTCCCATGCCAGCAGATTTTATTTTTCCCCTAGATTGAGTCAGAGAAAGTGTAAGAAACCCCAGCACCAAAGCTTCCTTCAGTATTACACAGGGCCCAGTGTGAACCTGGATTGTGCACATGGCAAAGTAGCCTACTATCCACACTTATCTCACCAGCCCCCAGGAAAGTTCAGTATTTTTCTATAGTTTCGTACCTCTGATATGTTTTCTGTGTGAATACATGTATTGGTATCACTTGCAAGAACACTAAGATTCAGGCAGGAGGGAGAAGAACTAAGAGACTTAGTAATTCACTTGTACATTTTTCCAAGCAGTATATATCCAGGTAGCCTGTAATTTCCAAGATCAAAAGTCAAGTGAGACATTAAAAGTTGGACAAGCAGGTTTTCTTTAAAAAAAAAAATAAGAAGAAGAAAAGGAAACACTGACAAAAACCATAGGATAAGAGGGGTACAACCTCACACAATTCCCACCACCAGAATTCCGTATCACATCCCCTCCCTTGATAGCTTTCCTATTCTTTATCCCTCTGGGAGTATGGACGTAGGGTCATTATGTGGTGCAGAAGATGGGAGGCCTGGCTTCTGTCATTGCTTCCCCATTGAACATGGGTGTTGACAGGTCGATCCATACTCCCAGTCTGCCTCTCTTTCCCTAGTGGGGCAGGGCTTCAGGACACATTGATGAGGTTGTCTGTCCAGGAAAGTCCAGTTGGCATCATGTTAGCATCTGGAACCTGGTGACTGAAAAAGAGTTAACATATAAAGCCATACAAATTGTCGATTAATCATGAACCTAAAGGCTAGAGTAGTGCAGATGAAGATTTGGGGTCTCTGTTTTGGAAATACCTAGTGGGTCTATTTTGGGTATATTCCAAAGGGCCCACAACTTTATTCATTTTTGCCTGAACCTGACATCTGATATGCAGGTGGATCCAAGTTATTGTCTGGGGAGATGATGTCATGGCTGTAAAAAAGGGATAGAAAGCTAAATGGAAGTCTTGCTGGATCTAGTCATCTAAATTCTAAGGTCAGGCTAATTTATTAGAGCAGGGTAAGAAAACCTGCCTGTTTGGAGTAGGGCACCAAAGTAAAAATCTCTGGGTGGAGGATAAGAGTGGATGCTCAGCTGCACTGGGGGTGGTGGGGAAGATGGGATGGGACATTTTGGTGGTAGGAATGGTGTTTATGTACACTCCTATTAACTTGTAGTCATATAAATTACTATTTAATTAATATGAGGGGAAAATTGATTGAATGTCTCAAACTTTTTAGTACACAGACCATAGAAGCAACCGATGGCGTTACTTTATAAGATATATATAATGTGTATATATATATAATCAAAGGACAAATTATGGTGAGGTCATGTATGTATGATACAGCAAATCCTGACAATGGAATTTCAATGGTGAGTGAGTAGTGTTCCCTTCACAGCCATCTTGGGCACCTTCAGCTGTGGGCTTCTCAGAGGTGACAGTGTCTGGGAGGCTGAGTTAGTCTTCATCTCACCCAGAGATTCCCTGATGTTCTTGGTGGTCTTCTGAATGATAGGTGTGGACCTCTGCAGAGTGAACACAGTGTCCTGAGCCTCAGAACCCTGCACATTGTCACGGCTGCTTCCTTTGCCCCTTAGCTCTGCTCCAAAATCATCATAATCCACATCTGCACAGACCTCCACAGAGATAAACAACATATTGGGAAAGATTCATCATGGAGAATGTTCCACCCCAGCTCGGCCAATTCTACCAATCATCCTTAACCTGGTGTGTAACCATGATCTACTCTCTTCTTCAGGACAGACCTACCTTCATAAACACACACACACACACACACACACACACACACACACAGAGAGAGAGAGAGAGAGAGAGAGAGAGAGAGAGAGCGCCACTAGGCAGAGAGAAAACTTTTCTGGCAACATCACAGTGATTTCTGACCATGGATATCTGCCCCCAGACTCCATGTTATTTCTGACTGAGGGCAAAAGTAACTTCATGTGTTCAATCATATCCTAGAAGCTGTTTTGTGGGCCAGAGAGCAGACACTGAAAGCTCCTAAGAACGAAACTCTTAGAAAGGGACTTCGTCAAGAGTCAGGCGGTAGCACAGTGGGTTAAGCGCAAGGACCGGCGTAAGGATCCCGGTTCAAGCCCCCGGCCCCCCACATGCAGGGGTGTCACCTCACAAGCTGTGAAGCAGGTCTGCAGGTATCTATCTTTCTCTTCTCCTGTCTTCCCTCCTCTCTCCATTTCTCTCTGTCCTATCCAACAATGACGACATCAATAATAACTACAACAATACAATAAGGGCAACAAAAAAAGATAAATATTAAAAAAAAGAAGAAGAAAGAAAGAAAGGGACTTTGTCATCCTTGAATCTGGGTGTCTCGGCCCATAAATGGGGCAGGTCATGAGTAAAAGGTCCTAGTGTCATTCTCATTTGCGGCCTTACTGATCCAAAATGACCCCACACGACACCTAGAACTGGTATACTTCAATTTCCATCCCAATAAACTGGGTTCCTATGTGTCCTATTTTACTTGAACTTCACCTAAGTTGGACTTTACTTGTACCCAATATGCCACACAGCGCTATCCAGTGGATAAACACATGAAGGTTTTTACATGATAAACTAGTTAAAGTACAAAATCAAGGGGCCAGGTGGTGGCGTACCTGGTCAAGTAAACACATCACAATGGGCAAGGCCTCAGGTTCAAGCCCTGCTCCCTACCTGCAGGGAGAAAGCTTCATAAGTAGTGGAGTAGGGCTGTAGATATCTCTCTGTCTCTATCTCCGCCACCCTTCTCAACTTCTTCTGTCTCTATCCAATAAGAAATAAAATATTTTTAAATTAAAAAAATAGATACAACAGCCTTCAAGTACTTAGTGTCCCATGTAGATGAGAGAATTGTGTGAAGATAAGACATTTTAAAAAAATATTTATTTATTTATTGTTCCCCTCTGTTGCCATTGTTGTAGTTATTGATGTCGTCGTTGTTGGACAGGACAGAGAGAAATGGAGAGAGGAGAGCAAGACAGAAAGGGGGAGAGAAAAACAGACACCTGCAGACCTGCTTCACCACCTGTGAAGAGACTCCCCTGCATGTGGGGAGCTGGGGGCTCAAACCGGGACCCTTACGCCAGTCTTTGCACTTTGTGCCACATGCACTTAAGCTGCTGCTACTGCCCGACTCCAGATAAGACATTTTTATTATCACTGCAAGTCCTCTAACATTTTCTTTCTTCCTATCTCTCTCTCCTCTCTCTCCTCTCTCTCTCTCTCTCTCTCTCTCCCTCTCTTTTTACCAGAGCACTGATCAGCTCTGGCTAATGATGGTGTGAGGGGGATTGAACCTGGGACTTCATAGCTTCAGGTATGAGAGTCTCTTTGCATAACCATTATGCTACTTACCCCTCCTCTTTTTCTCTTTTTATTGATTTAATAATGATCAACTAGACCATAGGCTATGAGGGGTTCAATTCCACACAATTCCAATCCCCTCCATTGGAAACTTTCCTGTTCTTTATCCCTCTGGAAGCATGGACCCAGGGTCACTATGGAGTGCAGAAGGTGGAAGGGCTGACTTCTATAATTGCTTCTTTGCTGGACATGTTGTTCTGTTTTGTTTTTACCATAGCATTGCTGAACTCTGGGTCTGGGACACGGGGGGTTGTACATGGAACCCTTTATGTCTAATGCATGAAGATCTTTCTGTATAACCACCATGCTATTTCCCCATTCTGCTATGAGATTTTACTTTTTTTTTTTTTTTTGCTTCTAGGGTTATTGCTGGGGCTTGGTACCTGCACTACAAACCCCACTGCTCCTGGAGACCATTTCTTCATTTTTGTTGCCCTTGTTTATTGTTGTTATTGCTGTCATTGTTGTTGGATAGGACAGAGAGAAATCGAGAGAGGAGGGGAAGACAGAAAGGAGGAGAGAGAGATAGACACCTGCGGACGGACCTGCTTCACCACTTATGGAAAGACCCCTCTGCAGATGGTGAACTGGAAACTCCAATTGGGATCCTTACGCTGGTCCTTGCACTTCGATCCATGTGCGTTTAACCCGCTATGCTACCACCCGGCCCCATTTTCG
This sequence comes from Erinaceus europaeus, assembly GCF_950295315.1. Taxonomy (NCBI): domain Eukaryota; kingdom Metazoa; phylum Chordata; class Mammalia; order Eulipotyphla; family Erinaceidae; genus Erinaceus; species Erinaceus europaeus. The sequence goes on along the minus strand of NC_080162.1, from coordinate 56,332,207 downwards.
TACATTTTTACAGGATTTTCCTTCGTCTTTATCTTTTTTTTTTTTTTTTTTGCTTTTGACAGAACACTGTTCAGCTTGATCACTGATTGACAACTTGTATGCAAAACTTCACTGAAGTCTCCGCTATTTCACCTGCCCAAAGAAATGGGATTGGGAGGGGGCCTGACGCAGAGCAGGTTAAGAGCACATGGAGCAAAGATCATGGATTGGCCTAAGTATACCTGTTCCAGCCCCCGGCTCCCTGCACAAGCGGTGAAGCAAGTCTGCAGGTGTCTATCTTTCTCTCCCCCTCTGTCTTCCCCTCCTCTCTCGACTTCTCTCTGTCCTATCCAAAAACAATAACATCAATAGCAACAACAACGATGGGCAACAATAGGGAAAAAATAGCCTCCAGGAGCAGTGGATTCGTAGTGCAGGCGCCGAGCCCCAGCAATAACCCTGGAGACAAAAAAAAGGGGGGGGGGGTTTGGAAACACTGCTTTGTAGTATGCACTGAGCAGTTTCTTGTTCTTCCCATTAAATGTGTTTACTCATGGGGAGATAGCATAATGATTATGCAAAAAGATCTCCATGCCTGAGGTAGCTAAAGTTTCAGGTTCAGTGGTCCGGGAGGTGGCTCAGTGGCTAAGGCACTAGACTCTCAAGCATGAGGTCCTGAGTTCAATCCCCAGCCACACATGTACCAGAGTGATGTCTGTTCTTTCTTTCTCACCTATCTTTCTCATTAATAAATAAATAAAATCACAGGAGTCAGGCAGTGCCACAGCGGGTTAAGCGCAGGTGACGCAAAGCTCAAGGACTAGCGTAAGGATCCTGGTTTGAGCCTCTGGCTCCCCACCTGCAGGGGGTCACTCCACAAGCAGTGAAGCAGGTCTGCAGGTGTCTGTCTTTCTCTCCCCCTCTCTGTCTTCCCCTCCTCTCTCCATTTCTCTCTGTCCTATCCAACAATGAGGACAACAATAACTACAACAATGGGGAAAAAAGGGGGGGGCAACAAAAGAGAATAAATATTTTAAAATAATATCTTTTTTAAAAGTTTCAGGTTCACAAAATAAAGAATTCTGGGGTTGGGGGGAGTGTTCAGGTCCTGGAACCTGTTGGTGGAGGAGGACCTAGATGGGAGGGTTAGTGGGTTATATGGAAAACTGAGAAATGTTACACATGTACCAACTACTGTATTTTACTGTGACTGTAAACCATTAATCCCCCCCAATAAATTAAAAAAGAAATAAATGAATGCATTAAAAAATTCAGGTTTAATCCCTAGTACCACTCGAAACCAGAGTTGAGGGCTGGGTGGTGTTGTAGCCACTGAAGTGCACATATTGCCATGCATAAGGACTGGGGTCACAGCCCCTTGGTCCCCACCTGCAGGGAGGTGCTTCCCAAGTGGTGAAGCAGGTCTGCAGGTGTATATCTCTTTCCATTTCTATCCCCCCTTCTCAACTTCTCTCTGTCTTAACTAGTAAAATAGAAAAGAAAAAAAAAGTCAGGGTTGAGTAGTGCTCTGGGGGAAAAAACAAAACTACAAAACTGTTTATCCATCCATGATTTTGTTTGTAGTTTTCCCCTTCTTGAATTGACCATGCATTGGGCCCATCCTCCCCTCAGTCTTCCCATCCCAGTGGAATATGAGGGCCTCCCTAGGCTGATGGGCCTGCCCAGCGTCAGCTCTGCACTGTCAGGACCTGCTGGCTGCCACCTCTGCTCCATGCTGCCCAACCAGCTGAGGACCATTAGGTCCGGGTTCCCCTCTAGATATTTAACGTCAGAGTGAGGGAAATAACCCAGGCACTCCATCTCATTCACCCAAGCAAGCTCTGGGACTGACACAATCAGCAAAAGTCCTTTGTCTATAGCAAACACTCATCTCATTGCTGTAAGGCCCAAGGCTAAAGACAGGGAAAGGCAGAAACATGGCACCAAAAAGAATCTAGGAAGTCTCATCACCTGCCCTTCTCTGAATTGTGCTTTCCATTCCCTGGTCTTCTGGGGCCCCTTATCCTCTTTGTAAACTTTACCACCCAGATGACCTCTCTTGCTAAGGAGGACTCCATTCTCTATCTCCCTCCACACCAGCTTCCTCTGAACATCACCATCCCTTGCGTGCTGACTCTCCACTCCAGAGGAGTTTCCTCTTACAGGCGCTTGACTGAAAATGAGTATCTCCATGTAGATGTTTGCTTAGTGTTGGAGGGCAGCTTAGGGAAAGCAGCACCCATCCCCCTGCACCCTGCAGGACACCAGGAGAAGGGACCAGAGGTAGGGGCCAGAAGAGCCCATGTGTGTGCATATCCCGCACCAGCACTCCCTCTCTACCTGATTACAAAATGCAGATGGAGAGTGATCTGTGAGGTGGTACAATGGCTAAAGTATTGGACTCTCAAGTATGAGGTCCTGAGTTTGATCCCCAGTAGCACATGTACCAGAGTGATGTCTGGTTTTTTCTCTCCTCCTATCTTTCTCATAAATAAATAAATTTTTTTTAAAAATGCAGATGGAGACAAACGCCAGCACCTGAAGAACAAAGGAACCCTGATGTTCACCCTTCCTCTGAAGGAACTATAAAACTTAGAAGAACTGGAACCTGGAGGCCTTCATCTCTCTCTCTCTCTTTCTCTCTCTCTTTTTTTCTCTCTCATCTTCATACCAACATGGCTTGTGCTTTCTTCTCCTTTTCTGTCCTTATTTTCTGCCAATAAATGCTCATGTCCCTGAAAGATGACTGACTCTCTGGAGATTCTTCCATGTAGGAGTCAGTCTAGAACCCCATGGGAGGGAACTGGGAAGTGGCCCCACATAGCTGCTCACTTCCCCCTTAACAATAGTACACTTGGTAACTAACTGGCTTCTAGGGATCAGTGAGCTTCAACAGTGGATTTTAGGCAGTGAGCCCACTTCTTGGGACTCCGTTTATCCTTGATCTGATGAGAAGTATGGGCTGGCCAAGAATGTTTCTTACACAATGGTTCTTAGTAGCCTCTTTAGATCACTGATCTTGAGTCAGGAGACTTGGGTAGATTGCAGCCTTGTACCTTTGAATATCTTTCCCCATAGCAGGTCTACAGTGTTCTCATGTGTAATAGCAGATAGTCAGGCTGTGGCACCTCTGGTCCTGCATGTTTTTGATCTGATCCCCATTTTTCCTGGTTTATATGTCCCTGGATATAATTGACAGCAAGGGGATCCTGTCTCCTGATTTTCACCTCTGGTTATTGTTGTTTCCCAAGAAGCTGATCACCAGACTCCCAGATAGAGGAATTCAGGTTTTATTTTTTTTCCAGGAGGCAATAGCTTCAATTTACATTTCCTATCTTAAATTTAAATTTAACAACAGTGCTCAGTGCCAGGGAAAACCTTTTTTTTTTTTTTTTTTTTTTGCCTCCATGGTTATCATTGGGGCTTGGTGTCTGCACTATGAATCCACTGCTCCTGGAGGTCATTTTTCCCATTTTGTTGCCCTTGTTGTTGCGCTTATTGTAGTTGTTATTGTTGTCATCGGATAGGACAGAGATATTGAGAGATAAGGGGATTAACAAACTTGCTTTTGTGAATCTGTTCCATTCTTGGCATATTTTTGTGTATCAGTAGAAGATGTTTCATTTAAGGCTAACCTAAGTGGCAGTGTGCATCTCCTCAGCATTGACTTATTTCTGTCTTGTGATCTTTCCACGTTCCTCTACTCTGTAGAAGTGTTCACCTAACTTACCTAGGTCCCCAGGACTCTGGGTCATCACTGTTCACTCATTCACTTACTGTTCTTTTAACTATATAGTGAATATCTTCACGTGTCTGTTAGGGCAGACAGTATGGTAATATGTGGATGCAAGCTGCCATGTCTTTGGGAACTTATGTTCTAAATTATCCCTTCTGCACCCGACTGTTGATTATAGTTGCATCAGATACTCTTGTGTAGGCATATTCCCTGACTATTGCCTCAACTCTCTAGCATGGGGGGGCAGCTTATTATAAGGCTCAGCAGACCTTAGAGCCATGGAAAGGGTATGCTGTGATCATGGCATTATGGCTCCTCAGAATTCCACCTTAGTTGCCTCAAGAACATGCAACAATCATCTAACTCTTTTTTTTTTTTTGGTTTAAACTTTTATTTTTTTTTCCTTCCAATTTTATTTTTTTTATTTATTTTTATTTTTTTATTTAAGAAAGGATTAATTAACAAAACCATAGGGTAGGAGGGGTACAACTCCACACAATTCCCCCCGCCCAATCTCCATATACCACCCCCTCCCCAGTAGCTTTCCCATTCTCTATCCCTCTGGGAGCATGGACCCAGGGTCATTGAGGGTTGCAGAAGGTAGAAGGTCTGGCTTCTGTAATTGCTTCCCCGCTGAACATGGGCGTTGACTGGTCGGTCCATACTCCCAGTCTGCCTCTCTCTTTCCCTAGTAGGGTGGGGCTCTGGGGAAGCTGAGCTCCAGGACACATTGGTGGGGTCTTCAATCCAGGGAAGTCTGGCCGGTATCCTGATGACATCTGGAACCTGGTGACTGAAAAGAAAGTTAACATACAAAGCCAAACAAATTGTTGAGCAATCATGGACCCAAAGCTTGAAAAAGTGGAGAGGAAGTGTTAGGGAGGTACTCACTGCAAACTCTAGTATACTTCTGCTTTCTTACTTTGGTGCCATACTCCAAACTCAGTCAATTTCTGCTTTGCGTTTCTACTTTTTCTTCTTTTTAATCATCTAACTATTGTCTCTGCTCTGGATACATTACCTTCAAGGTTGCTACTGTAGCTTGCCTAAAGCTTTCTTCCACAGGCTCAGACATTACTGGTCATGTCAGCTGTGGATGCCTTGTGCTAGTTCAGTAATGCCATTCCCAATTCCTTGTCCTTCCAGCCCAGTGGAAAGAGAGACCTGTCACTGTCAGAAATCTTCCTATATCATCTCAGCTGTCCCACCACCCATGGAATCAAGCCCTTGTTTTTCATTTGTTTGTTTGTTTTACTTATAAATTATTATTTTGTTTGTTTTACTTTTAAATTACTTATTTGTTATTAATAATATGTTACAAGATTTAAGATTACAGTTAAAGTTCCACACCACCAAAATTTCATACTCCCACCCTCTCATCTCCCAAAGATAACCACCATAGTTCTCACGAGGCTTAGAAACAGCTTGAGAACAAAGCCTTTGTAATAAATTCCCTGTAATGGAAAAATCTGGAATTGTCTTTGCTTTCCTGAAGGTATTTTGACTGAAACAGAGAAAATAGTAAGGAGGTACCTCTGCAGTGTCAGTTCCCACCCTTGTGAGTGATGCATGTAGGGCTGGACTGGCAGAGAGCAACGGTGCTGGGAAAGCATGTTCATATCCTGAATCTAAAGCATCCAGAACTTCTAGGAGGTGGCCTATGGCCTGCCTGCATCCAAGCTCCCAGGCAGTGATTCCCGGCTGCCACCTTCAACCTGATATATCCAGTCCTTTGGATGTACTCAACCAGGTGCACCACCACCGGGTCCCTGCTCTTCTGATTTTTTCTTGACATCAATTAATTCCCTTTAGACTTTCCTTTTCAATATTTTCATCCATCTTCACCATCCTCACCCCTTCCCAAACATTGAGTTCCCTACTTTTGCCCATGGGTCTACCAGTATTAGTCATTTTAAAATCAGTAAGGTGAAGCAAAGGATCAGCCAAGAGGAAGCCACTAGCTCTGACAATCTGGCATCAGAAACATCTGACGTGTACATCCTTGCCCACTGAAGACACTTTTTAAAAATCCCTTCCCTTTCTTTCCCTATCCTCTCCTTTCCGTTCATTTCTGTTCATTTCCTTTTCTTTTGCTTGCTTGTTTTTTAATTTTTTTTAAAGAGATGAAGAAAGGCAGAGAGAGAGAGGGAATAAAAGAACTCATAGCACCAAAGCTTCCTTCAATGTGATAGAGACTTGAATTTGGGTCATGTGTACAGCAAAACAGCACACTATTCAAGTAAGCTATTTCACCATCCCTGGGACATTTCTTTACACAAAGACATTTGTAAATTCTGGAGGGAATAAACACCCGCTTACATACTTCCTTCTTAGAACTGTGAGATTAAATGAAATAAACACTTAGAACAATGAGAAAATAATAAGTGTTAGCCAGCATTATTATTCAATCCTTAACACCACCATATACCAGAGCTCATCAGTACTCTGGTCTTTCTTTCTGTATCTCTCTTTCATTAAAAACAGACAGATAGGGGACCAAGCAGTGGAGCACTAGGTTGAGCATACATCTTACCATACCTAAGGACCCAGGTTCATTTCCTCTGTTCCCATCTGCAGGGGGGAAGCTTCACAAGCAGTGAAGCAGTGTTGCAGTGTTGCAGGTATCTTTCTGTCTTTCTCTCTTTCTCTACGTCCCCCTTCTCTCTCAATGTCTCTCTGTACCTGTCCAGTAAATAAATTTAAAGAAAAGATATATAAAAATATTTTATAGGGAATCGAGTGGTAGCACAATAGGTTAAGTGCTCATGGCAAGAAGCACGAGGACCGGCATAAGGATCCCAGTTCGAGCCCTGGCTCCCCACCTGCAGGGAGTAGCTTCACAGGCAGTGAAGCAGGTCTGCAGGTGTCTGTCTTTCTCTCCCCCTCTCTGTCTTCCCCTCCTCTCTCCATTTCTCTCTGTCCTATCCAACAATGACATCAATAACAACAACAATAAAAAACAACAAGGGCAACAAAAAGGGAATAAATAAATATTAAAAAAAGAGATCCCACAACTGAAAAGTTTCTCCTAGAGTTGTGGGGGCCAGACTCAAAGCTGGGTAGCACACATGACAAAGCTAGAAACTTCTCAGTTTAGCTTTTTAGCTGGCCTGTAGATTTTAATTCTGTCACATAGTAACTCTGTGATCTGGAGTAAGTTACCTGGTCTTTTTATTTCTTTGTTGTTAAGTTGAGCTTTTTTCCCCTTTTCATTTATTTATTTATTTATTTATTTATTTATTTTTATTCATTACAGGATAGAGATAGAAATTGAGAGAGGAGGGGGAGAGGAGGGGAGATAGAGAAGGAAAGAGGCAGAGAGACACCTGCAGCCCTGCTTCACCACTTGTGAAGATTTCCCCCTGCAGGTGTGGACCAGGGGCTTGAACCTGGGTCCTTGCACACTGTAATGTGTGCATTTAACCTGGTGCACCACCACCTGGCCCCTTACCTGATCTTTTTGTTCCATCACTATAATTTTTTATTTGTAAAGATTTTATTTATTTATTTATTTATTTATTTATTTATTTATTTATTTATTTATTTATTCTACATGAAGCAGTTATAGAAAGGCAAGTCAGAACACCATTCTGGATACATGCTGTGTCAGGGATTGAATGAAGAACCTTAACTATGAAAGTCCAGTGCTTTACTAGTCGAGCTATTTGTTTAGCCAGCCATTATTCTTTATCAAATTATCAAGTCTAAATGCCTCTTCTGATCACAGGTGCATAGCTTGAACATACAATCAAATTCTTTAAAAGGGTTTATACTCCTACCGCTGCTTTTACTTTTCAATTTGAACAGTATTATTGCTAGAACAGGATTGCCACCTAGTGGTGGGAAGAAATAGCTTTCTTGAAGTTACGGCATAAACAACATACTTGGTAATGTGGAGATTTTAGTAACTGCAACAGGTCTGATTTGAATTCAGTCATCTGTGTGAGACTTTTTTTCAGTAATCCCATTTTTAGTCAGTTTATGAGCATGAAAGTCGATTGCATAAACCCCTGTGCTATCTCCAGGACCTAACAAATAAAATTTTTAAGATGTACTTGTTTATTTTCAGGAGAGAGAAAACAGAGTACGCTCAGCTCTGGCATAAGATACTACAGGGGGTTGAACCTGGGGCTCCTGGTACCATACACATGCAAGTCTAGTGCACTTCCACTTTACTTTCTCCTCAGTACTAGAGATAGATAATTATAAAAGTTATGTATCTGATCCGGCGGTAGCGCAGCGGGTTAAGCGCACATAACACAAAGCGCAAGAACCGGAACAAGGATCCCAATTCGAGCCCCTGGATCCCCACCTACAGGGGGGTCCCTTCACAGGCGGTGAATCAGATCTGCAGGTGTCTATCTTTCTCTCCCCCTCTCTGTCTTGCCCTCCTCTCTCCATTTATCTCTGTCCTATCCAATAATGAATGACATCAACAACAACAATAATAGCCACAACATAATAGCCACAACAAGGGCAGCAAAAGGGGGGAAAATGGCCTCCAGGAGCTGTGAATTCATAGTGCAGGCACCAAGCCCCAGCAATAACCCTGGAGGAAAAAAAAAGAAAGAAAGAAAGAAAAAAAAGTTATGTATCAAGATATTTCAGGAAAGGTATATATATATATATATATATGTAGCAGTGCTCTAAGGTCTCTCTCTCCCCCCCTTCATCCCTCCCTTCTTATTTCTCTCCTCTCATAATAAAGTAAAACCAACCAACCAACAAATATTCATTGGTGTCATCCTAGACTATCCCACAGAACCAAGTTCTTTTTGAGTTGGTGATTTTGCTTAAAATAAAATTGCTTTAAAAAAGTGACTTAGGAGGTGGTACAGTACCTGGAGTACAGGCATAAGATCCCAAATTCAATCCTGTGCATTATGTGTGCCAGAGTAGTGCTCTGCTTCTTTCTGTCTTATTTGTAACTAAAACAGTAAATTATATAAATAATCATACAATAAAATTCCTCTATCGTGTTTGTCACTCAAAATGTACTTTTGTAAGTGCATAAACCTGAATCCCAGTTCTGCCTGATGTCCAGCTCAAGTCTGATAGCTCTGCAGAAAAAGCGATGGTAGTGGCCAAGGAGGTTGCACATTGGATAAAGTGTCAGTTTCTCAAACATGATGTCCAAAATTTGATCTTTGGCACTGCATATGCCAAAGTGATGTTCTAGTTTCCTCCTCCTCCTTTTTTTTTTTTTTGTCTCCAGGGTTATTGCTGGGGCTTGGTGCCTGCACTACGAATCCACTGCTCCTGGAGGCCATTTTTTCCCATTTTGTTGCCCTTGTTGTTGTCATTATTGTTATTGCTGCCACTGATGTTGTTGTTGCTGGATAGGACAGAGAGAAATGGAGAGAGGAGGGGAAGACAGAGACGGGGAGAGAAAGATAGACACCTGCAGACCTGCTTCACCACCTGTGAAGCGACTCCCCTGCAGGTGGGGAGCCGGGGGCTCGAACCAGAATCCTTATGCTGGTCCTTGTGCTTTGCTTTGCCTGCGCTTAACCCACTGTGTTACTGCCCGACTCCCTCATAAAAGTCTTTTAACCACTATGCTGTATCCCCAGCCCTAGTCACTTTGATTTTTATTTTCATTTTACTTCTTTCTGTCACTTAACCATTTCAAACATGTCTGTCCTGATCCCTCCTATATATGGGGCATGTACATAGAGCAGGACAAATCAGGAGCAATCAGTGCATGTACATTGCTTGTTAGATGAACTGTCTACACACGAATATCTCCTTTCCATTACTATAATCGGCAGTTACATTAGGTATGTTTTTGTTCTTGTTTTAATCCAAGACTTGGGTAATAGCTACAGAACATAATACAAGTTCAGGTAGTTACAAACTGAGAGAATTTGGTGTGCCTTGAATGCAAAATTAAAAACAAGTGAAAGAAGTAGATAATAATCACACAGAGCAGTTTTAAGAGCAATAAGGGACAAACAACAAAAGAGCCTGTCTTGGACAGGGAGATAAGACTTAGATCCCTAACAGCACCAATAACCAAAGCAGAGTGCTGCTGGGGAGTGGGGGTGAGGGTGGATGGAGGGGGGCGGTGGGTAACGCCTTATCTCAGAACCATAGAAGAAAGATCTGGGAATCAGAATGGTCTATAAGGGACACCAAACTCAGGAGTTTTAAACTGATTTCTTGAGCCAGAGAGATAGCTCACCAGGTGACTTGCCTGCATTCCCATGCATGAGACCCAGATCCAGGTCTCGCTATTCCCTGAGAGATGCTACAGCAATGGAAGAGACACTAGTGGTACGGCTAATTGAAAGATGTATGTAGGGAGTCAGGCGGTAGCGCAGCAGCTCAGCGCACTTGGAGCTTTCCCAGTTCAAGCCCTTGGCTCCTCACCTACAGGGGCGTCGCTTCACAAGCGGTGAAGCAGGTCTGCAGGTGTCTTTCTCTCCCCCTCTCTGTCTCCCTTTCCTCTCTCCATTTCTCTCTGTCCAATCCAACAACAATGACATCAATAACAACAAGAACAATAACTACAACAATAAAACAACAAGGGCAACAAAAAGGGAATAAATAAATAAATATTTTTTTTTAAAAGAAAGATGTACATAGAGCTAGGGGAGTCGGACACTGTACAATGGGACTTAGTGTGAAGTAGCCAAGAGCAGATGCTGCAACAAACCTGGGTTCCTGAGTTAGATATTAATTCATATCTTTACCCAACAAATATTTGTTGAGTGCCCGTTCCCTGCCAGAGTGTGTAAGGCAAGGTCTTGAGGATATAAGACAAACATGAAGTTTACAGTCTACAGGAGGGGAAAACAGTCAAAAATAAAAAAAAAAAGGTAGTAAGAAAGATTGAGAGGTTGGAGAGATAGCTTACCTGGGAGTGTCTACACTACCATGCATGTGACCCAAATTTAAACCTCAGCACCACACAATAATTGCCACAGCAATTATGGAAGAAGCTTTCATGTCATGATAATATATATAATATGTAATATGTATAACATATATAATATATATACCATTACATATATTACACATATATCCTTGAAGAAGCTAGGCTGTGGTATACTGGTTGAGTGTATACATTACAGTGCTCAAAGGAGCCAATTTTAAGCCTCCACACTCCATCTGCAGGGGAGAAACTTCTTGAGCAGTGAAGCAGTGGGATAGGTGTCTTTCTTTCCCTCTATCTTTCTCTCTCTTTAATGTTTTCTTCTTTTTAAAAAATTTATTTTATTTATTTACTATTGGATAGAGACAGGGAAAGTGAGAGAGGGGAGAAATAGAGGAAGGGAAAGAGGGGGCCAGAAGGTGGCGCACCTGGTTAAGCATGAACATTACAGTGTATAAGGACCCAGGTTCAAGCCCCTGGTCATGAAGCTGCAGGGGGATAGCTTCATGAGTGGTGAAGCAGGGCTGCAGGTTTCTCTCTGCCTCACTTTCCCTCTCTATCTCCTCCCCCAATCTCCCTCTGTCTCTATCCAATAATAAATAAAATATGCATTTAAACAAGAAAGAGAGGGAGAGACAGAGACACCTACAGTCCGGCCTTGAACCCAGGTCCTTGCACACTGTAATGTGTGCACTTAACCAGTTGTGCCACCACCTGGCCCCTTGTCTCTCTCCCTTTATATCTTCTCTGCTCTCTCAATTTTTCTGTCTGCATAAGAAAGAAATAAAGAATGGAAAGGAAAAAAAAAAAAGAAGAAAAGAAGCAAAGAGGGAAAAAATGGCTACAGGGAATAGGAATTATATTGATCATTCAAGCACCAAGCCCCAGAGATAACCCTGGTAACAAAAACAAAAGATCCTGGAATGGTGAAATAGTTCATATGTTCTACTAGGGAAAGAAAGAAAGGAAGAGAAAGAAGGGGAGGGAGAGAAAGAGAGGGAGGAGAAGGAGTGAGAGTTAAGATTGAGAGGTATCATGAAGAAACAGAAAGCCACTGAGCCAATGAGGGAGACTGCAAGAGGGAAGTGGTCAGCAATATAGTCTCCCTCTGGAAGAGTTTCCCAGGAAAAGGATCATTGGTAAGAGTCTGCTGTTTAGAAGGGCAAACTGGAAGAAGACAGGGCTGTCAGAAAGCAATGAGGAAAGGGAAGGAATTGCAGGCTGGGGGTGCTCAGAGTCATCTGGTGTTGCCAAACTCTATAGGCTATGAAAGGAATTGGAGTTGTGTTCTAAGATTGAGGTATGGGATAAGCAGGGGAACAGAGTCAATCCACTCCCTTTTAAAAAAAGATCATTCTTGTTTGGAGAACAGAATACAAGAGCAAGAATTAAAGCAGAGACCGGTTAGACAGCTACTTTAATCAGCTAGATCAGGGGTCAGCAAATGACAGCCCACAGACCAATGCCAGCTGCTGCTGTGTTCTCATTCTCTCTCTCTCTCTCTCTCTCTCTCTCTCCCCTCTCCTGTCCTCTCCTTTTCTCTCCTCTCCCTCTGTTTTTTAGATATATATTTTAATGAAAGAGAGATACAGAAAGAATGACACATGGAAGGGAGAAGAGAGACCAGAGCACTGCTCAGCTCTGGTTTATGTTGGTGGGGTGATTGAATCAAGGACTTCATAGCCTCAGGCATGAAAGCCTTTTGGTATAACCATTATGCGGTCTCCCTAGCCCTGCTGCTTGTTTTCATAGAATCCAAGCATTTTTTTCTTCATATTTTAAAATGGCCGGGGGGGGGAACCTCATAAGTAGAATATTTTGTGACACAAGATAAGAGTTCTAATCTTACCAGCTATGAATGAAGCTACTGAATACAACAACATTCATCTGTTTGCATGTTGTCTACAACTGTTTCTGTTTTTCAGGAGCAGAATAAATAGCTGCAGCCAGGACTCAATGATCTGTAAAGCCTAAGATGTTAACTCTCTGAACATTTACAGAATTTGGCTAACTCTTGGTCTAGATAAGAAATGGTGGTAGCTTGGACAAGGGGGACAGGAGAACAGATATGGGAATGAGCAAAACTGGGAATATATTTTGAGAGCCTTGCTTGATGGTCTGAGTGTATAGACCAGTGAAAAGTAACATCTAGGTTTGAGTGTTGGCTATGATTTGCTGAGATGAAAAAGACTAGAGAGAACAAACTAGGTTAAATTCTAGCTCCTCTCAAAACTCTGCCAGTAGCTTTGACAACAGCAAATCACCGTGGAATTAGTGGCTTTAAACTGATTTCTTGAGGGCTAGAGAGATGGCATAAAGATCATGCAAGAAGACTTTATATCAAGGCTCCAAGATTGCCAGGCTCAATCCCTAGCACCACCATAAAGCAGAGATGAACACCTCTATGGTATGTCTCTCTCTATACCTATCTCTCTGTATCTCTCTCACTAAAAGAAATGAATAAAAATGTAAACATTATAAACTAGTAAAAAAAAAAAAAGATTTCTTGAGCTGGGGAGATAATTCACAAGGTAGGGTGGCTTCATTCATATGTGTGAGATCCAGGTTCAAGGCCCAGCACTCGATGGAAGATACTGTTGAGCTACCCAGGATGCTCTGGTGTCTCTATTTGAAAGAAACAGTGGCCTGGAGTGGTGAAACTGTACATGTATGAGGTCCATGTTCCACCAAAAGATAAAACTATTAAAAACTGGTTTCTCAGACTGGAAACACAGCACAATGGTTATGCAAAAGACTTTCATGCCTTAGACTCCAAGGTCTCAGTTTCAGTCCCCAAGACCATCACAAACTAGAGTGAGCAGTGCTCTGGTTTTTCTATATATATATATGGCTCTCTCATTAAAATAAAATAAAATAAAGGCAACAAAAGGGAAAATAAATAAATATTAAAAAATAAGTATTTAAAATAAAATTAAATAAATAATACTAAAATAAAAACTGATTTCTCATGATCCCAAGGGCATGCTAGGTGCTTCTAGTGGCCTGGGGACTCAGCACAGGTACTTTTTAAGCCTTTGCCTTTTTCAGTCTCATACTGAAGTCCCAATGTCCAAAGCAAGTCAAGAGCCCAAGCCAAGGTATTTTTTTGTTTGTGTTGTTGTTGTTGGTGGTGGTGGTGGTGGTGATGTTGTTTTTATCAGAACATTGTTCAGCTTTGCTTGACCTTGGAGCCTCAGCCAAGAAGAGTCTTTTTGCATAACCATTATGCTATCTCCCCTGCACTAAAATGCACCTCTTGATGAGCAGCCGGACAGTTCCATTGCAAAAGTGTATGGATCTAAGGAAAGGAAGAGGGGAGAGTTGTTTTGACAATATACCAGACAAGTTATATAAAATCTTGGATCTGCAGTTTGTAAATGAGCAAAGCACTATGTATAGGGTTTTTATAAATACTGAAAATAGCAAGTTTTGTTGCTGCTGTTGTTTTTGTTTACAAGAACACTGATCAACTCTGGCTTATGATAGTGCCAGGAATCGAATCTGTAAAAATAACAAGGTCAAAATCTCTGGCATAGGGGATAGGCAGATGGCTCAATGGTAAAGCACCACCTATCTTCCATAGCTTTTTTTTTTTTTCTCCAGGGTTATTGTTAGGCCTCAGTGCTTGCACCACGAATTCACTGCTCCTAGAGGCCATTTATCCCATTTTGCTGTCCTTGTTGTTGCCCTTGTTGTTGTTGGACAGGACAGGGAGAAATTGAGAGAGGAGGGGAAGGCAGAGAGGGGTGAGAGAAAGATAGACACCTGCAGACCTGCTTCACCGCCTGTGAAGCAACCTTCCTGCAGGTGGGAAGCTGGGGTCTCAAACCAGGTCCTTGCTTCCGTCCTTGTTCTTCGCACCATGTGCACTTAACCTGCTGCTCTACCTCCCAGCTCTTCTTTCATGCTTTTTTTTTCTTCCATGCTTTTAAGGCCCTAGGTTTGGTCCCTACCACCACATGAGAACAACAAAGACTAAATGAGTAGGACTCTATGGGTTGTGGAGTGGTACTTTGCACTCTCTCTATCTCTAGCTCATGCTCTTATAAAAAAATAAAATAAGGGGTGGGGGTAGATAGCATAATGATTATGTAAAGAGACTTTCATGCCTGAGGTTCCAAAGTCTCAGGTTCAATCCCCTGCACCACCATAAGCCAGAGCTGTGTTGGGCCTTAAAGCCAGCTGCCCCCTGCTCTGCTCCATGCTCCATCTGTGGTCTATTTACATAGTCATTGTTTTGCCTGAAAGATCCCCACCATGTTATCCCCTCAAGGTATTGCTAATTCAGTTAAAACCATCACAACAGTTGCTAAGGACACTTCTACCTTCCCAGTATGCTTTTGCCTCTCTCTACCTCCTTTCCTAGCCAATCTTGCCACTTCCGTTTTTACCCTATGAAGCCCGCTGCTGTTCCGGTTTCTCTTTTTTTCTCTTCCGCATCCTGACCTGGAGAAGGGTTGGCATGCATAGCGGGAGGCGGCCATTTTGCTAGCTCCATGTGGCCTAAACCCACTGTGCTCACACCCGACTCTGGAATGTCCACATCAGTAAAGAATAGTATTACCACACTGCCATGTGTTCCTCGCCTCTCTCTCTCTGTCAAGCTATCCCGGCAGAGCTGAGCAGTGCTCTGGTAAAAAAAATAATAATAATAATAAATAAAATAAAGTGAGGAGCTGGTGGTGACATGCCTGGTTGACCACACGTATTACAGTGCACAAGGACCAAGTTCCTGGTTCCCATCTGCAGAGAAGAAGCTTCACAAGTGGTGAAATAGTGCTGCAGGTGTCTCTGTCTCCCACTTCCCTCTCATTTTCTCTTTGTCTCTACTCAAAATAAACAATCAAATAATTAATTTAAAAAGATCTATATAAGAAAATAGAAAAAAAACTTTTAAAAAATAGAGTAAAGTGACCCAGGAGTTAAAGCCTTGGACTCTTAAGCATGAGATACTGAATTGGATCCTTGGCATCAAATGTACTATAGTGGTGCTCTGGTTCTCTTTCTCTTTCTAATAAATGAGCAAATATAAAATAAGATTGTTAGTACAGGGTTAGGGATGTAGTGTAAAAAGCAGAAAGACTGGCATGCCTGAGGCACCAAAGTTGCCAGGTCTAATTCCCAGCACCACCATAAACCAAAACTGAGCAGTAATCTGGTTGAAAAAAAGCAAGGATGGGGCCAGGAGGTAGCATAGCTACTTAAGTGCACATGGCACCAAGTGCAAAGACTGGTGTAAGGATCCTGGTTTGAGCCCCCAGCTCCCTACATAAAGGGTCACTTTACCAGTGGTGAAATAAGTCTGCAGGTGTCTATCTTTCTCTCCCCTCTCTGTATTCCCCTCCTCTCTCCATTTCTCTCTATCCTACTCAACAACAATGACAACAGTAACAACAACAATAACAACAAGGGCAACTAAAGGTAAAAAAAACAACCTCCAGGAGCAGTGAATTCGTAGTGCAGGCACCCAGCCCCAGTGATAACCCTAGAGGCAAAAAGAAAAAGAAAAAAGAAAGCAAGGGGCCAGGTGGTGACACAGCTAGTTATGCGTTCACATTACAGTGCACAATGACCCAGGTTCAAGCCCCTGGTCCCCACCTGTGGGGGAAGCTTCATGATTGGTGACGGTATCTTTCTCTGTCTCTTTCCCTCTCTATCTCCCCTCTCAATTTCTCTCTGTTTCTTTCTAATAAATATAAAAATAATATTTTAAAACTCAGTAGTAGGAGTTGAGTGGTAGTGCAGCCAGTTAAGCACACATGGCACGAAGCACAAGGACTGGTGTAAGGATCCTGGTTCGAGCCCCTGGCTTCCCAATTGCAGGGTTTTTTTTTTCACAAGCGGTCTGCAGGTATCTATCTTTCTCTCCTCCTCTGTCTTCCCCTCCTCGCTCCACTTCTCTCTGTCCTATCTAACAACAATGACATCAATAACAGCAGCAATAATAAAAAAAACAAGGGCAACAAAAAGGAAAATAAATAAATGAATGATAGGAATCAAACCTGGGACCTCACACTTAGAAATACAAAGTTCTAAGCGCAAGGACCAGCTGAAAGTTATGGGTTCAAGCCCTCAGTTCCCCACCTGCAGGGGAGTTGCTTCACAGGTGGTGAAGCAGGTCTGCTGGTGTCTGTCTTTCTCTTCCCCTTCTTGTCTTCCTCTCCTCTCTCCATTTCTCTCTGTCTTATCCAACAACAATGACATCAAGAACAACAATAATACAAGGACAACAAAAGGGAGTAAATATTTTAAAAAATTTTAAAAAGAAGTCCAAAGTTCTATCACTACACTGCATTCAAGACTACCTCATGCCTTTATTTTATTTTTTTTATTTTAACGACTTTATTTACTTATTCATGAGAAAGATAGGAGAAGAGAGAGAAAGAACCAGATATCACTCTGGTACAGGGACTGAATTCAGGACCTCATGCTTGAGAGTCTAATGCTTTATCCACTGAGCCACCTCCTGGACCACTATTTTTTCTTTTTTCATTTCTTTTTGATGCATTTTTCTGTGTATTTATTTATTTTAATATTTTACTTATTTTATTTTAATGAGCAACAGAGCTGCAGAGAGAAAGCTCTGGCTTACGGTGGTGCTAATGATTAAACTTGGGACCTCAGAGCCTTAGGCATAAGAGTCCTTTTGCATAACCATTATGCTACCTCTTATTCCCTAGTTTAATTTTTTTTAATTAATGAGAGAGGCCAAATGGTAGCGCAGCAGGTTAAGCACACATGGTGCAAAGCACAAGGACTGGGATAAAGATCTTGGTTCAAGCTCCTGGTTCCCCACCTGCAGGGGTTTCTCTTCACAGGCAGTGAAGCATGTCTCTAGGTGTCTATCTTTCTCTCCCCCTCTCTGTCTTCCCCTCCTCTCTCGATTTCTCTCTGTCCTATCCAACAATAATGACAGCAATAACAACAACAACAATGATAAAACAACAAGGGCAATAAAAGGGAAAAAAATGGCCTCCAGGAACAGTGTATTCGTAGTGCAGGCACCGAACCCCAGCAATAATCCTGGAGGCAAAAAAAAAAAAAAAAGACAGGGGGTCGGGTGGTAGCTCAGTGGGCTAAGCACAGGTGGCTAGAAGCTCAATGACTGGTGTAAGGATACAGGTTACAGCCCCAGGCTCCCCACCTGCAGGGACATCGCTTCACAAGCGGTGAAGCAGGTCTGCAGGTGTCTTCTCTCCCCCTCTCTGTCTTCTTCTCCTCTCTCCATTTCTCTCTGTCCTATCCAACGACGACGACATCAACAACAACTACAACAACAATAAAAAAACAAGGGCAACAAAAGGGAAAATAAATAATAAATAAAATAAAATAAAATAAAATAAAATAGAGCAGGTCATAGGGTATTCCTGAGACTACGCATGAAGTGGGCAGGAAGAAGTGAGTAGCAGAGGAAGGGAGATCCATTTGGAACAGATTACAAAGTATTGACACACTCAATAACGCATCTTCCGTGTGATGCCAGTTCTCAAACCTTGGATTCTCAAATGGCAAGGCATTTAGCCTATATCCAGTTATCTACCTCACCAACCCTCTGGATTCTCTTATTTAAAAGCAAAAACCAAAGACCCAGGTTTGAGAATCGGCATCTTGATGCAACTACACTTGATGCAGGCTTCTGTGTTAGTAGTCACTAAGATTACTTGTATACCAGTCTCCTCAGTAGACTATGAGCAAGGACTGGTATTTATTTATCTATTTGCTTATTTATTTATTCACTGATTTATTTCTATATCAGAGCAGTGCTCAGCTCTGGCTTACGTTGGTGCTACGTATTATCCCTAGTACTTCAAAGCTTCAGACATGAGAGTAGTTTGTATGACCATTATGCTATATCTTCAACCCTACATGCACTGGTTTAAGATCTCTCCTGCCCCCAGTACTGGCACAGTGCCTGACCAGTGGCAGATGCACAGAAAAGCAGACACTGTCTATCACTGTCATAAACACTCAGTATTCCATGTTCCAAATGATGGCACAATGGGCTACATGTTGAAATTCAAAAATATTTTTTGATAAATCATGATATTTCATCCTAATGAAACTTAATTTATTTTTGATTTTTTGCAAACTACATGTGTTAAGATGTAAAACTTGAATTTTTACTCAACATTCGGGTATCTGTAGCTGAGGTGATGATACTAGGAAGTGGGAAGGAGCCTTCTGATGGAATTAGTGCCCTTATAGTAAGAAGCCAGAGAACTAGCTTGTCCTAATCCACCATGTGAGAAAGCCATGAGAAAGTCCTCCCAGAAATAAGCCACTAGTCTCAGACTTCCAGTCTCCAGCGGTGTAAAAAGAAATGTCTGTTGTGGGACTGGGCAGTGGCACACCTGGTTAAATGCACACACTACTATGTGTAAGGGCAGGGTTCAAACCTTTTTTTTTTTAAATTCTTAAAAAATATTTAACTTTCCTTTTGTTGCCTTTGTTTCTTTTTTTAGTTGTTGTTGTCATTGTTAGGTAGGACAGAGAGAAATGGAGAGAGGAGGGGAAGACAGAGAAGGGGAGAGAAAGATAGACACCTGCAGACCTGCCTCACCGCCTGTGAAGTGACTCCCCTATGGGTGGGGAGCTGGGGCTGGAACCGGGATCCTTACGCTGGTCCTTGAGCTTTGCACCACATGCACTTAACCCTCTGCACTACTGCCCAACTCCCCAGGGTTCAAGCCACTTGTCCCTATCTATAGGCAGTGAGCTTCACAAGTCATGAAGCAAAACTTCAGGTGTCTCTCTTTCCATTGGCCCTTCTCCTTTCAGTATTTTTTTCTGTCCTATCAAACAAGGAGATAATGGGAATAGATATCACCAGAAGCAATAGATATCTTGTGTAGCCCCCAAGCCCCAGTGATAACCCTGGTGGCAATAAAATGAAAAAAAAAAAGGGAGAAAGAGAGGAAGAAAGAAGGAAGAAAGAAAGAAAGAAAGAAGGAAAGAAAGAAAGAAAGAAAGAAAGAAAGAAAGAAAGGAAACTTCTGCTGTTCATAAGTCACCCAGCTTGATAGCAGCTAATGAGGAATCTGGAGAACTTTTGTCAGGTTTTATCTGGTTTCATGGCTGGTCAGTGTTCCTTGGAGTTAATATCACTGAGGCCACCCTATGATTGGGAGAGGGTGGGTGAAAAACTCAGCTTGCTCATCTCATAGATAGGCTGACTCTGGCTGTGTCTCCCAGATGCCCAGAAGCCTCAGGAGGGCTGAGGCAGTAGCTCACTAGCTTGCTAGCACAGACTACGTTCATCATTTTCTGGTGTTTTTAATTCCCTATGACCATTTCAAACTCCCTGGGGTCAAATATGCTATAGCTTCAGGATCTGTACCTGGGAGCACTTAGCAGTTGGCTGACCAGATGTATGACAGAGATACTTAGAGGGAAAGAAAGAAATGGAAGCCAGCTTGTCCGCTGTCCCCTCTCACATGTTGCTGCCGCCATCGCTCGTCTAGACGGCACTGGAACGTGTGTGCACAGCCAACAGCTCTTGCACAGGAAAAAGCACTTCCCAGCTGTCCCCACCATACTGCTATTTGTCATCCCATCCATCTGCTGTCCCCACGAAACACCCACATCAGCTAAAATGGTGCACTGGGCTTGGAATTGATTGAGAAAGCGTCAGGCCTACGAAAAAGAGATCTGAAATAGTAACTGTGTGGACAGTGTTGACCATACAGATCTGCCCTTCTGCACAGAAGGCAGGACTCCCAGAGTCCAGAAAGAGCTAGCTAGGGAATTGTTACTTAGCAGGAGTGATGGGCAGGCCAAGAAGTCTGAGCAGCTGGGCCAAGTCCTCCTACTGGGGACCTGTGTCTCTGTGTCCCTCTCTTCAACTGCATCAGCTACTGCTTTTTCCCCATTTTTGGAGGAACACTAAATCCCCCAGTACAGAACTATATGAGTTTAAAAGTGCTGTTTATTTTTATATGTTTTTTTCTGCTTGTTTTCCAATCAGCCTTCCAGGTAGCAGGAGTTCAGCTGTTATCTAAAGATTATGCTCAGGGTCAATTGTAGGATATGCCTCACGGAACAGTGTGTGCCCGCATGAGCTGGGGAGTGGTTGGATTTCTCAGGGCCTTTCCTTCTTTGGATGGATAGTCTCTGTGGCCTTTCCAGCAAGGTAGCCGATGTCTACTAACAAGGTATCTCAGGGTTCCCTAAGTCCAAAAGCAGAAGCTACTAGGCCATCATGTGACTTAGGCTCAGAGTTGGTACAGCATCACTTCTGATGCAGTCTGTTGGTTAGAGAAAATCAGGAGTCCAGCTTAGACTTGCTGTGGGAGAGGACTGCATGAGGGGAGAAGCTAAGGGTGGTGGGCGGAGAGGGAGGGCTACCCAGAAGGCATCAGTGACTCTGTGCTTGTGTGACATCACAACAGAGCCCACAGTGAAGTGAAGGAACAAGTGACTCCTTCCTTCACTTCATACTGGGCTCTGTTGTGATGTAGGGGCATGTGAGGAAAACACAGTTCACCATTACTGGATTTGGGAGGCTCTTGATGAAGGCTGAAGGCAGAAGGGCTCAGATCTTCCCAGTGCACCATGTCATGGAAAAGGACACAGGAGTGATTATGTTGTGCATGTGCCATGTTTCAAAAAGGTTGCATGATCTTGATGGTTGTTCCATCCTGAATTTTTAGGTTGAGACTGCTGCATCTTCTTAGTAAGACCTTCCAGAATTATCTTGTTTAAACTGTAATCTCCTGGACTGGCAAAATAGCTGGACAGTGTGCTGTTTTGCCAAGTGCATGACCCAGGTTTGAATCTGGACCCCACTACATTAAAGCAAACCTTAGTTCTGTGGTGTTTCTCTCTGTACCCTCTTCTCTGTCTCTATCTAAAACAAAGCAAAGCAAAGCAAAACAAAACAAAACCAGTCTCCTCTCCCTGGCATCCTGCCTGCACCTTCTCTGCATTTAGCACCTCCTACAGACGCCACCCCTTACTAATCTATACCATCTATTCTCCTTTCTTCCTCTAAAATGCAAACTCAAAATAGACATACAGGAATTGGTATCTATTTTGTCTGTAAATTCATAACTAAACTTTGTTGTATACATGCATTGATTGCTAAGTGGGGAAAAAGCTCAGCTGCTAGAGCATTGAACATTTATGCTTGAGGTTCTCAGTTCCATCCCTGACACAAGAATTGTGCTCTGATTTCTTCCTCTCCTCCCCTCCCCTCCCCCTCCCCTCTTCTCCTCTCTTCTCCTTCTTCTAATGTGAAGTTCTCATATATAATACATAAAAATTTTTTTTTCTTTTTCAATTTTTTTTTTTTTTTTTACCAGAGCACTGCTCAGCTCTGGTTTATGGTGGCACAGGGGATTGAACCTGGGACTTTGGAGCCTCAAGCATGAGAGTCTCTTTGCATAACCATTATGCTATCTACCCCTGCCCCATAAAATAAATTTTAAAATAAAAAAGTAGGGGGTTGGGAGGTATCACAGCGGGCTAAGCGCACGTGACGCGAAGCGTAAGGATCCCGGTTACAGCCCCTGGCTCCCCACCTACAGGAGGGGTCGCTTCACAAGCAGTGAAGCAGGTCTGCAGGTGTCTATCTTTCTCTTCCCCTCTCTGTCTTCCCCTCCTCTCTCCATTTCTCTTTGTCCTATCCAACAACGACGACATCAACAACCACAACAATAAAACAAGGGCAACAAAAGGGAAAATAAAAAAAATAATAAAAGCACTGATCAATCACTCTGTGCCTCTTGATAAATGAAGCACAGTGTTTGGGACATGTGGAGAAAGGTGGCCTAGTAAATACATATTGGGATGATTTGGCAACCATATGATTTTTATAGTCTCACTCTGTTTATCTAAGTCACCTGTCAGTAAGGAATTACCCAGAGAAAAATTTAAAAGGAAAGAAAAAGTCTTCAAAACTGCCTAATTGTGAGTAAGGGTCACAATTATTAAGCTAATAAGTCTGTTTTCTAGAAAGATCTAGATTTTAAAAAATTTTTTAACCAGAGCACTGTTCAGCTCTAGCTTATAGTGGTACGGGTGATAGAACCTGGGACTTTGGAGCCTCAGGCATGACAGTCTGCGTAACCATTATGCTGTCTACCCTCCGGCCGATTTTTAAAAAAATTTTAATATTATTTATTTATTTACTTTCCCTTTTGTTGCCCTTGGTGTTTTTTTTTTTTTTATTGTCATTGTAGTTATTATTGCTGTTGTTGATGTAGTCGTTGTTGGATAGGACATAAAGAAATGGAGAGAGGAGGGGAAGACAGAGAGGGTGAGAGAAAGATAGACACCTGCAGATCTCCTTCACCACCTGTGAAGCGAAGCCCCTGCAGGTGGGCTTCGAACCCATATCCTTACAACCGGTCCTTGCACTTCGAGCCACGTGCGCTTAACCCTCTGCGCTACCGCCTATTTTTTTTTTTTTAAATAAGGGCAGAAAGAGAGAATGAAAGAGTGAAAGAGACCACACAGCACTGAAGCTTCCTTCTGAGCTGAAACTTGGGTAAAGTAGCACACTATACAAGTGAATTATCTTGGGAGTCAGGCAGTAGCGCAGTGGGTTAAGCACAGGTGGTGAAAAGCACAAGGACCAATGTAAGGATCCCGGTTCAAGCACAAGGACCGATGTAAGGATCCCGGTTGGAGCCCCAGGCTCCCATCTGCAAGGGAGTCGCTTCACAGGTGGTGAAGCAGGTCTGCAGCTGTCTATTTTTCTCTGCCCCTCTCTAGCTTCCCCTCCTCTCTCCATTTCTCTCTGTCCTATCTATTAACAGCATCAATTACAACAATAACATTACTACAACAATAAAACAACTAGGGCAACAAAAGGGAAGAAATAAATATTTTTTTAAAAATTAAAAAATGAATTATTTTGCTCACCTAAAAGTCTTCAACTGAAGAAAGGCTTTGATAGAATTTGGAGAAGAGTGACAGCCAGAAAAGAAAAGTTCAGATCAGAGCAATCTGCAACAGTAGGCCTGTGGTTTGAAGGAGCTGGAGAAGCCATGCACATGACTACAGGTATGACACCAGGCCATATTTATCATGATGACTGAGTCACATTTATTTATTCCCTTTTTTGCCCTTGTTGTTTTATTGTTGTAATTATTTTATTGTTGTACCGCTGAGTCACTTTTAAAAGACCAGACTGTAGGGGCTGGGGCAGTGGTAAACCTAGTAGAGTGCACACATTAGAGTGCGCAAGGACCCAGGCTCAAACCCCCAGCCCCTAGCTGCAGAAGGAAGCTTCACGAACAATGAAGCAATGTTGTAGGTATCTCTCTTTCTCGCTCTCTATCCCCCCTTCTCCCCCTCAATTTCTCTGTCTCTATAATAAACAAACAAATAAATAAGATTGTGGACTGGGGAACTAGTTCAACTGGTAGCGCGCTAGACTTGCACACCTGAGGTTCCTGATTTAATCTTCAGTGTTGCATGTACCAGTGGGCCTCTGGTTGTTGTCTCTCTCTCTCTCTTTCATAACAAATTGGTCTCCGGTGGAGGGTAAATAGCATAATGGTTATGCAAAGAGACTCTCGTGCCTGAGGCTCCAAAGTCCCAGGTTCAATCCCCTGCACCACCGTAAGCCAGAGCTGAGCAGTGCTCTGGTAATAAATAAAATTAAAAAATAAATAAACTGGTCTCTGAGGCCAGGTGGTGGTACACCTGGTTGAGCGCACATGTTACAGTGCTCAAGGACCCAGGTTCAAGCCCCACTTGCAGGAAGAAGCTTCACTAGTGGTGAAGCAGTGCTACAGGTGTCCCTCTATCTCATTCTCTCTCTATCTTCCCCTTCCCTCTTGATTTCTGACAGTCTCTATTCAATAATAAATAATGATAATAAAAACATTAATAAATTGTGGGTTTTTTTAAGATGAGACTGCATTTGTCCTCTGTTGAATATAAGGAAGTCCACACATCTAAGAATTACACTGAAAGCAGTGAATAGGCTACCACTGGTTATAGAGAGAAACTCTTATAGTAAGCTTATTTTTCTTGCTTCTCACCACATCCTTCCTGTCCTCACAGTTCCTTCTCTTGCCCTCACCTCATCAACTCCTCCTTCATTTACCATCTTCTACACTGGAGCTCCCAAAGCTCTTCTCATCACTGGAATATGCTTGTACTGACTGCATGCTGTCATTATTCTATTAGGGACAAGTTTTTCCCTGTCTGCACCTCACACCTGAAACTCTACCCATCTGCTTAGTCTGTCCTTGTGCTGATGAAACACTTGGGCACGACACAGTTACAAGATATATCCAAGTGACTCAGTAGTTTTTTTTTTTTTTCTTGCTGCCACATTCTACTGCTCTGGGATGATTTGAGAGAGAGAGAGAGAGAGATGGAGAGAGAAACCCCACAGCATAGAAGCTTACCTCACTACCCAAACCAAGAGACCCCTCACAGAATGGGAGATCTTTACATGCCATACATCAGACAAGAGTTTAATAACCAACATATATAAAGAGCTTGCCAAACTCAACAACAAGAAAACAAATAACCCCATCCAAAAATGGGGAGAGGACATGGACAGAATATTCACCACAGAAGAGATCCAAAAGGCTGAGAAACACATAAAAAAATGCTCCAAGTCTCTGATTGTCAGAGAAATGCAAATAAAGACAACAATGAGATACAACTTCACTCCTGTGAGAATGTCATACATCAGAAAAGGTAATAGCAGCAAATGCTGGAGAGGGTGTGGGGTCAAAGGAACCCTCCTACACTGCTGGTGGGAATGTCAAATGGTCCAACCTCTGTGGAGAACAGTCTGGAGATATCTCAAAAGGCTAGAAACAGATACCCTATGACCCTGCAATTCCCCTCCTGGGGATATATCCTAAGGAACCCAACACACCCATCCAAAAAGATCTGTGTACACATATGTTCTTGGCAGCACAATTTGTAATAGCCAAAACGTGGAAGCAACCCAGGTGTCCAACAACAGATGAGTGGCTGAGCAAGTTGTGGGATATATATACACAATGGAATACTACTCAGCTGTAAAAAATGGTGATTTCACCATTTTCAGCCGATCTTGGATGGACCTTGAAAAATTCATGTTAAGTGAAATAAGTCAGAAACAGAAGGATGAATATGGGATGATCTCACTCTCAGGCAGAAGTTGAAAAACAAGATCAGAAAAGAAAACACAAGTAGAACCTGAAATGGAATTGGCATATCACACCAAAATGAAAGACTCTAGGGTGGGTGGGTGGAGAGAATACAGGTCCAAGAAGGATGACAGAGGACCTGGTGGGGGTTGTATTGTTATATGGGAAACTGGGGAATGTTATGCATGTACAAACTATTGTATTTACTGTTGAATGTAAAATATTAATTCCCCAATAAAGAAATTAAAAAAAAAAAGAAGCTTACCTCAACACCATGAGGGTCAGGATCAAATTTGAGTTTTGCTCTTAGCAAAGCAGGTATACATTCTAGGTGAGTTGTTTTGTTGGCCTTCGTTAGCTTTTTTTTTTTAATGTATTTTTATTCATTCATTTTGGATAGAGAAATAGAAATTGAGAGGGAAGAGGGAGATAAGGAGACGGGGAGAGAGAGACTGGTAGCACTATTTGACTGCTTATGACGTTTCCCCCTGAAGGTGGAGAGCAGGGGTTTGAACCCAGGTTCTTACACACTGTAATGTGTTTGTTCTACCAGGTGTACACTGGTCAACCCCACCTCCACCCCCCTTTTTAAAAGATTTATTATTGATGAGACTTAAGAAGAGAGGGAAAGAGAACCAGAACATCTCTTTGGCACATGTGATGCCAGGGATTGAACTCAGGACTTCATGCTTAAGTGTCCAAGGCCTTATCCACTGCACCATCTCCTGGTTCACCCTCATTATCTCTTGAGAAGATCCCAGTGAACTCCTGATTTCCCATTCTGCTGATCCAGCACCTTGTGGGCCTCCCCTGCTCAGTAAATGGCATCTCCATCCTTCTGATTGCTCAGGCCAAACTTTCGAATCCTTTTTGACCCTTTTCTCATAACCAAGGTGACCATGTGACTCATTACATAAACTGGAGCTGTCCCAGACACATAAGGATGTGTGGTCTGTCCCTTAACCCACATATAATCCCTGAACACTCCCAGTTAGCTCTATTTTAAAAACACCTCGGACATCCGGCTATTTCTCACCACCTCCTCTGTTCTCGCCCTGGTGGAAACATTCCTTGTCTTCTGCCTTTATTTCTGCGGTGGCCTCCCAACTGGTCCTCCACCCCCACCCCACCATGCCTCCCACCTCAAAATCTGTTCTCATCACAGCAAAGCAAGGCTATTAAAACATAAATGAAGTCATGTTATTCCTCTGCTCATAATGCCCAGTACTTGCCCAGTCCATTCGGGAGAAACACTGAAGTCCTATAGGAGCCAGCAGCTCCCCAGCCTCTACCTTTACCAACATTCTCTCCACACGGCTCACTCCACGGAAGCTTTGCCATTCCTACTGCTCTTCCGGCAGGCCAAGTGAACACCTGCGTCCTTGCCTTGGAATTTGCTGTCCCTACTGACTGGAACACTTCGGATAACCGCAGGTCTTACTGCCTCACTTTTTTCAGATCACTCCCTTATACAAAACAGCTCCCTACTGCCCCCACCCCACCCCAGCCCTCTTTGCCTCCTCTGTTAGTCTGTTTCCTGAAAATTGTCATACTGAGTGAACTGAGAGGTGATGCAGTGAATAAGATGTTGTACTCATTTTCTTCCTTCCTTCCTTCTGGGAGTATGGACCAACCAGTCAACGCCCATGTTCAGCGGGGAAGCAATTACAGAAGCCAGACCTTCCACCTTCTGCAACCCACAACGACCCTGGGTCCATGCTCCCAGAGGGATAGAGAATGGGGAAGCTATCAGGGGAGGGGGTGGGATATGGAGATTGGGTGATGGGAATTGTGTGGAGTTGTACCCCTCCTACCCTATGGTTTTGTTAATTTATCCTTTCTTAAATAAAATTTAGATTAAAAAATTTAAATTTAAAAAAATAAAATAAAAAGATTTTATTTACTTTATTAATGAGAAAGATAGGAGGAGAGACCAAAGGGAGGTTGGGCAACATACTCTACCACTCGAGGAAGATGGGTCCTGAAATCAATGCAACCTAGAATGTTCCTAGCCATGACACAGAATGCGAGCTCAGACCTATAGAGATGCAGAAGTTACACAGGCTCCTGTGCTGAATATTGGCCACAGATAAGATTGATAGGGTTTACAACTAACAATATTTTTATACTTTTCCCATATTTGGGAGCTACTCTCTTCCATAAGCCAGCTTTCCAGTCCTTTTTCCAACTATGACACCATCTACCCAGGCAATACCTTGGGTCCACCTGCATGTTAGCTGTCAGGCTCAGGCAAAAACTAGTAAAGTCATGGGCCCCTTGGAATATACCTAAAATAGACCTACTAGCTTTTTCCAAAATGGAGACCCCCAAATCTCATCTTGCATATTCTTTCTTTTAGGTTCCTGATTATTAAATAATTTGTTCTGCTTTATATCTTAATTCTTTTTTAGCCACCAGGTTCCAGATGCTACTATGATGCCAACCTGACTTCGCTGGGCAGATGACTACACCAATGTGCCCTACAGCCTCACCTCCCTGGATCCATGCCCAACTAGAGAAAGAGAGAGACAGGCTGGGAGTATGGATCAACCTGCCAATGCCCATGTTTAGCAGAGAAGCAACTACAAAAGCCAGACCTCCTACCTTCTGCACCCTATAATGACACCCTGGGTTCATGGACACCCTGGGTTCATGATCCCAGAGAAAGAAAGAATAGAAAAGCTTGAGGCCAGGTGGTGGTGTATCTGGTTGAGCACACATGTTACAATGTACAGGGACCCAGGTTCGAGTCCCTGGTCCCCACCTGCAGGGGGAAAACTTCACAAGTAGAGAAGCAGGGCTGTAGTTGTCTTTTTTTCTCTTTCTCTATCACCCTTTCCCTCTCAATTTCTGGCTGTCTCTATCCAATAAATAAATAAAGATAGTAAAAAATGTTTTTAAAAAAGAATAGGAAAGTTTTCAAGGGAGGGGATGGGATACAGAACTCTGGTGGTGGGAATTGTTTGGAATTGTACCCCTCTTATGACTCTTGTCAATATTTCCATTTTATATTAAAAAAGAAACAATGTTCACAGGAGGATCTAGTGGGGGTTGTATTTGTTAGGTAGAAAACTGGGAAATGTTATGCATGTAAAAGCTATTGTATTTTACTATGGACTGTAAACCATTAATCCCCTAATAAAGAATTAGAAAGACCATAGTGACATTCATGGTCCCACAAACTCTTCTAGAATTATTCCTCTCATCAAAAGGGTATATATATATATATATATATATATATATATATATATAGTTTTTGTTTGTTCTCATTGTTGGGACTTCACCACTTCAGGTCAACTTTTCCAGACAGAAAGAGAGATTTTGATGATATAGCTCACCTGGATAGTGTGTTTACTTTGTCATGTGCATGACCCAGTTTTTTTCCCTTTTATTGCCCTTGTTTTTTATTGTTGTTGTAGTTATTATTGTTGTTGTTATTGATGTTGTTGTTGTTGGATAGGACAGAGAGAAATGGAGAGAGGAGGGGAAGACAGAGAGGGGGAGAGAAAGATAGACACACCTGCAGACCTGCTTCACCACCTGTGAAGCAACTCCCCTGCAGGTGGGGAGCCGGGAGCTCAAACCAGGATCCTTACTCCTGTCCTTGTGCTTTGCACCACCTGTGCTTAACCTGCTGCACTACTGCCCGACTCCCATGACCCAGTTTTGAGTGTGGCCTCCACCACACTGGAGGAAAATTTGTGCTGTGTTATCTTATGCTCTTTCTTTCTCTCTCTCTCTCTCTCTTTCTTTCTTTCTTTCTTTCTAGATTAATGTTTTACGGCCAACAGTAAATACAATAGTTTGGGGAGCTACGAGCAGCAGATCGCTTTCTCTCCTCTCCTCTCCTCTCCCGGATCAACTAGGAATACCAAAGGAGACCACCCGGACCGAAACAAGACAGGACTAGAATGACCACAGAAACCCAGTAAATCACCCGTGAGTACAAACACGCGTGGCTGGTGACAGAGAGGAGAGAGGGGCCTAAGGAGAGATTAAGTGACTGCTAACAGTTCGACAGTTTGTCAGTGGAGACACCACCTCCAGTCTGCTCCACCAACAAGGGGACAGCTGAAGGAGGAAAGGACTCCCCAGAGACTCACCAAGTGTAACTCTGAGTCTCCATTGCTACTACCCTCAGAATCTGGAGCAGCAACAGGGAGGGACACCAGGGTACAGAGATATAACCGGGAAACTCAGGAGAAGACCTATACCTCGGTGGCATAGCTGAGGGGCTGTGAAAGTCTCTTTGCATAACCACTGGATTATCTCTGCCACACCCGGCTTTATCTCTTGGTCAGGAGTCAGTGAATAAGCTAAGAAGCCTATTGATAGTTTAAAAGCCCTCAGGCTCCCATAGCCTACAAGGGGAAAAAAAAAAAAAGGCTTTTACACCACTGAACTCCAACTCAGGGATTGAAAAAACTGTTAACTTATATAAAATGGTTAAAACAACAAGAAAAAATATTGGAGACTCGAACCAGGACAAGAGTCCAGCTAAAAGTCCTCCAGAGGGTGAAGCACAAAACAACGAGTTCAACATCCAAACATTAGCTAAGGAAATAATAACAGGAGTGAGTAAAGAATTTGAAAAAATTGTAATCAGAAATGCAGGAACAACAAATAAGAATATGGAAGAAAATTCTAATTATCTCATGGTTATTAGAGAGCTGAAAGCTGAAATCGCTGAGCTAAGAAGGCAACTAGCTGAACAAGCTAAAACAGTATCAGAGCAGGGCAACAAAGTAGATGAACTCCAGAAAGCAGTAGAGGGCAGAGAGAATAGAATCAATGAGGCTGAAGACAGAATTAGCAAGATTGAGGATGAATTAGAGACAACTAAAAAAGAAGTAAGAGATCTCAAAAAGAGATTAAGAGATGCTGAAAACAACAACAGAGTCCTATGGGATGACTTCAAAAGAAACAATATACGCATTATTGGCTTACCAGAGGAAGAAAGAGAAGGGGAGGAAGAAAGCGTTCTCCAGGCCATAATAGCTGAAAATTTCTCTAGTCTAGACAACACCAAAGACATAAAGATTCAAGAAGCCCAGAGGGTCCCAAACAGAATTAACCCAGACCTAAAGACACCAAGACATGTCATACTTAGAGTGGAAAGGAATAAGGATAAAGAAAGGATCCTCAAGGCTGCAAGAGAAAAACAAAGAGTCACCTACAAAGGAAAACCCATAAGATTAGCAGCAGACTTCTCTATACAAACACTACAGGCCAGAAGAGAATGGCAAGATATCTATCGAGTGCTCAATGAGAAAGGCTTTCAGCCAAGAATACTATATCCTGCTAGACTGTCATTCAGACTAGATGGAAGCATCAAAACCTTCTCAGACAAGCAACAGTTGAAGGAAGCAACCATCACCAAGCCTGCCCTGAAAGAAGTTCTGAAAGGTCTCCTATAAACAACCAGACCACCACAAATAGGACATATATCAAAACAATCTAAAACTCTACAAGAATGGCGTTAAAATATCTTCAATCTTTGATATCAATAAATGTCAATGGCCTGAATTCACCTATTAAAAGACACAGAGTAGGAAGATGGATCAGAAAACACAACCCAACAATATGTTGTCTACAGGAAACTCACCTAACGCAACAAGACAGACACAGACTTAAAGTGAAAGGATGGAAAACTATCATTCAAGCCAATGGCCCACAAAAAAGGGCAGGAACAGCTATTCTCATATCTGACATGATAGACTTTAAAATAGACAAGATTAAAAAAGATAGGAATGGACATTACTTAATGCTCAGAGGATCAGTCAATCAAGAGGACTTAACAATTATTAATATCTATGCACCCAATGAGAAGCCATCTAAATACATCAAACTTCTACTGAAAGAGCTACAGCAATATATTAACAGTAACACAATCATAGTAGGGGACTTCAACACCCCACTATCTCAACTTGACAGATCATCCAGGCAGAAAATCAGTAAAGACATAAGGGAGCTAAATGAAGAGATAGATAAACTAGAACTATTGGACATTTTCAGAGTCATTCATCCCAAGAAACTGGAATACACATTTTACTCAAATCCACATGGATCATTCCCAAGGATAGACCATATGTTAGGCCACAAAGACAGCATCAGTCTATTCAAGAGCACTGAAATCATCCCAAGCATCTTCTCAGACCACAGTGGAATTAAACTAACACTTAACAATCAACAAAAGATTAGTAACAGTGCCAAAATGTGGAAGCTCAACAGTACACTTCTTAACAACTTCTGGGTCAAAGAGGAAATCAAGGAAGAAATCAAAATGTTTCGAGAGTTCAATGAAAATGAAGACACAAGCTATCAAAATATTTGGGACACAGCTAAAGCAGTCCTAAGAGGGAAGTTCATAGCTATACAAGCACACATTAGGAAACAAGAAAAGGCACAAATAAACAGCCTGATTGCACATCTTAAAGACCTAGAAGAAGAACAACAAAGGAATCCTAAAGCAACCAGAAGGACAGAAATTACTAAAGTTAGGGCAGAAATAAATAACATTGAGAATAGGAAAACCATACAAAAGATCAATGAAAGTAAATGTTGGTTCTTTGAAAGAGTAAACAAAATCGACAAACCTTTAGCCAGACTCACAAAACAAGAAAGGGAGAAGACCCAAATAAATCAGATAGTAAATGAAAAGGAGAAATCACAACAGACACTGCAGAAATTCAACATATCATGCGAGGCTTCTATGAACAACTATATGCCACCAAGCTAGAGAACCTGGAAGAAATGAATGATTTCCTAGATACCTACCAACTTCCAAAACTAAGTCAAGAGGAAGTGGATAACATGAACAGGCCCATCACAGCTAATGAAATTGAAACAGTTATCAAAAATCTCCCCAAAAATAAAAGTCCTGGACCAGATGGTTTTACAAATGAATTCTACAAAACTTTCAAAGAAGAACTAATACCTCTACTTTTAAAAGTCTTCCAGAAGATTGAAGACACTGGAATACTCCCTGCCAGCTTCTATGAAGCCAACATCACCCTGATACCAAAAGCAGACAGGGACACAACCAAAAAAGAAAACTACAGACCAATATCTCTGATGAACATAGATGCGAAAATATTGAACAAAATTCTAGCCAACCGGATACAGCAGTATATCAAAAAAATTGTTCATCATGACCAAGTGGGGTTTATCCCAGGCATGCAAGGTTGGTTTAATATACGTAAATCAATCAATGTGATCCACCACATCAACAAAAGCAAGACCAAAAACCACATGGTCATATCAATAGATGCAGAGAAAACCTTTGACAAAATACAACATCCCTTTATGATCAAAACACTACAAAAAATAGGAATAGATGGAAAATTCCTGAAAATAGTGGAATCTATATATAGCAAACCTACAGCCAACATCATACTCAATGGTGAAAAACTGGAAGCATTTCTCCTCAGATCAGGTACTAGACAGGGCTGCCCACTATAACCATTACTATTCAACATAGTGTTGGAAATTCTTGCCATAGCAATCAGGCAGGAGCAGGGAATTAAAGGCATACAGATTGGAAGAGAAGAAGTCAAACTGTCCTTATTTGCAGATGACATGATAGTATACATGGAAAAACCTAAGGAATCCAGCAAGAAGCTTTTGGAAATCATCAGGCAATACAGTAATGTGTCAGGCTATAAAATTAACATTCAAAAGTCAGTGGCATTCCTCTACGCAAACACTAAGTTAGAAGAAATTGAAATCCAGAAGTCAGTTCCTTTTTCTATAGCAACAAAAACAATAAAATATCTAGGAATAAACCTAACCAAAGAAGTGAAAGACTTGTATACTGAAAATTATGAGTCACTACTCAAAGAAACTGAAAAAGACACAAAGAAGTGGAAAGATATTCCATGTTCATGGGTTGGAAGAATTAACATCATCAAAATGAATATATTACCCAGAGCCATCTACAAATTTAATGCTATCCCCATCAAGATCCCAAGCACATTTTTTAGGAGAATAGAAAAAATGCTACAAATGTTTATCTGGAACCAGAAAAGACCTAGAATTGCCAAAACAATCTTGAGAAAAAAGAACAGAACAGGAGGCATCACACTCCCAGATCTCAAACTGTATTATAGGGCCATTGTCATCAAAACTGCTTGGTACTGGAACATGAACAGACACACTGACCAGTGGAATAGAATTGAGAGCCCAGAAATGAGGCCCCACACGTATGGACATCTAATCTTTGACAAAGGGGCCCAGACTATTATATGGGGGAAGCAGAGTCTCTTCAACAAATGGTGTTGGAAACAATGGGTTGAAACATGAATGAAACTGAATCACTGTATTTCACCAAATACAAAAGTCAATTCCAAGTGGATCAAGGACTTGGATGTTAGACCAGAAACTATCAGATACTTAGAGGAAAATATTGGAAGAACTTTTTTCCGCATAAATTTTAAAGACATTTTCAATGAAACGAATCCAATTACAAGGAAGACTAAGGCAAGTATAAACCTATGGGACTACATCAAATTAAAAAGCTTCTTCACAGCAAAAGAAACCACTACCCAAATCAAGAGACCCCTCACAGAATGGGAGAAGATCTTTACATGCCATACATCAGATAAGAGTTTAATAACCAACATATATAAAGAGCTTGCCAGACTCAACAACAAGACAACAAATAATCCCATCCAAAAATGGGGGGAGGACTTGGACAGAATATTCACCACAGAAGAGATCCAAAAGGCTGAGAAACACATGAAAAAATGCTCCAAGTCTCTGATTGTCAGAGAAATGCAAATAAAGACAACAATGAGATATCACTTCACTCCTGTGAGAATGTCACACATCAGAAAAGGTAACAGCAGCAAATGCTGGAGAGGGTGTGGGGTCAAAGGAACCCTCCTGCACTGCTGGTGGGAATGTCAATTGGTCCAGCCTCTGTGGAGAACAGTCTGGAGAACTCTCCGAAGGCTAGAAATGGACCTACCCTATGACCCTGCAATTCCCCTCCTGGGGATATATCCTAAGGAACCCAACACATCCATCCAAAAAGATCTGTGTACACATATGTTCTTGGCGGCACAATTTGTAATAGCCAAAACCTGGAAGCAACCCAGGTGTCCAACAACAGATGAGTGGCTGAGCAAGTTGTGGTATATATACACAATGGAATACTACTCAGCTGTAAAAAATGGTGACTTCACTGTTTTCAGCCGATCTTGGATGGACCTTGAAAAAATCATGTTGAGTGAAATAAGTCAGAAACAGAAGGATGAATACGGGATGATCTGACTCTCAGGCCGAAGTTGAAAAACAAGATTAGAAAAGAAAACACAAGTCGAACCTGAAATAGAATTGGAGTATTACACCAAAGTAAAAGACTCTGGGGTGGGTGGGTGGGTGGGGAGAATACAGGTCCATGAAAAATGATGAATGAAATAGTGGGGGTTGTATTGTTAAATGGGAATCTGGGGAATGTTATGCATGTAAAAAAAAAAAAAAAGAAAGAAGTAGAAACGCAAAGCAGAAATTGACTGAGTTTGGAGTATGGCACCAAAGTAAGAAAGCAGAAGTACACTAGAGTTTGCAGTGAGTACCTCCCTAATACTTCCTCTCCACTTTTCCAAGCTTTGGGTCCATGATTGCTCAACAATTTGTTTGGCTTTGTATGTTAACTCTCTTTTCAGTCACCAGGTTCCAGGTGTCATCAGGATGCCGGCCAGACTTCCCTGGATTGAAGACCCCACCAATATGTCCTGGAGCTCAGCTTCCCCAGAGACCCACCCTACTAGGGAAAGAGAGAGCCAGGCTGGGAATATGGACCGACCAGTCAACGCCCATGTTCAGCAGGGAAGCAATTACAGAAGCCAGACCTTCTACCTTCTGCAACCCACAATGCTCCCAGAGGGATAGAGAATGGGAAAGCTATCGGGGGAGGGGGTGGGATATGGAGATTGGGTGGTGGGAATTGTGTGGAGTTGTACCCCTCCTACCCTATGGTTTTGTTAATTAATCCTTTCTTAAATATAAAAAAAAAAATAGTTTGTACATGCATAACATTTCCCAGTTTTCCATATAACAATACAACCCCCACTAGGTCCTCTGCCATCATGCTCCAGGACTTGAATCCTCCCACCCACACACCCCAGAGTCTTTTACTTTAGTGCAATACACAAAGC
This sequence comes from Erinaceus europaeus, assembly GCF_950295315.1. NCBI lineage: Eukaryota > Metazoa > Chordata > Mammalia > Eulipotyphla > Erinaceidae > Erinaceus > Erinaceus europaeus. The sequence continues at coordinate 56,296,354 of NC_080162.1, read as the reverse complement.
AGAACTTGGAGTGGAGTTAGTGTGATGCTCTCTATTTCTAATTCAAAAGGTTGGCTCAGCACAGTGAAACCTCAGCAGCAACAAAGAGAAAGTGAGGGAGAGATACCACAGGACCTGGAGGTAGTTCAGTGAGCAAGGTACTGAAATTGAAAGCATGAGGTCCATAGTTTGATACCCAGCATCCCATGTGCCAGAGTGATGCTCTGGATCTTTCTCTCTCTACTCTCTGTCATGTGTTAATAAATAAATAAAACATTAAAAAATAGAGACACCACAACACTGAGCTTACCCTAGTGCTATAGTATTCATGTGATGTACAGGGTGGTGGAGTTTGAACTTGCATTGTGTATGACAAAGTAGGTTCCGCCCCAGTGAGCTATCTTTCTGACACCTAGAACTGAAAAAAGATTGTGTGTGTGTATGTGCGTGTGTGTATACTTATATAAGACAGAGAGAACACTAAAGCATCACTTTTGCATATGCAGTGATAGGGACTGAATTTAAGACCTCTTGTAACTCTTTAATTTTTTTAATTATTTATTTATTTGGTAAAGACAGCATCGAGAAGGAAGGGGGAGATAGAGCAGGAAAGAGAGACAGAGAAACACCTGCAGCACTGCTTCACCTTTCACAAAGTTTTCCCCTTCCAGGTGAGGACTGGGGCTAGAACCTGGGTCCTTGCGTACCCTTGCATGTGGGCTCAACCAGGTGCACCACCACCCAGCCCCCTTATAAGTCTTAAACTCTACTGATATACTGATTCCTGGACTTCTTATTTTTTTATATTTATTTATTCCCTTTTGTTGCCCTTGTTGTTTTATTGTTGTAGTTATTATTGTTGTTGTCGTTGTTGGATAGGACAGAGAGAAATGGAGAGAGGAGGGGAAGACAGAGGGGGAGAGAAAGATAGACACCTGCAGACCTGCTTCACCGCCTGTGAAGCGACTCCCCTGCAGGTGGGGAGCCGGGGTTCGAACCGGGATCCTTATGCCGGTCCTTGTGCTTTGCACCACCTGCGCTTAACCCACTGCGCTACAGCCCGACTCCTGACTTCTTATTTTTTAAATAGTGTTTACAAAATTATAAGACAACAGGTGTATAATTCCACACCTTTCCCATGACCAGAGTTCCACATCCCCATTCCCTCTGTTGGAAATTGCAGAAGTTCTCCCAAGATTACAGATGTTAGTTGACTATTACATATATATGGGTGTAAATATAGCCATCTTTTTCTAGTCCTGCCTTCTCTCCTCCCCCCTTTTTATTTATTTGTTTATTTATTTATTTTGCCTCCAAGGTTATCACTGGTGCTCAGTGAATCCACTGCTCCTGGCAGCCATCTTTTTTCCATTGCTATTGCTGTTATTGTTGTTGGATAAGACAGAGAAATTGAGAGACGATGGGAAGACAGAAAAGGGGGAGAGAAAGATACCCACAGTCCTGTTTAACTGCTTGCCAAGTGACAGCCCTGCGGGTGGGATGCTAGAGGCTCCAAAGGGATCCTGGCTCCAGTCCTTGTGCTTCCCACCGCAGGGCTTAAGTGCGCTTAACCCGGTGCGCCACCGCCTGGCAACCCGTCCTCTTCCTAAGTCACACCTACGCCTTTTATTACTTCTGAATGTCCTTTTTCTCCTCTTCTCTTTCAAGGTCCTGATGCAATTGGGTTTCAGAGTCCTCTAGTCATCTTCCCTAATATTTCTTCCCCTCACTGGGAATATGGACCAAAATTCTTTTGGGGGTGTAGAAGGTGGGAGTTCTAACTTCTGCAATTGCTTCTCTGCTGGACATGGGCATTGGCAGGTCAATATTCCCAGTCTGTTTATTTTTATTTTTTAATTTTTAAATATTATTCTTTTTTGTTGCCCTTGTTGTAGTTATTATTATTGTTACTGATGTCGTTGTTGTTGGATAGGACAGAGAGAAATAGAGAGAGGAGGGGAAGACAGAGAGAGGGAGAGAAAGATAGACACCTGAAGATTGTGAAGCGACTCCCCTGCAGGTGGGGAGCAAGGGCTGGAACCGAGATCTTTATGCAGGTCTTGGCGCTTTGCGCCACGTGAGCTTAACCCGCTGCGCTACCTCCGGACTCCCCCTAGCCTGTTTCTATTTTTCCCTAGGGGGGTAAAGCTCTGGAGAAGTTTTGTTCCAGAACACTTCGGTGAGGTGGTCTCCCTAGGGAGTTCAGGATGGAATCATAGTAACATCTACGACTTGGTGTCTGAAAAGCAGTTAAGATATGAAGCAGGGAAAAATGTTTAATAAACCGGAACGAGAAAGTACGAATAAAGCAGATGAAAATCAAGATTTTGGGGGTGTTAAGAAGCTAGAAAGTCTATTATGTCTGTCCCTAGAGGGCCATGACTTTAGTAATTTTTGCTTGTGCTTGACAGTTAACATGAAAGTGAACTAAAAATATCTGGGAAGATGGTTGTCAGAGTTAAGAATAGAACTAGAAAGCTGGAGTAGAGCAGAGAGTAGCTCCCAAACTTGAAATATATAAGTAAATACAATTAACTGTTTATCGTATTAATCTGGCCCAGTACCCATATTTAGGGACCATATTTAGCCTGCATAACCTCTGTGTCCCTCTCAGTCTGAGCTTGCACTCCATGGTCACAGCTAGAAGCATTCTAGGCTGCACTCATTTCAGGACCAGTCTTTCTCAAGTAGCAGGGTAGGATGACCCAGCCTCCCTCCAGAAGGTGGGGCAGTCCTTGCCATTGCTAGTTTATAGTGAGGGTAGGGTACTGGAGAGGCCCACAGAGGGCTTATGATGATGTTCCTGATGGAAGTGACCAGTGATGGTGGAGAGCGAGGACAATTAGAGGTTAGGCTCATTGTATCTATGGAAGAATCCAAGGATGTGTAACTTAGTATAGCCTTTTCTTTTTTTTTTAATATTTATTTTCCCTTTTTCTTGCCCTTGTTGTTTTTTAATTGTTGTTGTAGTTGTTATTGTTGTTGATGATGTCATCATTGTTGGATAGGACAGAGAGAAATGGAGAGAGGAGGGGAAGACAGAGAGGGGGAGAGAAAGATAGACACCTGCAGACCTGCTTCACTGCCTGTGAAGTGACTCCCCCGTAGGTGGGGAGCTGAGGCTCAAACTGGGAGCTCTGTGCTGGAACTTGAACTTGGATCATGTATGTGGCAAAGCAGCACACACTCCAAGTGAGTTATTTCACTCGCCTTTACTTTGCTTTTTCTTATTATTTTTTATTTCTTTATTGGGGGATTAATGGTTTACAGTCAACAGTAAAATACAATAGTTTGTACATGGATAACTTTTCCACATAACAATACAACTTCCACTAGGTCCTCCTCTGCCATCATGTTCCAGGACCTGAACCCTCCCCCACACCCCAGGGTCTTTTACTTTGGTGCAGTACACCAATACTTTGCTTTTTTTTTTTTTAATTCCCTCTCCTCAATATGCAACAGTGTTAGAGAAAGTTTTTTTTTTTTTGCCTGTGAAGCTTGGGCTCTGTCCATGGACAACTCTACCATTCTGAGCTATTTTTTCATCCAGATAGAGAGAAACAGAGAGCCTCCTCCAGTGTTAGGGTTGGAATCAGAGCTGTGAAAGGCAAGACAGACACCTTACCTGGTGAGTTATCTCTCTGGTACAGGAACTTGCTTCTATTAATATTCATTCATTCATTTTTTTTTTTTTTTACCTAAACACTGCTCAGCACTGCCAACATCTACACCTGATTCTCAAGAAATTCTCTGGGAGCCTACCACACCAGAGGTAGTCCTGACTAGCCCACACAGAGACACAATGGTGAGTTAGGACCATGTGGAGGGCAATGGCCCCAGCTGACAGCCAGTGTCAACTGCCTGATGCAAGAGTGAACTTCCCTGTTACCAGGGACCAGACATCATGGGGTAGAGGAAAGTAACTCTAAACCCTTGTGCTCCTATGCTGTGTATTGTCCCAATTCTTCACCATCAGTTTGGGCAAAAGTTGTTATAGTTATTTTAACTAGGACAACAAATTTGAATTTTTTTTTCTATAGCAGCTAACACAATATTATTTACTCATTTAAAAAAATTATTAACATAAGGGACAGAGAGAACCAGATCATACACTCAATCACATCAATAGCAGGGATAGGACTCAGGACCCCATGCTTGCAAGTAAAAGCTCTAGCCACTGAGCCACCTCTCACTACAAGTACTCACTACTTTCTTGTCTGCCCCGAACTCTCTCCTCAGGATGAAGGTTCCTGGAGGGCAGAGGCTCCTGTCTACTTATTCAGCCTAACCATCTAGAAAAACAGCCAGCAGAGTTGGGCACTTGGTAAATATTCATTGAACAAATGAAGCTTTGCTAATTAAAGAAAACGACTCCGTACTATAATTCACAGCACCTTCTGCTGAGGCACGCGACCTTTTCCTGAAGAAAGTGTTCTCTGGTGTGTTTTGGAACTGCTCCCTGTTGAAAAAAATATCTCTTGTCAGCCATCTGGAAAATGATAAAGTTGGATCCATACCTCCCACTATATACCAGGAAATAGTCCAAATGGATCAAAGATTTCTATGTGGTGAATTGAAACCATTAAAGTCCTAGAAAAAAAGCATGACAGAATTCCAGCATAACCTTGAGGAGAGGAAGGCCTTTCTAACTACAACTCAATATCCAGCAGCCATTATGGAAAAAGATGGATTGATCCAAACTATGTGGTAATCATATAACTTTTGGTTGGCTGAGAAAAACCAGACTTGACAGAGAAATGATAATAGGGGAGACTAAAAAGTAAATTTTATCACAAAGTGTTAAGTTTCCTGATATATTTAAACAATTGTCTAGAAATTGGGCAGAGAACAAGGCCAAAAAGCCAGTGGGAAAATGAACACTTAGGCAGTTCAAGAAAATGAAGGTGGAGTCAGTAGCATAATGGTTATATAAAAGACTTTCATGCTTGAGGTACCAGATCCCAATTTCAATCCCCCTCGCTACCATATACACACAAACACACAAATATATTTCAAGAAACTATTTCTCCCCCACCACATTAGTGCAAACCATGGTATCATGGTGATGCCAGATACCACACTGGCAAAGTAGTGTAAGGGGAACTCACATGTTACTGATAGGGCTGCCAATTGGTATTTTCCTTTGCTGGGAAAATACTCCACACAGGTTTACGTACATGGGAAATGAAACACCCAATATGTTACTCATTGTAGCATTCTTCATAGCAATAAAACACTGGCTGGTGGTGGTTATGCAACCATGCATTGTAATCCTACACTCTTGTAACAAACTATTAATAACATAAATAAATAAATAAATAACAGGAACATCAGTATGTATCAACAGAAGATGGATAACCTAACTAACTGCATATCTAGCACAACAACACAAAGCTTGATAAGTATAAAAAAAAAAAAGTGAAACCTAAGTAGGGCACCAAAGTAAAAATCTCTGAGTTGAGGGGAAGAAGGCCTTTCTAACTACAACTCAATATCCAGCAGCCATTATGGGAAAAGATGGATTGATTCGAACTACGTGGTAATCATATAACTTTTTGGGTTGAGGGCAGAAGTTCAGCTTCATGGGGGTGGGGTGGGAAGGGTGGATGGGACACAGTGTTTTGGTGGTGGAAATGATGTTTATGTACACTCCTATTAAGTTGTAGTCATATAAATCAGTATTTAATTAATATGAGAGGGGAAAAATTGACTGAATGTCTCAAACTTTTAAATGCATAGACCATAGGTTGAGTCTTTGATATACTGACTCTCTTAAAAGCTTAGACCAAACTGGAAATTGGCGTTTTGCACCAAAGTAAAAGACTCTGGGGTGGGTTGGAGGGAGAATAAAAGTCCAAAAAGAATGACAGAAGACCTAGGGGGGTTGAACTGTTATATGGAAAACTGGGAATGTATGCATGTACTAACTATTGTATTTACTGTCTGTTGAATGTAAAACATTAATTCCCCAATAAAGAAATTAAAAAAAAAAGCTGAGACCAGGGAGAACAGAAGCAACCAGTGGCACAGCTATAAACAAACAATGTCAAAGAACATAAATTATGGTGATGTTGTGTATGATACAGCGAATCTTAACAAAGGGATTTTTCAAAGTTAACCCAATTGCCAAATAATATGATTATAGCAATAACTATCTATTGCCTTCTTAAACCCTAAGACAGCAGGAACCTCCCACTTCCTCTATAGAGCCTATATTTCCCCCAGTCCTGGAACTTTTAGGGTGGGGCTCACTTTTCTGCATGCTTCTCTCAATTCATACCAAATGCATCTGCTGATCCCAACCTAATCAACACAACTACTACCACGTCAGCATGCTTCACTTCAGACTGTCCAGAAACGTCAGCATGGATTGTCAACCCTTCAGCCTCATTACTCAGGTGAGACGTTTCCTTTCATAGGATTCTCAAATTCCATTCCAGGTGGTTCACTTCCTAATAAAGTTCCAAAACCTAGATATAGACCAGGTCCCATAAGATAGAGCATGTGTTCACACATATCTATAAATTAGGGCAAAATATATACCTGAAAGCAAAAGTACACAATAGTCTACAGTCAGTATAAAGTTCATAATGAAATATTGTCAACTTAGACTTAGATACCCTCCTCACCTACCTCCTATTACACACTTCCTTCACTCACTCCAAAGCTAACCTCATCAAAGCAAGGACTGCAAAAGCTGAATAAGGGCAAGAGACTGGCATACTTTAACGATGACTCTTTAGTCACTATCAGGCCACTCCATCAGCTGAGATTCCTCAAGGTGGGACTATCTCCGGTGTTAGGCTCCAGAGTTTACTCCAGGATCTGGCAAAAACTATATGTGTGCTGGACCCACATCTGTCTTGTTTCTTCAGTTGCTATTTGTTTTCCCTTACTTCCTTATTGGTTGTTCCTGAGATTCTGGTCCAAAAGTCACTTACCCCAAAATTCCCAGTCTCAGGTTCTGCTTCTAAGCACTGAAGTTGAGACATTAAGTGATAAACTTTACTGGTTGATAGAGCCTTCTTCAAAATTAGCCACTTCTGGGGCCGGGTGGTGGCACACCTGGTTGAGCACACATGTTATAATGTGCAAGGACCCAGGTTCAAGCCCCTGGTCCCCACCTGCAGGGGGAAAGCTTTGTGAGTGGTTAAGCAGGGCTGCAGGTGTCTCTCTGTCTCTCTCCCTCTTTATCTTAATCTTTTATTTATGGAGCAGAGAGGGGGCTGCCCGACATCTCCCCCTTTCTTTTTATCTAATGGCCATAGTATCAGGAATGCGGGGTGCTTTGTGAGGCAGGGAATCTGATAGGACGAAGCACACCTTTGGGGTTACTACTGTCCCTCCTTGCTCAACCTCTCGGTAGAGAGAGAGACTAACAGGATTGACACACTCCTGAGGTTCAAGCTCTGCCAAGCTCAACCACATCCTCACAATTTCCCGACAAGGGGAGGCAGAGATAGAGAGATAGAGAGGGAGAGAGACAGAGAGACACCTGCAGTCCTGCTTCACCACTTGTGAAGCTTTCCCCCTAGGTCCTTGTGCTCTGTAATGTGTGCATTTAACCAGGTGTGCCACAACCTGGCCCTTCAAATTGCTTTTTAAAAAATAGTTCTGGGAGTCGGCCAGTAGCGCAGCAGGTTAAGCGCATGTGGTGCAAAGCGCAAGAACTGGCTTAAGGATCCCGGTTCGAGCCCTGGCTCCCCACTTGCAGGGGAGTCGCTTCACAAGCAGGTCTACAGGTGTCTTTCTCTCCCCCTCTGTCTTCCCCATTTCTCTCCATTTCTCTCTGTCCTATCCAACAACAACAACAAAACAAAAAAACAGTAAAACAACAAGGGAAACAAAAGGGAATAAATAAATATATATAAAAAAAGTTCTGTGGGAGTCAGGTGGTAGTGCAGCGGGTTAAGCGCACGTGGCACAAAGCACAAGGACTGGAAAAAGTACCCTAGTTCGAGCTCCAACCTCCCCACTGCTGGGGAATGTCTTCACAGGAAGTGAAGCAAGTCTGCAGGTGTCTTTCTCTCCCCCTCTGTCTTCCCCTCCTCTCTCCATTTCTCTCTGTCCTATCTAACAATGATGACATCAATAACAACTCCAACAATTAAAAAAAAAAAACAAGGACAACAAAAGGGAAAATAAATATATATTAAAAGTCTTTTAAAAATTAGTTTTGTGACAACAATGAGATAGCGCCTCACCCCTGTAAGAATGTCATACATCAGAAACGACAGCAACAACAAATGCTGGAGAGGTTGTGGAGACAAAGGAACCCTCAAAAAGATATGTGTACACCTATGTTCATAGCAGCACAATTCTTTTTAAAAATTTTTATTTATTTATTCCCTTTGTTGCCCTTGTTGTTTTATTGTTGTAGTTATTGTTGTTATTGATGTCGTCATTGTTGGATAGGACAGAGAGAAGAGGGGAAGACAGAGAGTGGGAGAGAAAGCTAGACACCTGCAGACCTGTTTCACTGCCTGTGAATCGACTCCCCTGCAGGTGAGGAGCCGGGGGCTCAAACTGGGATCCTTATGCTGGTCCTTGTACTTTGCACCATGTGCGCTTAACCCACTGTGCTACTGCCCTACTCCCAGCAGCACAATTCTAAATAACCAAAACCTAGAAACAAGAGGTTCCAGGTGGCCAACAACAGATGAGTAGCTGAGAAAGTTGTATGTATACACAATGGAATGGTACTCAGCTATTAAGAATAACGAACCCACCTTCACTGACCCATCCTGGATGAAGATAGAATGAATTATGTTAAGTGAGATAAATCAGAAAGAGAAAGATGAGTATGGGATAATCCCAGTCATAAACAGAAGCTGAGAAAGAAGAACAGAGGGGAATGCAAAGCAAAAATTGACAGTTTGAAGTATGGCACCAAAGTAAAAAACTCTGGGGGGGAAGGTGAGGGTAGATTTTCAGCTCAGCTATAGGGGGATGGAGGTGGGGACACAGACCTTTGGTGGATGGAATGGTATTAATATAGACTCTTACTTATAGTTTCATAAATCACTATTTAATCAATATGAAAGGAAAAATAAGTTGAATGTCATGAACTTTTTTAAATTGTTGTAGTTATTGACATTGTCATTGTTGGATAGGACAGAGAGAAATGGAGAGAGGAGGGGAAGACAGAGAGGAGAGAAAGATAAGACACCTGCAGACCTGTTTCACTGCTGGGAAATTGTGCCGATGCAGTCACATCTGCCATGTTATCCCCTCAGGCTACTGCTAGTTCCCCGAGAGTTGGGACATTCTCAGAGTGCCTGTTCAGCCATGTTGTGCCCTCAGGGGCATTGTCTATATCCCCACGATATCTGGAGTGCTTTGGTTACTCCTCCCCACTCCCATTCTCATGAGAGTTATTATCCTATCCTGGAGTGCTATGGTTACTCCTCCCCCTTCCCATTCTCGGGAAAGCTGCTCCTATAAAAGCCTTTCTTCTTCCGCACCTCGTTTTCTTGCCAGCGCTTCACTCTGGTGTTCAGACGCAGGAAAGGTTACTGTGTGAGGCGGCCATTTTTCGCTACCTCCACGTGGCCCAACCTGCTTCTCTAGCACCCAACTCTGAGGTGCCAGCGCAAATAAAGATTTGTATTTCCTCTTCACTCCGGACCCCTGCTCTCTCTCTTCTCCTCAGCCCGCGCACAACAACATTTCACTTGTAAAGCAACTCCCCTGCAGGTGGGGAGCAGGGGACTTGAACCGGTATCCTTACGTTGGTCCTTGCGCTTTGTGCGTTTTGAACTTTTTAATGCATAGACGCCAGTTCTGAGTATGTATTTCTTCAATCTAAGCACTGAAGGTCTCATATTTCTGACTTGATTGAATTATAATAGTGAGCTTAAATTGTTAATACATTTCTAATAATGACTTTCGTTTGAAATATTAAATCACCTATAATCTTAGACCAGGGAGATTAGAAGCAACTGATCTTGTCAGTGTATAAGATATAGTTATTTGTAAATAGCATTAAATGACATAAATCACGGTAAGGTCTTATATGGCACAGTAAATACTAACCATGGGATTTTCAAAGTAAACTCAGATCCCAAATAACTTGGTTATAACAATAACTATTGCCTTTTAAAACTCTAAGACAGCAGGAATCTTCCCCCATCCTCTATAAAAACCCCAATTTCTCCCAGTCCTGGAACCTCTGGGAAGCAGCTCATTTTCCTTCATGCTTCTCTCAGTCCATACCATTTGATACTACTGCATCTGCTGATCTCAGCCAGATCACTGCAACCAGTACCACCTTGACATGTTTCACTTCGGACTTTATCCAGAGATAACAGACATGCGATGTCAACCTTTCAGCTCCATCACTCTGGTGAGACCCTTTCTAGCTCATAGGACTCCTTAATTCCCTTTCAGGTGGTGCACTTCCTAACAAAGCCACAGAACCTAGATATAGGCCAGTCCCCATGAACTAGTGCACATGTACCCATAAGACAGGGGAAATATAGACCTTAAAGTAAAAGTGCACATTAGTTTGCAGTGACTACATAAGTGCAGCAAGCAAGTAGAAGACTTAAAATAAAAGACACTATAAAGTACTTAATCAAATAGTTTCAACTTAGACCTAGATACCCTTTTCACCTACTTCCTATTTCACTTCCCTCTATCACCCCAGAGCTAGCTTTGTCAGATAAAGTAGGGACTACAAAAGCCGGATAAAGGCAAGAGACTGGCATACTTTAATTATGGTTCTTTTGGTCACTACCAGGCTACCCCATCATCCAGGGCCCTAGTCAGGGAAGCCTGAGATTCCCAGATAGATATGATGGGCCTAGACCTCTCTCAGATCCTTCTCTCCACCATCACTGGTTTTCTCCATCAGGAACATCATGGATACTTTTGTGGACCTCTCCAGGACCTTGCCCTTAAAGTGAAACAATGGTAGGGACTGTCCCACTCTCTGAAGGGAGGCTGGGTCAACATACTCTGCAACTTGAGAAAGACCGGTCCTGAATTAGGGGCAGCCTAGAATGTTCCTAGCTGTAACCATGGAATGCGAGCTCAGACCTACAGGGATGCAGAGGTTACACAGGCTCATGTGCTGAATATGGGCCCCAGATCAGATCAATGGGGCTTATAATAAATGGTATTTATATACTTTTCCCATATTTGGGAGTTACTCTCTATCCTGACCCAGCTTTCTAGTTCTATTTCCAACTCTGACACCATTGACACCATCTCCCCAGACATCTCCTTTAGCCCACCTGCAGGTTTGCTATTGGGCTCAGGCAAAAACTAGTAAAGTCACGGACCCCTTGGAATATACCTAAAATAGATTCCCTAGATCCTTCCAACATAAAGACCCCAATTCTGATCTGCTGCATTCTTACCTTTAGGTTTCTGATTATTAAACTATGTATTCTGCTTTATATCTTAATGCCCTTCAGGCACCAAGTTGCAGATGCTACCATGATGCCAACCTGACTTCCCTAGGCAGATGACCTTACCAGTGTGTCCTGGAATGACACCTCTCCAGTGCCCTGCCCCACTAGTGAAAGACAGAAACAGGTTGGGAGTATGGATTGGTCTGTCAACGCCCAGGTCCAGCAGAGAAGCAATTACAGAAGCCAGACTTTCCACCTTCTGCACCCCATAATGATCCTGAGTGCATGATCCCAGAGAGATAAAAAAAATAGGAAAGCTTCCAGTGGAGGGGATGGGATATGGATCTATGGTGGTGAGAAATGTGTGGAATTTTACCCCTCTTATCCTATGGTTTTGTCAGTATTTTCATTTTTTAATTTATAAATAAATTTTAAAAAACAGGATAGCTTCCAGTGAAGAGGATGGGATATGTAACTCTAGTGGTGGGAATTGTGCCCTTCTTATCCTATGGTCTTGTCGATCATCATTAAATCAATGAAAAGTTTTTTTTTTAATATTTATTTATTCCCGTTTGTTGCCCTTGTTTTTTATTGTTGTAGTGATTATTGTTGTCGTCATTGTTGGATAGGACAGAGAGAGATGGAGAGAGGAGGGAAAGACAGAGATGGGGAGAGAAAGACAAACACCTGCAGACCTACTTCACTGCTTGTGAAGTGACCCCCTGCAGGTAGGGAGCTGAGAGCTCGAACCAGGATCCTTACGCTGGCACCACCTGTGCTTAACTCACTGCACTACCACCCGACTCGATTTTTTTTTTTTTTTTAAATAAGAGTCAATCAGAGCATCATGCTGGTACATGTGATCTGGACTGGAACTCAGAACCTTATACTTTTCAGATCAATGTTCTAACCATTATGCCACCTCTAAGGTCAACTATGCAACCAACTTGAGTCCTTGCATGAAAATTGGCATAAAAAAGCTGAAATGTGTTAACAATGTTCCAAGGTATGATGGGACAAGAATAGAAATCTGGGTAAAATAAATAAATAAAAGAATCAAGCAGGAGTGAGGGAGATAGCACAATGGTTATGAGGAGACTCTCATGCCTGAGGTTCCAAAGTACCAGGTTCAATTCCTTACACCACCATATGCCATAGCTGAGCAGTGCTCTGGGGAGAAAAAAAAACAAAAAACAAAACATAGAAATCCAGGTCCAGGAGGGATGGGATGGAAAACAACCCATCACCAATCCAGAATTTCTATTTGAGTAGTAAGCTTCCTTTCTGGGGAAGAGAGAGACCTGAAGTACTGGTTCACCACTCATAAAGCTTCCCTTCTACAGGTGGGGACTGGGGCTTGAACCTAGGTCCTTGCATACTGTAATATATGCATTCCACCAGATGCACCACTCCTGTCCCCCCACCCCACTTTTTCTTTAGGTCAAAAATTTGCTAGAAATCCAGCATTTGTTAGATATTACAGCATTTGGGGCCAGATGGTGGCGCACCTGGTTGAGTGCACATGTTACAGTACGGGACCCAGGTTCGAGCCCCTGATTCCCACCTGCACGGGGAAAGCTTCATAAATGATGAAGCAGTGCTGCAGGTATCTGTCTCTCTCCCTCTCTATCACCCCCTTCCCTCTCAATTTCTGACTGTCTCTGTCCAACAAATAATAATTTAAAAAATTAAAAAAAAAATTACAGCATTTGCTAGTAAACCTGCCTGCTCTAGTCCTCTCTGGCCACAACATCCTGATTTTCTGGTAGGGGACCATTCCCAGGCCGAAAATGTAGCTGTACATTATCAGGAGCCCTTGAATCCCTGATTTGGGGAAAAAAGGGTATGTCTCAGAACTGGGATAAGAGCCCCAGGCCTCTCCAGGGCACAGCGATTGGCTTACGGACAGACCAAGTGCCAAACTGGGCTAGTCAGAGACAAGATGCACAGTCCAAGCTCTTTGGCGAAAAGACAAACTCTCCGTCTGCTGGTCTGTGGGGGAGAAGCTCAGAGTGGAGGTAGCCATCTGGCCTTCCCTTGAGTGGGCCTGAGAAAGCAGCCACCTGGGAGAAAATTGAACTGAAAGAGAAAAAGATAAGACTTGACCTTCCACCCCCAAAGCTGGAATAATCCTATATTTACCAGCTTGGACATTCCCCTTCACCACTAAAATCATTTAAAATTCTGTTTCTTTTGCAATCAAAAGAGATGAAGTTAAAAAAAAAAAAAAAAAAAAAAAACCTGACTCAAAAGAGAATGAGATGTGGGCTCAGAGCATAAAGCTCATTCATGCCTTACCATATATGAGGCTCTGGGTTCCATCCCTGGCACAACACAGGAGCACCATGGATAGCACCACAGATGGTGGAGGAGGGCTTTGGTGTCCTTTAAACAGTAGCATAAAAATTATCTTGGGGAGGAAGTTCAGATGTATCATGCATACTTGATGTATTGGGTTTATTCTCTAATACTAACCAACCAACCAACCAACAAACAAGGGAGGAGGAGGCAGCATAATAGTTATGGAAAAGACCTTCATGCCCAAGGTTCTAAAGTCATAGGCTCAATCCCCAAACCACCATAAACCAGAGTTGAGCAATGCTTTGTTTAAAAGAAGAAGAAGAAAAAAAGCAAGCAATAATAATAAAGGGGGGTGGGTGGTGGTGCACCTGGTTGAGTGCATATGTTATAACGCACAAGGACGAAGGTTCAGTCCCCAGCTCCCCATCTGTAGGAGGAAAGCTTCGTAAGTGGTGAAGCAGGTATAACTCTCTTCTTCACTGTCTTCCTCATCCCTTTTGATTTGTCTCTCTCCAATAACTAAGAAATAAAATTAATAATAAAGAAAACTGAGAGAGAGAATTTCATTGTCAGCTACTTAATAATTCTCCACAAAACAACCAAAAACAAATAAAATTAAAAAAAATAGGCCAGTTGTTCCTAACAGTCATTTAGATATTACTTCATAAGAATGCTCACTTTTCATCTAAGTTACCCAGATAACTGAGAAACAAACCAAACAAGCTTCTGGTTTCTTTCCTCTGTACCAGGTGCCAGGAGGATGCCAGCACATTGCCCATGGTTGAGCCCTCAGTGCTGGCTATTCTGGAAGGTACACTCTGCAGCCACAACAGCCCACTGTGCCACTGTGGATGCCAAGTTCAACCTTGCTTCTTCTGGTGCCCTGTGTCATTGAACCATGTTATTCAGAGAGATGTGGTGGGGCTAAGGACCACCCAAAGCTTGCCCAATGTCTATGCTTACCTCTTGTATTGCTTAAGTCATACCCAAGGCAAGAACTCTTCTCTTGGAAGAGGTAAGGTGGGGTGAGGGAAAAGGGTGTTTTGACCAGATTTAGGATTCCTGGTCTGTTCCACTGGCTGCTGCCATTGCCTCATCCACTCCCTAGACTAGGGATGCTACCCTCCACCAAAATCACTATAAGGATTGTTCCAGAAAAGGGAGTGCAGAAAGGGGTGCCTAGCTCAATGCCCAGCATGCCCCCAGAGGTTTAATAAAAGGGTTTGTTTCCTTCTAAAAGTACTGGCTCAGAAGAGACAGGATAATTCAAGTTATAGGATATGGCATTTAAACGACTCAGATCTTGGCATAATGCCTTTCCCACAGCATGGGGGAATAGGGACAGGGGTAGAGGAGAATCAGGGGGGAGGAAAGGCAGAGGGTGGCATGGAGGATTAACACTGGATTCTCATGCATGAAGTCCTGAGTCCAATCCCTAGCATTCTATGTGCCAAAGTGATGATGTGTTTTTCTTTCACAAATAAATCTGAGAGGAGAGAGGGGAGGGAGGCAGAGAGAAGGAAAGGAAGAATGGGGAAAGGAGAAGGATGGAAGAGGATGAAGTGGGAAAAAAAAAAAAAAAAAAAAGGCCTGATCATCCAAATATTTATCAGCTACAGAGCAAGATTTCCTGGTAGTGAACTGGAGGCACTCAGCCCAGGCAGTGTCAGGGGACAAATGGCAGTCAGGACAACATGGCAAAGTTGACAGTCACCATGGTTTCTTAAGGGTTCTAGACCTTCCCAATTGTCCTTTATCTTGAAGAACCCTAGAATCTTCCATGTCATCCCCTTCCCCATGCCCAGAGCCTCCCTTGTGCCTTGTTATCTCTGCCTCAATCCAGCTTTATAGTACATCTCCTAGGTGAGGAGGTGCAGGAGGTTAAAGCTCACTGCACTCAGCTGTTACCCTCCCATAGAAGCCTGCTGTCCCTCCTTCCAGCACACCAAATGAACTGGTAGGCAATCCTCAGTTCCCACACAGTATCACTGGGTGCCAGACTCAAAGATGTGCCTTCAGTCAGCAGGTCCCGGTCCTGTCCCAGCCCCAGAAGCCAGAGACATCTCTGCAATGACCCCACAGTCACAGAGACCTCTGAAAGCTGTAAGTCAATACGCTCAGGTATTTTTTTTTTTCCGGTTTGGTTTTCATAAGAACACTTTCACAGAAGCATTTCATTAATTAAAATAACTCCTGCAAACTTTCAGAATGTGAAAATTCACGTTCCTTGCTCAGGGAGCAATTCAAGTTGGAGTTCTTTTATTTCAAGGCACCATGACATGATGGTCTTTCTAAGAACACCTCTTCCTCCATGTGCAAAAGTCTTGGGGGGGGTGGGGTAGAAAAACAAACCCTCACAGAGCTCATGGTCATCCACCAACTTTCAATAATTAACCACTCAATAGGACAGAGGCCCAGGAGCCTAAAGCCACTGTTACAAATGATACACTTGGAATGCACCCCCTGCTGTGGTCCCCAAAGGAAAGAGATGAACTGAACACTTATAATTAGGAAGAGTCAGGAGAACCTCAAAGGAAAAAAAAATCCATGTAAACGTGACAACTGGTGTCTCTTTCCTCCTCACTTATCCTCTTCATCGCTCAGGGTGGCACTCCCCTGGAGTGTAGTTGCCAGCTTGCTTTGCAAAAGTGCTGCCAGTTTTTTTGATGTCTTTTTGAGAAACGCACTGCTTGGGTGGGCACTGTTCACATGCAGATACAGGTCCTCCTGGGTGGGGCCTGTGTAGCCACAATCCTCACAGACATAGAGTTTGTCCCGGCGCTGCTTGTAGGCATACTGCTGCTGCACACCGTGAATCTTCTTCAGGTGGGACTCCAGGGAGCAACGCTGGGTGAAGGCTTTGTTGCAGATGTCACATTTGTAGGGGCGAATGCCTACAAGGGCAAAGGACAGACATCACCATCAGGAATGGCCAAGTCAGAGTCTCCTAACAATAAAACCATTAAAATTGCTATGCTCAAACCAAAAGCAAAACATATATAAAATTAAAAAGTGGGCAGAGGAATTGAATAGACATTTTAACAAAGAAGACATATAATGGTCAGCAAGTCCATGAAAAGATGCTCAGCATTACTCAACAGCAGAGAAAGGTGCATCAGAAGCACACAGACACATCACTTCACAACCATTAGTGTTAGAATGGTTCTCATCCAGCTGGGGAGATAGCACAGTAATTATGCAAAAAGGCTTTCATGTCCGAAGCTCCAAGTTCCCAGTTCCCTCTCCAGCACCACTATAAGCCAGAAGTGAGCAATGTTCTAGAAAAAAATGAGTGGGAGGAAGAAGAAAAAGGAAAGGAAAAGAAAGAATGGATATCATTAAAGAGGTAAAAAAACAGAGGGCCAGGAGATAATTCAAGGGGTAGAGTGTATGCCTTACCAAGTGTGAGACCCTGGTAATCCCTGGTATCAATCCCTGATACCACATGGGAGCACCGTAGGCAACCCTTAGTGGGGAGGACGCCATGGATGGTGGAACCTGCTTCGGTCTCCCTCCCTTCCTCCCATTCATCTCTAGGCATACAGGATAAAAAGCTGGGACGGGGAGTCGGGCTGTAGCACAGCAGGTTAAACGCAGGTGGCACAAAGCCTAAGGACCGGCATAAGTATATCCCGGTTCAAGCCCCCAGCTCCCCACCTGCAGGGGAGTCGCTTCACAAGTGGTGAAGCAGGTCTGCAGGTGTCTATCTTTCTCTCCCCTCTCTCTGCCTTCCCCTCCTCTCTCCATTTCTCTCTGTCCTTTCCAACAACGACAACAAAAACAAAAAACAACAAGGGCAACAAAAGGAAATAAATAAATAAATATTTTAAAAATTGGGTGGTCCCAGAGGTGGCACAGTGGATAAAGAATTGGATTCTCAACCATGAGGTCCTGAGTTCGATCCCCAGCAGCACATGTACCAGAGTGATGTCTGGTTCTTTCTCTTATCTTCTTCATGAATAAATAAATTCTTAAAAAAAAATTGGGACAGGGAAGCCACTCAGTAGTATAGTACATGGCCTTTGGTTAATTCCCTGGTGCTACATTAAAAGAACAAACACACCCCTTTGGGGGCCCCCATAGGACCTTGCCCTCAATGTGGAACAACAATGGTAGGGAATGTTCCATCGTCCTAAAGGGGGTTGGATAACCTACTCAATCTACCACCTGAAGAAGATGCGTCCTGAAACTGCTGCAACTCGGAAATGTTCCCACTCATGACCACAGGATGCAAGTTCAGACCTACAGGGATGTAGAGGTTACATAGGCTCCTATGCTGAATATGGGCCCCAGATCAAATTGATGGGGTTTATAGTCAACAATATTTATACACTTTTCCCCTATTTGGGAGCTGCTCTCTTCCCTGATTCAGCTTTCTAGGTCTTTTTACAGTCATGACATCAACTCCCAAGACAATAACTTGTGTCCAACTGCATAGCAAATGTCAGGCTCAAGCAAAAACTAATAAAGTTACGGGCCCTTTGGAATATACCTAAAATAGACCCACTAGGTATTTCCAAAACGGAAACCTCAAATATTCATCTGCAATATTCCAGCCTCTAGGTTCACAATTAAGCAACAATTTGTATGGCTTTATATGTCAACTCTTTTTCAGCCATCAGGTTCCAGATGCTACCATGATGCCAATTGGACTTCCCTGGGCAGACAACCCCACCAATATGTCCTGGAGTCCTGCTTCCCTAGAGCCCCGCCACACTAGGGAAAGACAGAAAAAGGCTGGGAGTATGGATCGACCTGTCAACGCCCACATTCAGCAGGGAAGCAATTACAGAAGCCAGACCTTCCACCTTCTGCACCCCATAATGACCCTGGGTCCATACTCCCAGAGGGTTAAAGAATAGGAAAGCTATCAGGGGAGGGGATGGGATATGGAGCTCTGGTGGTGGAAATTGTACCCCTCTTATCCTATGGTCTTGTCAATGTTTCCATTTTATAAATAAGTAAATAATTAATTAAAGAAAACAAACAAACAAACACAAAACAAAGCAAAACAACCAGGCAAGAAATAATGTTGGCAAGGATGTGGAAAAGTTCTTCAAAATATTAACGATTCATCAATCTCACTCTAGATACATATTTGCAAGAAATGTAATCGGGATCTTGAGGACATCCTGTACTTGTTAGGCTCACCATGGTATTATTTGCAACAGCCTTGACAGTGTTGGTCAACAGATGGATGAGTAAAGTTGTGATATACCAACCGTATGCTTAAACTAATAACATACCACAAACTTAACAGTGGCCCCAACAGGCTATGTCATATAGAATAGGCAAAGGATACAGCTATAGTAGTATATACAATCAAGGTTTGGGCACTTCTATTTCATGATGTTTACACAACAAAAAATCACTTGAGGAAGCACTTCTCAGAATGTATCCCCGTCATGAAGCAGCACACAGCTACATACATAATGGAATGCTATTCAGCCATTTAAAAAATAATAATAAAAGTCCTGTCTTCTCCAACAATGTGAACCTCACAGACATTGTGCAGAATGAAATTAAAGAGAAATAGTGCGTGCTCTCACATATATGTGGAATCCTAAGTATGTCAAAGTCACAGAAAAAGAATAGAAAAGAGGGTAAGGTGTGAGGGGTGGGAACAGAGCAGATTATACACCTCCTCCACATCCTGCTTCTTGGAAACCTTATCTTGATTCAGAAATTCAAGAGCCCTAGGGGATTGTCCCTGGGTGGGATGGACTCTTCCTTGGTCATTTCTGGCCTTCCTCTTAAAGGTAGACTGGGCTCTAGCACAAACAGCCTGAGGCAGATGTGCAGGTGTGGGAAGCTGCAACACAGATGGGTGTGCCCACCAGTAGCAGGAGCTGGGGATGTAGACATGATACTGATGGCATCTTACTACAGTTATGAAAGCATTTCCAAACTAGATCTTATGTTGGCTTGAGCACTGGTAGTGGGTCTGACCTTCTTTTTTTTTGCCTCCAGAGTTAACGCTGGGGCTTGGTGCCTGCACTACGAATCCACTGCTCCTGGAGGCTATTTTTTCCCTTTTGTTACCCTTGTTGTTTATCTTTTTGTTGTTGTTATTATTATTGTCATTGCTGTCATTTGTTGTTTGACAAAGAGAAATCGAGAGAGGAGGGGAAGACAGAAGGGGAAAGATAGACACCTGCAGACCTGCTTCACCACTTGTGAAGTGATCCTCTTGTAGGTGGGGAGCCGGGGGCTCGAACTGGGATCCTTACGCCAGTCCTTGTGTTTTGTACCATGTGTGCTTAACCTGCTGTGCTACCGCCCGACCCCCAGGTCTGACCCTTTAGATGGGAGTTCACCATGGAACTCAGCTTACTAAAACACACATGTAGTACCCATGGTAGAGCACACATGTTACCATGCACAAGGACCTAGGTTCAAGCCCCTAGTCTTCACCTGCAGTGGGGAGGCTTCATGAGCAGTGCATGTGTCTCTCTTTCCTCTCCCTCTCTATCTTCTCTGCCATCTCAATTTCTCTCTGTCCTATCAAAAATAAATAAATAAATAAATAAATATATATATATATATATATATATTTTTTTTTTTTTAATTTTAAAAGCCCCAGGAGTGGTGGCTTCATCATGCAGGCAATGAGTCCCAGCAATAACCCTGGTGGCAAAACAAGACAAAGCAAAACCAAAAAACAGAGTCATTCCGAATTCCACCATCAGCACATCATGTAACCCAGCTGTGTGAGGTTAGAATAACATATCGAGAGGCAGAAGTGTGGTCTAACAGACTCTAAAGGAGGACACCCTGGTTGTTATGTGGAGTGAAGGCCCCGGAGAGGAAGGGTATCAGGCTGGGAAGATGAGGAGCAGAGTAGACCATCTCAGAACCCTGAGGATAGGAGGATCCTGTCTGCAGGAATCCCTCAAAGGTCCTTACAGACCCTGATCCCTTCAGCTAGTCAAGGAGCTTCATTTTCACATTAAAAATAAATAAATGGTTCTTTAGATCTGAAATACCACCCCCCCTCTTAAGGTTAAAAAAACCTTTAATTAAAAAAGGGAAAAAATTAAATTCAGTACATGTATTTCTCTCATTCCCTAAATTCAATGGTCATGTTTCTTATGAATTCATGTTTTTCCACAAACATGTATCTTTACTTATTATTATTTTTTTTTTATGGCTCTGGCTTATGGTGGTGCTAGAGATTGAACTTGGGATCTCAAAGTGTGTTGCATAAACTATAGTACCATCTCCCTGGACTACACATTTAACATTAAATATCTGTGTATGTTGTATTATATATAGGCATGCCTCATGTTACTGTACTTTGCTTTACTGGACTTCATAGATATTGTGGTTTTCTTTTACAAGGAGAAGGTTATGGTTACCCTGCATTAAGCAACCAATCTGACCATTTTTCCAGCAGCATGTGCTCATCTGTAACTACAGTTAATTAAGGTATATACATGTTACTGTTATTTTTAAAGTAGAAATAACCTTTATTAGTTGCAAGAGGATAAAGGAGAAGGGGTGAGCAGGGGTAGATAGCATAATGATTATGCAGAGACTCTCATGCCTGAAGCTCCAAAGCCCCAGGTTCAATTCCCTGCATTACCATAAGCCAGAGCTAAGCAGTGTTCTGGTTAAAAAAAGAGGGGAAAAAAAAAAAGAGAGAGAGAGAGGTATGACTGGTCCTGGATGCTGAAACATCTCCCAAAGACAAGGCTATGACTGTGAAGTTATACATTTTTTTAAAGATTTTATTTATTTATCTATTTATTTATTTATGAGAAAGATAGAAGAAAGAAAGAACCAGACATCACTCTGGTACATGTGCTGCCTGGGACTGAACTCTGGACTTCATGCTGGAGTCCAATGTTTCATCAACTGCATCATTTCCTGAATCACCTTTTTTTTTTTTTTCTCTCTTTAGACATAATGCAACTGTGCATGTAGTAGACTACAGTATTCTGTAAACAAGACTGCTATATACACTGAGAAACAAAAAACTTCATATGACTTGCTTTATTGCAATGCTTGCTTTATTGTGGCAGTCTAGAAATATCTGCCCATGTTACAGATGCTTTTCTTTTTTCTGAAGAGAACATCATAGAGGAGAGGGCACATGTTTACATTATGGTTTATTTGTTTTACCAGAGCATTGTTCAACTCTAATTTACGGTGGTGCAGGGGGAAAGGGGTGGGGGGATTCTGGAACTAGAGACACAGTTCAAACTGTTAGAGCACAGAACTTGCACATCTGAGTTCCAATAGGATGCAGGCTCAATAACATTACCTTTGCCAGAGCTGAACAGTGCTTTGGGCAGCCCTTATATAGATTTTTTAAATATTTATTTATTTATTATTTATGAGAGAGAGAAGAAGAGAGAGAGAACCAGAGTATCACTCTGGTATATGCAATGCTAAGGATCGAAAGAAGGACCTCATGCTTAAGAGTCTAAGGCATTATCACACAATTTCATTCCTTTTTAATAGCATCATATGTTTTGCTAGATGATTCTACCCAAACCCACATTTAAGCATAGAAATTGAGGAAGCCTTTCCCCTACCCACCACACCCTATCTATCATATGGCCCTACACCACTTGGGACTATGAGGGCTATGTACATAATTGTCAAAACCCATCAATTGGGTGCTTGTTGGACATGTACTTCTCCAACCTAAACTTCCACTTATTCTCAGTCTCATATGGTTTGCCAGAACACTGGCTCCTGGTTCCAGCCCTGATGACCTGGTACGAGGCTAGGGCTCAGCCTGAATTTTTTTTGTTTGCCCCCAGGGTTGTTGCCGGGGCTCGGTGCCTGCACCACAAATCCACAGCTCCTGAAGACCACTTTTTTCCCCTTTTGTTGCCCTTGTTGTTCCATCATTGTTGTGGTTATTATTATTACTGTTGTTGTTGCTGTCATTGGATAGGACAGAGAGAAATCAAGAGAGGAGGGGAAGACAGAGGGGGAGAGAAAGATACCTGCAGACCTGCTGCATCACCTGTGAAGCGACTCCCCTGCAGGTGGGGAGCCAGGTGCTCAAACCGGGATCCTTAGGTCCTTGTGCTTCGCGCCACGTGCGCTTAACCTACTGCGCTACCAACAGCCTGCATTTCTAACAAGTCCCCAGGTGATACAGAAGCTATGGGTGCCTCACCTGCTCTTTCAGGTTGAAAGCAATGAAAATTAAATCTGTAGGGCCAAAGAGATTGTACCACCTTAAGCCAGAACTGAGCAGTGTTCTGATTAAAAAAAAAAAAAAAATGTGTGTGTGTGTGTGTGTGTGTGTGTGTGTGTGTGTATGCTGACAATGGCACACCTGGTAGAACATATATGTTACCATGTGTGAGGACCCAGGTTCAAGTCCCCAGTCCCCACCTGCAGGGGGGATGCTTCATGAGTTTTGAATATCTATTCTAGATATTCCCAGTATATTAATTCCTCTATCTCCAATAGCACATGTACCAGAATGATACTCAGGAACTGGGGTTTTTTTTAAATTATTATTATATTTTTTATTTGGTAGAGACAGCCAGAAATTGAGAGGAAGGGGATATAGAGGAGAGGGACAGAGAGACACCTACAGCCCTGCTTCACCACTCATGAAGCTTTCCTCTTGTAGGTGGGGACTGGGGACTTGAACCTGGGTCCTTCTGCTTGGTGACATGTGCACTCAACCAGATGTGCCACCACCCAGCCCCTTCCTCTATCTTAAAGAGATAAAGAAAGAAAAGGAGGAAGGGAGGGAGGAAGGAAGGAACGAAGGGATGGAAGGAAGGAGAGACAGTGACAGAGAGGGGGAAAGAGTGAGAGAGTTAAGCCTATTGACAATACTTTAAGAGTTTGAAGCCATGTGGCAGCCCTCTTCCCAGTTCCTCAGTGGTGACTCTTGGGTCCAAGTTATGTGTATGTGGGTGGGGGTGAAGAGGAGAGTCATTTTTGTTCAGCTCTGGTTTATACTGATGCTGGCTATTGAACCTGGGATTTTTTGGTGTCTCAGGCATGAAAGTCTTTTGCACCCTCTCATCTATGGCTATCTAATTTTTGACAAGGGGGCCCAAAATATTAAATAGGGAAAACAGATTACCTGCTTTGTACATGTGAGGTTGGAGTACGATCCAAGCACCGAGAGAGTATCAAGAGAACTTTGCCAGTGGTGTGATGCCTTAAACTCTCATACATAAAAGATAAAGAAGGGAGTCTGGGGGGGAAGCTCAGTGGGTTAAACACACGTGGCACAAAGCATAAAGACCGGTGTTAAGGATTCTGGTTCGAGCCCCCAGCTCCCCACCTGCAGGGGAGTCGCTTCACAGGTGGTGAAGCAGGTCTGCAGGTGTCTATCTTTCTCTCCCCCTCTCTGTCTTCCCCTCCTCTTTCCATTTCTCTCTGTCCTATCCAACAATTGCTTCACCACTCATGAAGCTTTCCCCCTGTATGTGGGGACCAGGGGCTTGAACCCAGGTCTTTTAGCACTGTAATGTGTGTGATTAACCACATACAACACTACCTGGCCTCCACAAATAAAAAAATTTTAAAAACACATATATAACACTAAAAAAGAATAAAGACAAAGCATGTTAAAAACTTCTGGTGTAAAAAATGGAGGTCTGGGGCTAGGTGGTGCTGCACCTCGTTGGGCACATATGTTACAGTGCGCAAGGACCAGGTTCAAGCCCCTGGTCCTCACCTGCAGGGGGAAAGCTTCACAAGTGGTGAGGCAGGGCTGCAGGTGTCTCCTCTATCTTCACCTTCTCTCTCAATTTCTGGCTGTCTCGATCTAATAAATAAATATAACTAAAAAAAAAAAAAAAGGTCTGTTTTTAGGAGCAAAACCAAAGCATGGTGTGAAGGGAGAGGAGGTTATTTTTCTTTTTTTCCCATTGTTGTCCCTTTCATGTTACTTTTTTGTTGTTGTTGTTACCAGAGCACTGCTCAGTTCTGGTTTATGGTGGTGCAGGGGATTAAACCTGAGACTTTGGAGCCTCAGGCATGAAAGTCTCTGCATAACCCTTATACTATCTACCCCCACCCTTCACATTACATTCCAAGTTAAATAAAAAATAAAATTTGAAGGGGAAAAAAAAAAAAAAAAAGGATGTGGCCCTGCCAGTGGCTCTGTGGTCTGTGGTCAGAGTGCAAAATTTGCTTGTATGAGGCCCAGGTTTGGTCCCCAGCACCACATATGCCAGAGAGATGCTACAGCTTTTCTCACTAAATAAATGATAGTCAAATGGGTGCACAAGATAAAAGGTGCACAGAGCAGCTTTCAAGTCTGTAAGGGCAGAAGTTACTATATTCCTTTTTTTTTAAAATCAGTCCCACTACAAACATCTTCCAGTAAACCCATCCCTTTAGGCTACAAACAAAGACACCATTGTTTTCTCTTCTTCAAATCAAGATGGAATTTATTTGCCCTCAGGTTTTAGAGAAGATAAGGCCAGAGGGCACCCCATGGGTGTGGGCGGAGCAGAAATCACAGGTTTGGCTAGCTGCCCCCTTCTCACTTCCCAGGTGTCCCATCTGAATTCTTCAGCTTCTCTCTTAGGAATGGCACGCACTTCAAACCAAGTCTTTTATCTCATCCAGAGTTATAACCAAGGGCTGGCAGAAAACTCATCTGGATAGTAGGCTGCTTTGCCTTGCTCTCCACCCAGGTTCAAACCCAGTCCCAAAAGCATTGAAAGAGGCTTTAGTGCTATGGTTTCTTCCCCGCCCACCCCCTCTCGTTACCTCTTTTGTCTCTATATGAAAAAAAAAAAAAAAAAAAATATATATATATATATATCAAAATCAGTCTGGAGCACTGAAACTGACTACTCCCACCCCTAAAAGTCGAACCCCAAACTAAAATGCTTGGTCCCCTACAAAGACTGAGGCAGGGAACCACAGTTGTGTTTTGGCTTTTCAATGGTTTATTTTATTTTATTTATTTTTACCAGAGCACTGCTCAGCTCTGGCTTATGGAGGTACAGGGGATTAAACCTGGGATTTTAGAGTCTCAGGCAGGAGAGTCTCTTTGCATAATAACCATTATGCTATCTACATCTGCCCACCTTTCAAAGGTTTGTATTCAATAGTTCGTAATAGCTTACACTTTCTTCTCTTATATTGGCTGAAGTGTTTTATAGAACAAGAGGACTGGACCTGG
Source organism: Erinaceus europaeus (assembly GCF_950295315.1). NCBI lineage: Eukaryota > Metazoa > Chordata > Mammalia > Eulipotyphla > Erinaceidae > Erinaceus > Erinaceus europaeus. Next base: position 56,270,590 of record NC_080162.1, on the reverse strand, counting down.
AAGAAAAAGGGGGTAATTATGTACAAATGTAGATAATTGTAAAAAATGTAGATAGTTGTAGAGATGACAGTTAATCCATGTCTGCAACCTTGGGAGAACCACAGTGGTTCTATAAGAGAAGAAAGTGTAAGCTACTACAAACTACTGAATACAAACCTTTGAAAGGTGGGCAGATGTAGATAGCATAAATGGTTATTATGCAAAGAGACTCTCATGCCTGAGACTCCAAAGTCCCAGGTTTTATCCCCTGCACCACCATAAGCCAGAGCTGAGCAGTGCTCTGGTAAAAATAAATAAATAAAATAAAAAGTTCGATCCCCAGCAGCACATGTGCCAGAGTGATGTTAAAAAAAATAATTTGTAATCAAGACTTTTTTTTGGCAAGCCAGGGCCTTGAACATGCACAATTTCACTACTCCAAGTTGTTTCTTCATTCATTCAGGAAGAGAGAACATAGCACTGGAGCTTCATCATCAGCAACTCCTCCATCCATTTCTTTAAAGCTCACCACCCTCTTCCCTCAATTTTGACCTCAAATAGCCTGACTTAATGGTCTCAGTAATTCTCTCCACTTTGCTAAATAAAACAACTCCCTGTATGATGTGTGTAGTAGACATGTAAGTCTTTTGTCCATACTCTCTTTTACTTAGCCAGCGCTTCATTTTCCAGTTGTGAATGTTTGGTCCCTAAGAGCTCATGGCTACCCCCTTCTCCAACAGGTGGGCACTGACCAACTGAGCTCCCTGCCCATGGGAGAAGCAGCTCTCAGCCATAGACAGAGAAAATGTCTGACAGGACAGAGAGATAGCTCAACTGGTAGAGCATTGTACAAGGACAAGACTTTGCCACCCACACTCTAGATAATCTGTGCAGTCAGACTGAGGTCACTTCCCCATTCTCTCTGGCCAGTCCTGCTTCTAAACTCCTAACTAGGTTCCCCTGACTGTCCTCTTTCATGCAATCATTTTTATAAGAATCACATCTAAGAATATGCTCCTCGAGATGCCAACCTAAGACAGTGTGGACTAAAAATAGCCATTTGCTTGCTGATCTATTTTCAAAAAATATCCTGTAGTTTTTTGTTTGTTTTGTTTTCCTGTCCTAGTTCTTCTCTTCCAATCTTGAATATCATTTGACTACTACATTCCCCCTACTACACAAAAATTACCCTTCTAATTTACTTTATTGGTGAAGTATAACAACAACAAAAAAGTCTTAAACTTTTCTTTCATCTGCTTGGATATTAATGTGAGATATTTTTCAGGCTCTAGTTTCCTTGGATCTTTTCCAAGATGTCTCCTTATGTTTGAGTCTTTCCTTAAATGTCCTGTTCTCCCAGTCACTGCAGGGAACAGGAGGGGATACAGGGGCAGGGTGTTGGTCTTCCATCTCACTGTCTTTGCTCACCTTGTTAATATTGTAACTATAATTCTCAACAGAAGGATCTTGAGATGCCAGATATATCTGTAAATTAGTCATGGCCTAGTCTAACCAGGTTGTAATACACTCTCATCTATTTATTATATTTGCATTAATATGCCTATATCTTTACCTCTGGTCTAAATTCAACATTTCCTTTTTTTTTACTCTTTTTACTTATTTATATTGGATAGAGACAGAGGGAAATTGAGAGAGGAGAAGAGGTAGAGAGAGGAAAGAGACATAGAGACACCTGCAGCCCTGCTTTCATTACTCGTGAAGCTTTCCCCCAGCAGGTGGGGACCAGGGGTTTGAACCTGGGTCCATGTGCACTGTGATGTGTACTCTTAACCAAATGCACCACCACCAGGCCCCTCAACATTTACTTTTAATAGTCAAAAGCAAAAATTCAACATTCATGTCTAAATCAAAGGCAAGATCAATTTCCTAGCATTCTGGTGAGATCAAGTGAGGCTGTTCATATGCATAACAAGAAAAAAATGTCAAAAAATAAATAAATAAAAATTAAAAAAAAAGAAAAAAATGTCAGGATCTCAAATCTTTGCTGTCTCTCCTCTCCCCCTACCCCCCCCCCACTTCTTTCAGTGCCTTATGTGCAGAGTTCCCAAGATGGGCGATAAGTCTCTCTCACCAAGGGGGCAGGCTTGTTTCAGAAGAGAATCATCCCCAGAACTAAGCTTCTTCAGTTTGCCACCAGAAAATTTGCTATGAATCCCCTAATTCCTTGTCCATTATTACTCGAAAAATCTGTATTAGAAAATAATTTATGGAAGGGGAAACAGGCTCAAGACATATGTATAAACATGCAATCATACATACACATACTTAATGGTTAGCTATATATTTCAGTGATCTTGGAGTTGTTCAAAATTAATTAACTTTAAAAATTATTAATAACTGAAAGAGAGAGAACCAGAGCACCACACTGGCATATGAAATACCAGGGAAAGAACTAGGGAGCCTATACTCACAGGTCAGATGCTTTACCCTCTGTATTACCTCATGCATATATGATAGGGTACTGTTGAACAGCCTTTGGGGCCTGTTTTCATTCCTTTAGTTAGAAAGGAAGAGAAAAGAGAGAGGCAGAAAGAGAGAGATAAAGACAGATAGGAGGGGGTCCGGCGGTAGCGCAGCGGGTTAGGCGCACGTGGCGCAAAGTGCAAGGACCTGCGTAAGGAACCAGGTTCGAGCCCCGGGCTCCCCACCTGTAGGGGAGTCACTTCATGGGCGGTGAAGCAGGTCTGCAGGTGTCTATCTTTCTTTCCCCCTCTCTGTCTTACCCTTCTCTCTCCATTTCTCTCTGTCCTATCCAACAGCGAACGACATCAACAATAAGAACCGCAACAAGGCTACAACAAGGGCAACAAAAGGAGAAAAAAATGGCCTCCAGGAGCAGTGGATTCATGATGCAGGCACTGAACCCCAGCAATAACCCTGGAGGCAAAAAAAAAAAAAAAAAAAAGATAGGAGACACACCAGGGCTTTGTTTTCTCATGTGGTATGACAAGGCTCTCATTCTGGGCCTCACACAGCAGGAGACGTCTATAGCATGGATGAGTCATCTTTCAGGTTCTCAAGGGATCACTGTGACAAAAATGTAGATGGTGAACCTTAAGAAAAACCTGGGAGGGAGTCGGGCGGTAGTGTAGCGGGTTAAGCGCACGTGGCTCGAAGCGCAAGGACTGGCGTAAGAATCCCGATTTGAGCCCCTGGCTTCCCACCTGTAGGGAAGTCGCTTCACAAGCGGTGAAGCAGGTGTCTTTCTCACCCGCTCTCTGTCTTCCCCTCCTCTCTAGATTTCTCTCTGTCCCAGCCAACGACAGCAACAACAATAATAACCACAACAATGATAAAACAACAAGGGCAACAAAAGGGGTAAAATGGTCTCCAGGAGCAGTGGATTGGTGGTGCAGGCACCAAGCCCCGGCAATAAGCTCAGAGGAAAAAAAAAAAAAAAAAGAAAAGAAAAACCTGGGAATGGCTGCACAAACAGCTCATTTGGTAGAACACTTACATGCTTAAGAATGCCAGTTCGAGTCCCAGTACTACATGTACTGGGATGATATACTGGTTTGTCTCTGTCTCATGTGAAATTCTCCCTTCATCCCACACATAATAAATAAAATTAATATTCTTTAAAAAAAAAAAAAAAGAGAACAACCTAGGAAGCTAGATTATTTCTTTTTTAACATTTATTTATTTTCCCTTTTGTTGCCCTTGTTTTTTTAAATTGTTGTTGTAGTTATTATTGTTGTTGTTCTTGATGCTGATGGTATTAGGACAGTGAGAAATGGAAAGAAGAGGGGAAGATAGAGAGGGGGAGAGAAAGATAACTGCAGACCTGCTTCATGGCCTGTGAAGTGACACCCCTGCAGGTGGGGAGCCTGGGGCCTTAACCGGGATCCTTATGCCGGTCCTGCACTTTGTGCCACATGCACTTAACCTGCTGCGCTATCGCTGGACTCCCGAAAGCCAGATTATTTCTAAGATAAAATTAGTGAGTTTGTAAACCAATGAGAAGGAAAGGCTGTGAGAAAGGCCACTGGACACTCCCAAGATTCTCTGTGAAATGAAGCCAATGAGGACCAGATCTACATTTAATAAGTCGTGGAACTTAAGTGAGGAAGGTTCAGGGGGAGAAGGTGTTCACCCACCAAGTTCAAGTGGAAGATTTATTTAGCTGTAAGACAGCTAAGTGTCTTTTCTTTTTGAGCACTTGGGTGAAACAGGATGCTCTTTTGGGACTGGCTTACTTCCCCAAAAAACGAAGCCTTTAAGACATCACTGGTAAGGGGCCCCAAGAACCATGTTGTAGCACTCTGCCTAGATCAAGGGCAAAACTACCAATATGGCCCACACTGTTTCAAGCATCACTCATCACTTCCTCATCACTTCCTGTCAGTGAATAATACTGAGTCTCATTAGCATATGTATTAGTTATCTCCATGGTACAGGGACAAAACCATACTAAGGGGCTAAGGAAATAGTGTAATGGTTATGCAAAAAGACTTTCATGCCTGAGGCTCCAAAGTCCCAGGTTCAATCCTTCACACCACAGGCAGAACTGAGCAATGCTCTGGCAATAAACAAATAAATAAATAAATAAATAACAACAAAAGCAAACATACAGAGAGAGGGAGCTTGCTGACCCACAGTGATACAGCTGGCAGAGTGCACAGCCAGAAAGAAGGAGAACTGACACAGGGTGACTTCCAAATGCCCCAAAATGTGGGTTTTCCAGTAATACCAAGGGACCCCAGGCTCCTGACTCACCTCTTTGGTGGGAAAGGAATGGAACTCCTGGGCAGAAAAAACAAAATGGGGGTAGTGGGTAGACAGCATAATGGCTATGCAAAGAGACTCTCTTACCTGAGGCTCCAGTGCTCCAAGTTCAACCCCCTGTACCACCAAAAGCCAGAGCTGAGCAGTGCTCTGGTTAATAAAAATAATAAAGTGAAAGCAAAATGGAAAGTGAGACACTCTCTTCCTTACCTGTATGTGTGCGGACGTGCCTCTTCAGGTCGAAGGTGTCGTTGAAGCCCTTGCCACAGAATGTGCACAGATGTCGCTTTACCTGGTTGTGGCACTTGAGGTGCCGGTTGAGCATGCGCTGCAGGCGGAAACCCTTGCCACACAGGTCACAGCTGTGCACTGCCGGGTCGCTGCATGTGCCCGTGGTGAACTAGGATAGACAGAGAAGTTGTGAGGTCTCTAGTGCGTGTGGCATGTCCTGGACTCACCCCATATCTGTGGCTCACCCCACAGAACCCACCCAACTGTCTTTAAGCTGGGTCTAGCTGGGGCTTAATTTTAAGAAGGTTTTGATTTTGGGAAAGGTAAAACATCTGACAGCAACTCTCAACATTCATTCTCCCCTTCTCCCTTAGAACACTCCTTCTTCTTCTAGCGTTTGCCCTTCTTCCGTAGCCAGTCAACAGCGTCAGGTTGAGCCTGAAGTAAAGTTTCAAGACCTCCTTTGAATCTGGAGAGGTGGCAGTCGTTGACTATGTGGGTCATAGTCTGTCTGTAGCCACAGGGGCAGTTCGGGTCGTCTCTGGCTCCCCAGCGATGGAACATAGCGGCGCGCCGGCCATGGCCTATTCGATAGCGATTGAGGAGGGCCCAATCATAACGTGCTAGGTCAAAGCCGGGTTGACGCTTGCAGGGGTCTGTGATGAGGTGTTTGTTCTTTACCTCAGCTGACTGCCAACTCTGTTTCCAAGAGTCTGGAACAGAGAACAGTCCTGATGTCTAGCTGAAGACACAGCTCCCAGCTACAAGTCTACATTTCCCAGTCTTATAGTGAGTCATGCTTGTGGGACTCCCTGGCTGATGAGGTATATTTTGGGTGCTGCCCTCTTTCTTCTTTACTCCTGCCTATTGGCGAGAGCTCCAACAGCTCTACAAGGCAAAGGGTTGTGCTGAGGAGGGATGAGCACAAAGGAAGATCTGAATCCTAATGATATCATGGAACCTGTCACAGAGCCCTCCCACCTCACAGGCACATTCAATTCCTCCCTCCCTCTGCATGTCACTACATCATGAGAACAAAACTACTTCCTCTTCCCTTGGATTTTGGCAGAGTTCATTACAGCATCCACCTCATCTCTCCAGGAAGCCAACTGCCTGCACGAGACCCCAGAAGAAGGATCTCCAATCAACATCCTTCTCCAATTCCATTCTCATTCTCTCAGAACTGAATGTCTCAGCTGACACTGTCAAATATGCGACCTGTGACAGGTCCTGTGCTCAGAGGTGGCAGTAGTAACCAGGATGACTCATCCCCAAGACACTGCCAGTCTAGTGGAGGAGCAGACCTGTCCAGTGTCATTTCAGAAGCCTTGGTGCAATGGGCACTTTAGAACAGCACCCAAGTTCAGACATGGATTGCTAGAAAAGAGGCTCCTACAGGAAGTAAGTGAGCCCTTCAGGTAGGCAAAGAGGAAGAGGAAGAAGAGGGGGAGAGTAGGAAGGAAAGTTACAGAGAGAATAGTGTGAAATGAGAGGACTGTGGGGCTCAGCATGGTCAGTCTAAGCAGTGCAGATGAAGAGAGCTGTGGTAGCAGAGAAGGGCAGGGTCCCTCCACTGCAGGGCTCCACCACAGGGGCCCATGTGACACACAATTCCTTTCAGAGGGCTATAGATGCCAGAGGGAGACAAGGACAGTAACAGGCCTGAGTCTGATGACTTGATTGGGTGACCGCTCTGGACTCCCCAACTGCCTCTAACCTCAAAACTGTCACTCAGCCCTGCCTTTGGGTAGGGACTGGCACTCTACGTAAGAGAGACCCCAGTTTTCAAGACCTTTTTTTCAGCAGGCTGGGTCACATTTTCCTCTTTGTCAATTCCCATTCTGGTCACTGCCTCCCTTAAAGGAGTTTGAAAAAACTATGACCCAAGTCTTTGCAAACTATGTACTTTGAGCTCCTCAAGGCCAAGTCTACAGAGGATAAAGGTCATTTTGGAGGTAGTGAGAGCATAATGAGACAATTGACCCTGGGAATTCCAATTAAAACCATGTAGAAAGCTAAAAGTCTTTTGAAAAGTTTTGTACAATGTACATAAGCACTTGCCAACTACAGTTTAAATCTGAACTTTTATTTACTTTAATCCTGTGGTAAATTCTTATTTTTCAAATACTCTGAGTGTAATAAAGATACCTTCTATTTGAGCCCAGGATGAAAATCTCAAATCACTGGTATTATTTTCTTTAAAAAGAATAAAATCTGGAATCTGGGTTGCAGGTAGGGTGATTAGTGTCAATTTAAGGGTGTGCATAGCCAACCAATAATCTAAGATACAGAAAAAGTGGGGGGGCCAGATGGTGGCACACCTGAAGTGTACACATTACAGTGCACAAGGACCCACGTTTAAGCCCCTGCAGGGGGAAAATTTCATGAGTGGTGAAGTAGGGCTGCAGGTGTCTTTCTGACTCTTTCCCTCTCTAGTTTCCCTTCCCTACTCAATTTCTCTATCTTTATCCATAAATAAATAAACTTAAGAAAAGTACTCAGAAAATTTTAAAACAGAAGAGAAAATGAGAATGGAGAAGGGGATTTGACTGGAGACTGAGGACCTCATTTTCAAAGAGAACTCTCCTCTAGTTTTTTTAGAGCAAAAAAAGAAGTTTCCCAAGCATGCTTCAGCAAAGTAACAGTAAAGTCATGGGCCCCTTGGAATACTCCTAAAGTGACCTGCTAACTTTTTCCAAAACCGAGACTCCAAATCTTCATCTGCAATATTCTTGCCTTTTGGTTCCTGATTAGTCTGCAATTTTTTTTGCTTTATATCTTAATTCTTTTTCAGCCACCAGGTTCCAGATGCTAATTGGACTTCCCTGGGCAGATGACCCCACCAATGTGTCCTGGAGCCCTGCTTCCCCAGAGCCCCTGCTCCACTAGGGAAAGAGAGAGACAGGCTGGGACTATGGATCGATCTGCCAATGCCCATGTTCAGCAGGGAAGCAATTACAGAAGCCAGACCTCCCACCTTCTGCACCCCATAATGATCCTGGGTTCATACTCCCAGAGGGATAAAGAATAGGAAAGCTTTCAAGGGAGGTGGGGGGAATGGGATAGCGAGTTCTGTTGGTGGGAAATGTATGGAATTTTACCTCTCTTATCCTATGGTCTTATCAATATCTCCATTTTATAAATTAAAAAAAAAGTTGGCCTGGAGTGCTCTAGTGATAACAATAAACAAACAACTATTAATCTATTAACTATTTAAGGAGAGAGAATTACTCTGGCACATTCAGTGTTAGAGATGAAACTCAGAGCCCCATGTTTGAGTCCAATACTTCATCCACTGTGCCACCTCCCAGAATGCTACAAACATTTTCCTTAAAAAAAAAAAAAAAAAAAGTAAATTTTATCAGGGGAGGGGATGGGATATGGAGATTGGGTGGTGGGAATTGTGTGGAGTTGTACTCCTCCTATCCTACGGTTTTGTTAATGTCTCCTTTCTTAAATAAATATTTTTTTTAAGTCAATTTATCTACAGCATGGATTTTGCATGTTATACACCCTATATTTGGTCTGTAATAGCAAAAGACTGGAAAAGACCTATATGCCTGTCAGTAGAGAGAGACTTGTTAAAAAGCTATGGTAGGGGAGTCGGGCGGTAGCACAGTGGGTTAAGCGCGCGTGGCACAAAGCACAAGGACCGATGTAAGGATCCCAGTTCGAGCCCCCGGCTCCCCACCTGCAGGGGAGTCGCTTCACAGGTGGTGAAGCAGGTCTGCAGGTGTCTTTCTTTCTTTCCCCCCTCTGTCTTACCCTCCTCTCTCCATTTCTCTCTGTCCTATCCAACAACAACGACATCACTAACAACAACTACAACAACAATAAAACAACATGGGCAACAAAAAGGGAAAGTAAAAAAAAAGCTATGGTAGACCCACATAGTCAGCACAGATGGAAAAGGGAAATAAGCAATTAGAGCATCAACAACCATATGAGTGAGCTCCTTGGCTGTCCAGCCAGAAGACTACAGTCCCAGCTACCATCTGACTAAAACTGCAAAAGAAACAGGACAGTGCAGCTGAATTGTTGGTTCCACATAGCCAAAAAATACAGTAATGAATCATGCCATGAGCCTACATCTATGAGTATTTTTTTCCCTCCTCTCCCTTTCTCCAACTATGGGTATTTTTGAAGCTGCCATAGATAATGAGAGTTAATCACATTCTCCCAAGAGCACCAGGTCTGCCTTATTTCTGAGTACCCTCTCCTGGAATGGACTGTAGAATAGAGACATCAGGTTCTGGGGAAAGACAAGAAAACCAGAGAAGCAGCTCCCTCTCCCCACAACATGTCACCTCACTGAGTTATCTTTATTATGTTTAAATAGGTTTATACTTTATATTATCCCTCCTGAAAGTTCAAAATAGGGTTAAGCAATCTCACCATGTCACCCTGCAAGTAGTAGATCAACTAGTTAAACCTTAGTCATCCTTAGTTACCAAATAACAGTGGAACAGAGAGGCAAGTAGTGCTGAGGATCAAATAAAAATCTAGACCCAGTTGGTTATATGATGCCTTTTTTAATATTTATTTATTTTCCCTAATTTTTTATTGTTGTTGTAGTTATTATTGTTGCTATTGATGGTGCTGTTGCTAAATAGAACAGAGAGAAATAGGGGAGGGGAAGACAGAGGGGGAGAGAGAGACACCTGCAGACCTGCTTTGCCACCTGTGAAGTGGTAGAGTGTGGGGAGCCGGGGGATCGAACCAGGATCTTTTTGCTGTGTATGATGCCATTTAATACCCCTGGGCCACAATTTCTCACATGCAAAAATAATGAAATGGCACTAAATGGTATCTTTTCCTAAATTCAAATCTTGTTTCACCACTTAGTCTGTAGGGCATAGACCAGTCATTCAGCTGCTCTAAGCCTTAATTTCCTCACCTGTAAAATGTGGATTATGAGAATATATATATATATAATATTTGCCCCTTGCGAATTTTACGGAATTAAATAAGGAAAACTACATTTTTTCCCACTCTGATGGAAAAGGGAAATAACTTCCGTGTAAACCATAATAATCCCTCTCTGAAATACAAAAAGCTCTAAAAATCAACATTCTCTTCCATCTCTCTTAGGAATAAGGCCCAACCCAAGCAAATATGAAGCTATACACAGACTTCATCCTATTTGGTATCAATGTCCATGTATTCTGATACAGAAATTGTTCACATGTTTAATTACAGGGTACCACTTCAGACCTTTGGGGTTAGTAGTAGTGTTCTTATACCATGCTACCTTCTGAAAAAGCTTAATAGTCTCACCTTTAATCCAAAATTAACACTTTGAAAAAGCCTTACCAATGAAGTGAGGGAGCTACCAAAAAGGATGGGAGATGACATGAGAGTGGAAATTAATTCAGGACAAAAAAGACAAAGAGAGACTGAGCAATTCTCCAGTCCCAAGGCTTGGCACTTTCTTGCCCACTGTCCTGTTTTTGGCAGGATCTCGATTTTCATCTTAAAAACACACTCAAAGTTCTCATCTAGTTCTAAAACCAAACCTTTACTGTAAAAACAAACCCATCATTGTATCAGGACTGCTGAGAACTGTAGGTGCATCTGGGGAAGTAGGGATTTTGGCTGGCCCTCTGGTCAACTTCAGAACTAAGGTAACTCACCTGTAAGACTTTTAAAGGATAAACAACAATAACAAAAATTCTGTTGATGCTTGCACCAGAGAAGCTCATGAAATGAACAGTCCTATTTCTTCTGGGAAGGAACTGGGAGCCTTGACTATCTATCTTCCTGAAGTCATTTGGCTAAGATTGCTACTGACATGTTTGCTGTACTCCAACACTAAAACATACTGAGCATACAGCCTCAGGTTCTTTGGGATAAAAAGTTTCCTTCCAGGGAGTCGGGCGGTGGCACAGTGGGTTAAGCGCAGGTGGCACAAAGCGCAAGGACTGGCATAAGGATCCAGGTTTGAGCACCTGCAGAGGAGTCCCTTCACAGGCAGTGAAGCAGGTCTGCAGGTGTCTCTCTTTCTCTCCCCCTCTGTCTTCTCCTCCTCTCTCCATTTCTCTCTGTCCTATCCAACAATGACGTCAGTAACAACAACAGCAATAATAACCACAACAATGTTAAACAAGGGCAACAAAAGGGAAAATAAATAAATATTTAAAAAAAAAATTTTTTAAGTTTCCTCCCATGCCCCATTAAATTTGCTTTCTCTTTCTCTCTCTCTTTTTAATCAGAGCTCCGCTCAGCTCTGATTTAGAGCAGTCCAGGGCATTGAATCTGGGACTTTGGAGCCACAGGCAGGTATCTACCCCTACCTGCCATTAATTTCCTTAGGTTTCATAATTCTATGTGATCAAATGGAGAAACTTCCTCTTAAAAACTTAAAGATGGGGGTCAGGCAGTAGTGCAGCAGGTTAAATACACGTGCAAGGACTGGCTAAGGATCCTGGTTTGTGCCCCCAGCTCCCCACCAGCAGGCGAGTCATTTCACAGGTGGTGAAGCAGGTCTGCAGGTGTCTATCTTTCTCTCCCCCTCTCTGTCTTCCCCTCCTCTCTCAATTTCTCTCTCCTATCCAACAACAACGACATCAATTAACAACAACAGTAATAACTACAACAACAATAAAAAAAGGGGGAAAGCAAATAAAAAAAATAGTGTTTTTAAAAAGTTAAGATTTATTTATTAATGACACACTGAGAAAGAAAGAACCAGAGCATCACCTAGGCATACATGAAACAGGAGATCAAACTCAGGACTCCATGCCTGCAAGACAGTTGCTCTAACTACTGCTCAAGGGGATATATCCTTGTAATTCAAAAGAAAAGCCCAAACTTGTGACTTGCCCATGACTTACTAGTGCACACACTGAGGTTTTTCATTGTGGCTTGTTTGCAAAACTTTAACTACATTTCCCTCTGAAAGGCCAAGGTTTAGGCATGATGTGGAAGGTACAGTAAAAGGGGGGTGGGAGTAGGGGAGTAAACCCTGTTATTTGTCTCACATCACAGTGAGAAGTAGATAAAGATTTTTTTTTTATTTATTCCTTTTCATGACCCTTGTTGTTTTATTGTTGCAGTTATTATTGTTGTTGTTATTGATGTCATCATTGTTGGTTAGGACAGAGAGAAATGGAGAGAGGAGGGGAAGACAGAGAGGGGGAGAGAAAGACAGACACCTGCAGACCTGCTTCACCGCTTGTGAAGTGACTCCCCTGCAGGGGGGGAGCTGGGAGCTTGAACCAAAATCCTTATGCCGGTCCTTGTGCTTTGTGCCACCTGCGCTTAACCCGCTGCGCTACCGCCAGACTCCCAGATAAAGATTTTTTTCATATCAGACTATCAATACTGACGGTTAAAATATCAGACACCTCCTACCATGCAATATAACAATATGAAAAGATTAAAGATTCTTGGCTAGGTTTTGTCACTAACAACTATTAGGAATCCCCTCTTGGTTTCACCATTCTTGCTTTGAAAATGAAGAGACTTAGATAGAGAGATAGTATAATGGTTATACAAAAAGCCTTTCATGCTCAAGGTATCAAAGGTCCCAGATTCAATCCCTAGCACCACCATAAATCAAAGCTGAACAGTGTTGGCCGGGGGGGGGGGGAGCAAAAAAGAAAGAAGAAATAAAAACTTAAATCTGTGATTCACAACAGTACTTTAAGTCATCACTCTAGAAATCTGGTAAGTCTCCTGATCACCTCAAAAACTGGTAAATAAAGGAAATCTTATTCTACTTTTTCTAAAAATGATTTCACTGGAAAACTAGATAGCAAATGAGGGGAACTATTGTTCCAAGAAAGGCTGTAAGGTTAACAAGTGTAAGACACAAATAAAATAGCACGGCTTTGCAACCCCTATAACTCAAAAGTATTTCAATCCTGAGCATCAACAACTGTTAACATCACATAAAAGAAACCACTGAGGTGGCACAGTGGGTTAAGCACACATGGCACAGAGCACAAGGCCTAAGGATCCTGGTTCGAGCCCCCGCCCCCCACTACCGGCAGAGGGGTCGCTTCACAAGTGGTGAAGCAGGTCTGCAGGTGTCTGTCTTTCTCTCCTCTGTCTCCCCTCCTCGCTTTGTCCTATCCAACAACAATGACAACAATAATAATAATGACAACAAGGGCAACAAAATGGGGAAAATGGCCAACAGGGGCAGTGGATTTGTAGTGTAGGCACTGAGCCCCAGCAATAACCCTGGAGGCAAAACAAAGAAAGAAAGAAACAGAGAGAGAGAAAGAAATAAAGGAAGAAAGAAAGAAAGAAAGAAAGAAGCCAAACATCATGTGTCTCTTGAAGGAAAGACACCCCCCCAAGCCCTCTAGCATGTTTTAGATAAAACAAATAAACCTGATCAAGCATCAAGAGCAGGGCTGTCTAATAAATCCTTCTGTGATGTGTAAGAAGGTTCTATTCTGTAACTACCTAGTACCGTAGGCACTAGTCACTTGTGGCTATTGAACATTTAAAATGAGACTGTGTAACTGAGGCACTTAATTTTTATCTTTTAAAATTTTTTTTTTAAATTTTCCCTTTTGTTGTCCTTGTTTTTTTTTACTGTTGTAGTTATTATTGTGGTTGTTATTAATGTCGTTGTTGTTGGATAGGAGAGAGAGAAATGGAGAGGAGGGGAAGACAGAGAGGGGGAAAGATAGACACCTGCAGACCTTCTTTACTGCCTGTGAAGCGACTCCCCTGCAGGTGGGGAGCCAGGGGCTTGAACCGGGATCCTTACGCCAGTCCTTGCATTTCGTGCCACCTGCACTTAACCCACTGCACTATCGTCCTACTCCCAATTTTTATATTTTTAAAGGCTTCTTAATGAAAGAGAGAGAGAAAGAAGACCACAGCATCACTGCATCACTCTGGCACATGTGATCCTTGAGACTCAATTTAGGACTTCATGTCTGAGGATCCAATGCCCTATCCATTGTGCCACTTACGGGGTTTGCGAGGCACTTACTTTTTAATTTTACTTAATTTTGGGTTGTGTTTGTTTATTTATTTGTTTTTAAAAGCATTGCCCAGCTCTGATTTCTAGTGGTGCAAGGGGGTTGGTTGAACCTGGGAGCTTGAAGTCACAGGCATGAGTCATTTTGCATAACCACTATGCTGTCTTCCAGCTCTTTGCTTAATTTAAATAGTCACCTGACTGTGATTATCATTAAACAGTACAATTGCAAACCCAATGGCCCAGTCAGAAAAAACACAGGGGACTAAAGAACATTAGACACTATGATGATACATTCCACAAAATTCAGATTGCTAGAAGTTACCCAAAACAAGCTATCAATATATATCTCTTCGACAACTATCATATAAGGATATAAAGAATAGATAGGGGAAAGTGTATAAGTTAGAAGACTTTTGCAAGATACATCAGTCATGTGGTCCAGGATGTGGCGCAGTGGATAAAGCATTGGATTCTCAACCATGAGGTCCTGAGTTCCATCCCCAGCAGCACATGTACCAGAGTGATGTCTGGTTATTTCTCTCCTCCTGTCTTTCTCATGGATAAAAAAAAAAAAAAAAAAGATACATTAATCATTTGCAATGTGCTATTATTATGTGGAACTAAGAAAACTTTAAAAAAAAAAAAGCATTAATTTACAAGCCAAAGAACAGTGTGAACACCATCTTTTTGTTTTGGCTTACCAGGACAGTGAGAAATTCTGGCTTATGGTATTGTGGAGGATTGAACCTGAGACCTCCAAGCCTCAAGCATGAAAGTTGTCTGCATAACCATTTTGCTATCAGCCTGGTCACATCATCTTTAATGTGGATGTGATCCTGTATCTTTCTTTACCTATTAGAAGAGCATTTTGAGACATTTATGGTTAAATGTCATTTCACTGGCATGATTATCTAAGATTTGTTTCAAAACCATGTATGGATGGACAGGACAGACAGAGATGTATCCCTTTCTACTAGAAGATTCAGACTATAGTCAGATGAAAGACCAGAAAGGACTTCTACATTCAATTCTATTTGAAGAAACCTTGGAAGAACCAAAAGGGAGTGAGAACTGAATGGGATGAGGAAAAAAGAGAAATTAATTTGCTAGTCTACACTCACACCTGGGTCCCACTGGCCACACTTAGTCAGGAATGAGCTATAGCAGTCAACTCACTCGTTTTGTTTCTTGTGAGCCTCTTCAAGAATAGGGGTGGCCAGGTTCCTGGAGACCTACAAATGGGTCCAACACAAAAGGGACCCAGGGTGCCTGGAGCTGTCAGGAACATTTTCCCAGTGCACATCATCTTCCCACCCCATCTATTTTGTAAATTACAGAACCCTCAGTGGTAAAGAGACGATTTCGCAACCTTTCCCTAAGGCATACAAGACTAAAGGAAGACAGCTGGGAAAGACCTGTTTTCTAACCCACACCTACGCTCCTTTGCAGATCCACTTATCTTAGCAATCAGATTGGTAAATCCCTTGTCCCCACTGGAGGCCACAAAATACTGGACAGAAAGAAAAAAAAAAGCTGTCAGCTAACTTCTTATTGGACAGTTTACATCTGCATAAAAAAACTAAATGCTTAGTACCTATAACTTCAATGAATCTATAAAACTGCTGGTCTGCTATTTTTTTTTTTTTTGCCTTCTCTATTTCAGAACCAGGCCACGAAGGTTGAGAGAAGTTAGCTGTGAAGATACCCTACTCAGGGTTGCCACCTCAAAAACTGCAGT
Source organism: Erinaceus europaeus (assembly GCF_950295315.1). Classification (NCBI taxonomy): domain Eukaryota; kingdom Metazoa; phylum Chordata; class Mammalia; order Eulipotyphla; family Erinaceidae; genus Erinaceus; species Erinaceus europaeus. The sequence continues at coordinate 56,254,952 of NC_080162.1, read as the reverse complement.
TCTCCCAAGGCCACACACATGGTTGACTATTATTTCTTTTTTTTTTTTAATCATTTTTATTTATTTATTAGATAGAGACAGAGAAATTGAGAGGGGAATGGGAGAAAGGGAGACAGAGAGATACCTGCAGCCCTACTTCACCACTCATGAAGCTTTCCCCCTGCAGGTGGGGACCACGGGCTTGAACCTGGGTCCCTGTGCACTGTAATGCCACCACCTGGCCCCTATTATTTCTATGACTATCTATAGGTATATACCCCCCCTCTCCTTTTTTTTTCCCTATGGTCCTGCCTTCTTTTCCTTTCTAAGTCACATCTACACCTGTTACTATTTTTGAATGCCCTTCCTTTTTTCCTCTTCTCTCTCTGGATCTTGATGGAATTGGGAGTTCAGAGCCCTCTGTATTTCACCATTTGTGAAGCTTCCCCCTGCAAGTTAAGGACCTGGGGCTTGAAGCCAGGTCCTTGCTCACTGTAAAGTGTGCATTCTACCAGGTATACCACCAACCATCTCCCAAGAAAGCTAACAATTAAATTTGTGTCATCCCACCAACCCAAATAATTCCAGCTTTAGTTATGCTATGGGGCACTCACCATGTCCCACTCTTAACTACTTATCCTCCCAAATGTATGAGACAGGTATCATTATTATTCCTATTTTGAAAACAAGGATGCTGAAGTTCAGATGGATTCGCAACTTTTCCAAGGTCACACAAAGTGGTAAAATTAGGTCCTGCAGGCTTAACTGTTAAGGTCAGAGATTCTGGAACCCGGGGGGGGGGGGGGGGGGGGGGGGGGGTGTTTGTTTATTTGGCTGCCTAGAACACAGCAGGCAGTCCATAATATTAAAAGGGATGTTGCTTCCCCAGGAGGCACTGGCTAAAAGTGCCTCCTCTAGTACTATGGCTAGTCAAATGCCTTCTGAATATTAAGTCACTAAAACAAAGCATCCTATATGAATCTGGTCCTTGAGTGGCTCTCCTACTCTTCTGGTTAATACTCATTACAGTCTGAGGCTCTGCGTTTGATCCCTAGCACAGCATAAAATGGTGGAATGGTGCTCTGGTCTATCACCTCTCTTAATTTAAAAAAAAAAAAGTTAGCAGCTCAGCAGGTGGTAACATGTACAAAGCATTGGATTCTCAGGCATGGGGTCCTGAGTTCAATCCCTGACATAGCAGGTGCAAGTGCCTTGAGGCTCTGATTTTCTCTCCCCTCTCTAGTAAATAAATATATCAAATAAATATATCTCTTAGAAAATTCTTTCTAAGGGGCCGGGTGGTGGCGTACCTGATTGAGTGCACAAGTTATAGTGCTCAAGGACCCAGATTTGAGCCCCTGGTCCCCACCTACAGGGAGAAAGCTTTGCAAGTGGTCAAGCAGTGTGAAAGGTGTTTCTCTCCCTCTCTATTACCCCCTTCTCTCTTGATTTCTGACTGTCTCTATCCAGTAAATAAATATAATGCAAAATAAATAAATAAATAAAAATAAAGAACTAAAAAATAAAGAAAAAATATTTCTAAAGAAACCAGTTCTTAGAGAATCCAAGGGCGGTGGTGGTGGTGGTGGTGGTGGTGGTGGGGGTTGATAGCATAGTGCTTATGCAAAGAGTCTCATCCCTGGGGCTCCAAAGTCTCAGGTTCAAGCCCCTTGCACCATCATAAACCAGAGTTGAGCAGTGTTCTGGTAATATATATATGTGTGTGTGTGTGTGTGTGTGTGTGTGTGTGTGTGTCAAGGTTTATGAAGAACTCTAGGATCATACAATGTTAAATCACTGATAATCTGGCCAGTCATTTAAAAATAGCCAATACTTCTGCCTTTTCTTTCCTTTCCGTTCCATTACTTTTCTTTTTCTTCCCATTTCCACCCCATGACTCTAAAGGGCTTGGACCATCTAAACACTAAGATCTTTAATTCTGAGGTGGAAACTAAGAGGGAAAAGGAAGCTGTAAATTCTTGGTAAACAAAAGCTTCTCCACAAGCAGTTAAAGGTAAAGGATGGAACTCCGCGCCCCACCCCCGCCTAAGCAGTCAATAGGCTAGGGTTTAGGAAATAAGATTGGCTAGTTCATTCCCTCAATCAATGACTCTACTGGTGCTGTTTGTCTGGGGTCAGAAAAGAGATCTCCTAAAAAGTTAGCCAAGGGACTGACTCTTTCTTTGACCACTTCTTTCCAGAGTAATCTGGGCAACTGAGGAACCAAAAGGGGAGGGCGACCTGGTCCCAGTAAACCCAAAACAAGGTAGGAATTGTCTTTCCAGTTAGGTGATAAATATGCAAGTGGGACACTTAGAATTTCCTGGAGGGCAGAGCCACCAGCCAGCCACAGGTTGTCTCCTCCCACTTAACCCTAGCTCACCCAGAAAAATCTCCAGAAAACTGACTTTGAACTTTAGCAGTGCACTTAACATCAAGCAGTAAACCCATTATCTAGACAGCAGCATCCTTTAAAGATGTCTTCTCTAAGGACTAGATTCCACTTCAAACCTCTAGGTTCAATTCATAAACAAATACACTTAAGCCGGGAGCCAGGAGGCCGCGGGAGTTAGGAATCTACTAGCGGGAGGGACAGCCTCTCCCCGGAAAAGTAACCTAAACTTTCCCAAACCACTACAAACGCTTGGGCTCCCCCTCCCCCCCAGCCCCCTACCCTTAGCCCCTCCCCCACAGCCCAGCAGCGGCGCCGCCTGACCACCCAGGCGTGCTCCAGAATTCTCGTCTACACTATGGATCTAAAACCCTGAGTAGAGTCATTCTATGTCACACCCGACCTGGAAATGGAATCATGTGCTTCCTAAAGCCAGCCCGGAGTGGAATGGGATTCTCACTTTAGAGGGGGAGTAGATACCTTTGTGGTGGTGGCGATCATGGAAGTTCTAGCCAGGAAAGCAGCTCAGATGGCGTCCGGATAAGACGTGGCTTCTAATTCTCCGATGTGTGTGTGTGTGTGTGTGTGTGTGTGTGTGTGTGTGTGTGTGTGTGTGTGTGTGTGTGTGTGTGTGTGTGTGTGTGTGTGTGTGTGTGTGTGTGTGTGTGTGTGTGTGTGTGTGTCCAAGCAGAGGGAAGCTAACACTACCCACCGAGTGTGTGTGTGTGTGTGTCCAAGTAGAGGGAAGCTAACACTACCCACCGAGATGGAGGTATGTGTGTGGGGGGGGGGGCGGGTAATGGGGCAAGAGATGATGAAGCATTCGCAGTTGAGCCCTTTTATCCATCAATTTAGTTCAAGATTTGAGAGACCAGGCGAATTGAAAGCGCCCAGCACAGACCTCATTCTCACGGGCACCCCACAGCTGGCCCAAGGATGTTTGTCACTGTGAGCGGCCCACTATGTGCTAAGCTGTCGCCAGAGTCTCCAGAACGCCAGGCAGGGTGTGGAAGAACTCTCAGCAGGACGCAGCTCTGTAGAAAGCATGTGTCCTTTCTTTCCGACCCCGGGAACCCCGACGGGCAGGTTATTTTTCTGGCCTAGCGCGCGCATGGGGTTGCTGGAGGGGAGGAAGTCGGGTTTGGGTCTTTAAGGTAGTTGCAGACGCCACCCCAGCGGACAGTGGCCTTTCGGGCGGACGGTCCCTGGGGCTAGCGGCTCGGAGGCCGGCTATCCAGCAGGCAAGAGGACGCGCCAAGACGCCCTGGCCGCGACCCAGGGGCAGGTGCAGGAGCGGCGCGGCGGGCGCGCTGGGTGCGCGGTGCCCGGGTGCGCGGGCGGGCGGGCGCGCCAGGGAGGGGCGCCAGCCTGGGGAGCCCGACGCCAGGGCGTGGTGCAGGTGGCGGCGGGGGCAGAGTCGACACCTTACCTTCATTTTCGACCTGGAGACCGGGCGCTGAGTCGCCGCCAGTTCTCCCGGGGCCTCCGCTTCGCCGGGCTCCGGGATCTCGCGCTCGGGGGCGCGCGGGGACGAGCTGCTCTCGCCGCTTCCAGGCTCCCCGGCGCTCAGGCTGCCGCCGCTGCTGCTGCCGCCGTCGCTGCGACAGTCCTCGGGGGGATCGTGCAGCAGGCAGTCCAGGGCCACTGCGGGGAGGGGGGCCGCACCCCGACATAGACACGCGGCGTCAGGCCCGCGCGCCAGCGGCAGTTTGACCCGCGGGCGGTGCCGCCGCCGCCCCGCCCCGGACCTGGGCACCTTGCCAAGTGGGCAACGCCGTGGGGGTGGGCACAAGAGCCCCGGCGGCGCCTCCCGAGCCATCCCAGGGACCGGGTGGGGGGCTCCTACTGGCTTCCAGTCCACGCGCCCACGAGGAACTGAGGGCCATGCGCTGCTAGACCCCACAAGCCAAGTTTTCTTTCCCTGGGATGGGGGGGGGTGGCAGGCTGACCTCTACCCACTTAATCCAGAGGGGGTAACCGACTCCTGTGCAACCCCGTGCGGACATGAGGCTGGAGGTGGCCCCCCCAGCAGCATTCAGCCCCCCACCGGGCCACCTCGGACCGCGCTGCAGCCAACGGTCTCGCCGCCGGGCAATTAAAGGCGCCTGCTGGGGGGAAGGGGGCACAAGGCTTTCACTCTCCGTGCTCCAACGCCTGGGGGACTTCTTCGGGTCCGTTCCCCAGAGCCAAGGGGCCACAAGTGAAGGGGCTGTGCAGATGGACAGAGGGGACCCGACCGCCCCCGCCCCCACCCCGGAGCCCAGCGCCCAGGCCCGGCCCCGCGCAGCGCTCACCTGGGATGTAGGTGTCTGCCCTTTCCTCATCCGGGAGCTCATCCCAGCTGCGGACGGAGACCCCCGGGCTCCTCCTCTTCACCAGGAAGGCTTTGGGCATCTTGGGGTCCCCTCCCTTGACTGCGGCCCCTTCCTCCGGGTTGCTCCCCGCTAGGGGCGGGGACGACGGCGACTCGGTCCTGGGCTCCCCGCGGCCAGAGCCCACCTTCCCGCCTCGCTCGACCTTTCCCTCCGCCCCCACCCCCGGCGGCCTCCCCAACCAGATCCCTTTACTCCCCGCCTCCCCCGCTCAGAGACACCTATGCCTTAAATCGCCGAGGAGACCACGCCGAGGAAAAAAGTTTCATAAGGTGGAATAGAAAAGGCACCAGGAAACTTGGGAGTGAGCATGCGCCCTGCAACATAACGGTGTCAACAAGCTCGCTACCTGTCCGACCGGTTCCGGCGGCCGGGGCTGCCTGTTCCAGCCCTTCCTTAGGCATGAATGTTTGCAAAAGAATTTAACGTCTGATTCTTCCCCCTCCCCTTTTTAGAAAGGGAAGAGCTTTTTTTTTTTTTTTTTTTTTTTTTTAATCAAATCCCCCGCCCCATTCCCCAATCCTAACACCCGAAACGAGGTCTTTGAGGTAAACCCCGGTCCGCCTCCCTGGGCATCCCTCCCAAGAAATGGAGACGTCCCCCTTTAACCTCCCCCCCCATCCCCACCCCCACCCCCCAAGTGGATTTGTCTCCGACTAGCAAGCCAGAAAATGGCTCAGTTCCTCTGGACTTTCTGGATCGTTCCCGGGGCTGCTGAAATCTTGGCGGGCATAACGTGAAGCGGCGGGAGAGACTCCCTAGGATTCTAATCTGGGAAAGGGGGTGCTTAAACACTCCCATTAACCTACAACAGCCCAATAAAAAGTCAATAAAATCTAAAACTCTGCATCGCTACGTTATTTTTTCTTGAATTGATTTGTGCTATATAATCTAAGAAAAACTATTCAAATTGCTCTGCCAAAGCAGCTTACACCCCAAGATCTTCCACTCTGAGCAGTCCCCGCACCCCAAAGTAAACACAGTGGAAATAACGGCCACGTGCATCTTATGCTAATGCAGCTTTGAAACCCATTTTTGCTTTTCCTTGCCCCCCCTTTTTTTTCTTGCCTCCCATAGCCTCCTGCTCCCCAAATTCTGAGGTAGGGAATACCTCTCTAGGAAGCTAATAAGGTGAAGAAAGGCTACATTCTACCAAAGAGATCATTGCAGAATTCTTAATTTATTTTTAGTTTTTTTTTTTTTTTTTCTATTTGGATGGTGGTGGTAAGAGAAAGATGCCGAATTTTTGAGTAGCTGTGTCCGCGTCAGTAGACTCGCCTCCCATTTAACAGCTCCTGCTTCTGTGCGTCTTGGGACGCACAACAAAGCCAACCGTGGCTACCCCCCTCCAGTGGTGACCAGAAGTGTGCCAGGTTCAGGGGCTGCACAGCACATCTGTCCAGGGCTTCCCTGACGCCAGCGGCTTATATTCATCAGCCAGACTCACCTGTGTGTAACCTGACCCACTCACTGCTTGCCCAGCCCACAGGGATAGGGAATCTACACAACGGTTTTCCCCCGTCCTCCACAGCCCAGGAATGGCCCTTGGGGACACAGCAGCCTGGTAACGGATTTCTCAGTTTTGGCTTGCGCACTCTCCCCGCGCGGAGAGGGGGCGTAGCTCGTAGCTCGTGCTGTTCGGTGAGGGACTGCGCGCGCCGAATCCCAGGGTCTTTCTCCCAGAGATCAAGCTTTCAGGGTTCAACCCTGCTTGAATTTCAGATCTCCCTCACCCCACCCCCGCCGAAAACATCCATCTAAGAATGAAAAAAGAAAAGATTTTGATCTGGGTGAGCCGAGCCGTGGGTGTAGAAAGAAAATATTTCTAAAGGAGCCTTCTTCCTAGTCTATGAGGCTAATGGCGCAGCTCTGAGAGGATTGGAAGTGTATTTTTATCTGCCAACAAATTGGAGTTTTGCTAGGAAGAAGGAGCTTGATTGAATAAAAGTAAAAAAATAAAGCTCCCAACTGTAAAGAAATTCGCAAAATTATGGCTATCTTTCAAAAATGAAAAAAAAAACCTTTAAGACATCATTCGATTCAAATGTTCTAATTTTGAAAAAAAGGGAGGGGAGAAGGCTTGTAGTTAACTCCATTAATATTTCTTTTTTAAAACTAAATTTAAAATCAAGTGCCTGAACCAATATGTCCAATATTTGAGATCATAGAAGCTGTGATAAAAGCGCATTCTATAACAAACTCAAAGTTTAAAGGATTGAAGATATAAAAATAACAAGGAAAACTACTCTTTATTCACTGTTGGGTGCAGATGTGTGTCTGCTATATTTGGTGAGTGTTTCTTTGGAAGAAGAGAGTTCTAGAGTGTTTTCTTTCTCTTTTTTCTTGTTGGGTCTTGAAAGAGGTAGATCAATATTGCCAACATTTTCAAATAAGCAGTTTTGCCTTTACTGACATTTTTCTGTTACAAATATATATATTTACCAGAGCACTGCTCAGCTCTGGTTTATGGTGGTATGGAGGACTGAATTTGGGACTATGGAGCCTCAGGCATGAGCGTGTTTGCATAATCATTATGCTATCTAACCCCACCCTACAAATCAAATTTCTAGGTTTCTTTATTTTAAATAGAAACAGAAGACAGAGAGGCAGAGAAAGAGATCACAGCACCAAACCTTCCTATAATGTGGGTTTGAACATGGGTTGCAAACATTGCAAAGCAATGTACTATCCAAGTGAGCTATTTTGTCAGTTTAATTTTCTAAGTTTTATGAGAAGAGCTGATAGAGCAACCCCTAAAGGTGGGATGAGAAGTGTGCTCAATGCTCTAAAGAATCTCAAAATTTGGAATTGGAGGAGAGAGAAGACTTGATATGATTCACAAACCTTCCACTATGTGGTTTTCCATGGTGTCTTGGTCACCCAAACTGGTGAGCTCAGTTAAAAGTAAATAAATAATATAAATCTATTCTCTGGTTAGGCAACAATGATATCAGTGGGGTGGTAGCATAGCGATTATTCAAACAAACTCTCAGGCCTGAGGCTTTATGGTCCCAGATCAAACCCTGTACCACTACAAGCCAGAGCTGATCAGTGCTCTAGTTAAATATATATATATTTAACTAGAGTGTGTATATATATATATATATATATATATATATATGAATGAATGATGTTCTTCTTGCTCTTATTTTGCTTCCCTGCTTATCTATCTATTCTGGTCAAGGCTTCTCTGACACCAGTGACTTAGTGAAATTAGGTCTATTAAAGTCTAGAAGGAAACTTTCATGCCTGAGGCGCCAAAGTCCCAGGTTCAATTCCCCGTACCAACATACATTGGAGCTGAGCAGTGCTCTGGTTAAAAAAAAAAAAAAAAAAAGTGGGTAGAGCATTAAACTTGCATGTATAAGGTCTCAAGTTCTATCTTTGTCATCACATATGCCATGATGATGCTCTGGTTATCATTTTCATTTTTCTCTCCCTCTCATTAATTTTAAGAAAAAAATGGAGGTTATTTCTGGGTTTTCTCCTTTCCTTCTAATGCACTAAAGTAGTCATAGGTATTTTCACATAAAACTTCTTTTCCATGGAAAGATATAAGCAGCATCCTTCAAATATGCAGTTATAAAAAAGTAGGATGTTGGGGCCTTCTAATTTCTAAAGACATTTTTTTTAATTAAAGTACAACAAGGTTAGGAAAATGGGTAAATCATAAGATTGCAGCTGGATACATTTTCATAAACAAATATGCCTGTGGAGCCAGGATCCTAGAAAAAGATAAAAGTTTCTCCACTATGGGCAAAACAAGACAATAAAGAGAAGGAGTGGGGATAGAATGTTAAAAAAAAAAAAGAATGTTAAAACAAAAACTGAGGGGCCAGGAGGTGGTGCACCTGGTTGAGTGCACATTACAATGTTCAACAACCTGGGTTCAACCCCCTCCCCACTCCCCATCCCCACCTGCAGGAGGAAAACTTTGCAAGTAGTGAAGCGGTGTTACAGATGTCTCTCTGTCTCTTTCCCTCTCTATCACCCTCTTCCCTCTCAATTTTCAAAATTCAGAATTTCTGAATGTTTCTATCCAATAAATCAAGACCAAAAAAAAAAAAAAAAAAAGCCTGCCAGGCAGGGGAGATAGCATAATGGTTATGCAAATAGATACTTGTGCCTGAGTCTCCCAGGTTCAATCACTAACAGCACCATTAAGCCAGACTGCTATGGTAAAACAAAACAAAACAAACAAACAAACAAACAATCTGTCAATATTTGTATTCAGTATGATTGTCTATTCTGTGAATAGCTGAGAAGTGGGTTCAGTGAATAGGGTACAGGCAGACCTCAGGTGACTAAGCATACCTGCTTGCTTCAGACACAGGTTAAATCCTAGGCTCTGCATATGCCAGCTAAGTGTTCTTTCTGAAAGTAAATAAATAATTTTTTAAAAGGAATCTACAGATAATCATTAGAATTAATAAGAAACTTTAGCAAAGTTTAGCAAAGAAAACTTGTGTGAGTAGATGTGTGTGTTAATTGCATTTCTACATGTCAACAAAAGTCAGAAGTATTAAAAGTCTAATAAAAATGAGTTATAATCAAAGTGCAAAGTAGCTTGATTAGTCAACAATTTGTCTGGCTTTATATATTAACTCTCTTTTCGGCTACCAGGTTCCAGATGCTAGCATGATGCCAACCAGACTTCCCTGGTCAGAAAACCCTACCTGGAGCTCTGATTCCCCAGAACCCCACCCCATTAGGGAAAGAGAGAGGCAGGCTGGGAGTATGGACCAACCAGTCAATGCCCATGTTCAGTGGGGAAGCAATTACAGAAGCCAGACCTTCCACCTTCTGCAACCCACAATGACCTTGGGTCCATACTCCCAGAGGGATAAAGAATAGGAAAGCTATCAGGGGAGGAGATAGGATATGGAGTTCTAGTGGTGGGAATTGTGTGGAGTTGTACCCCTCTTATCCTATGGTTTTTGTCAGTGTCTCCTTTTTATAAATAAAATTAAAAATTATAAATAAAGATATCTTTGGCAGGTAGTAGATAGCATATTGGTTATGCAAAGAGACTCATGCTTGAGGCTCCGAAGTCCCCGGTACAATCTCCCACACCACCATAAACCAGAGCTGATCAGTACTCTAGTAGTATATATTTATATATATGTATCTTTACAAAGCTAGAAGTGTTTTTATTGAAAAACATTGAAGGATAAATTATTTAATGGAAGAATTGTCATACTGATGGAATAGAAAACCTTAAGTGAAAAAAGGGTTAACTCCACAAATTTGTAGAATGATGCTATTCTATAAGATGCATTTTAAAAAGATGCATTTACTAATGAGGGGGTTGGGGGAGAACCAGAACACATCACATACAATGCTGGGGATCAAATTCAGGACCTCAGGCTTGCAAGTCTTGTAATCTGTTGCATCATCTTTGGGACTGCTGATTATTATTATTTTAAAAAAATTTTGAAAGGGACTGATAATTCTTTTTTTTAAATATGTATTTATTTATTCCCTTTTGTTGCCCTTGTTTTATTGTTGTAGTTTTTGTTGTTATTGATGTCGTTGTTGAATAGAACAGAGAAAAATGGAGAGAGAAGGGGAAGACCGGGGGAGGGGGGAGAAAGAGAGACACCTGCAGACCTGCTTCACCACCTGTGAGGGTACTGCCCTGCAGATGGGGAGCTGGGGGCTCAAAACAGGATCCTTCCACTGGTCCTTGCGCTGTGCTCAACCTGCTGCGCTACCGCCTGACTCCCGGGACTGATAATTCTTAAAAATACTTTTTTAAAAGTATCTTTTTGTGGTACCCAAAAACAGTTTTTTCTAAAATTTAGATGAAAGAATAACCAAAATACTCGACAAGAAGAATAAAGTATGGTGACTGTCTTTATCAGTTATCAATGATCACTAAGTAGCGTGGTGTATAGGTACAGAGCAAAGAGTCCAGAAATAGGCAGGCAAATAGAAGCAATCTGGGGTTATGAATCGACCTGCCAACAACCATGTCCAGCGGAGAAGCAATTACTTTTTGCATAACCACTATACTATCTCCCGAGCCCTAGTAAGTTTTTTTTTTTAATTTCTTTATTGGGGAATTAATGTTTCACATTCAACAGTAAATACAATAGTTTGTACATGCATAACATGTCTCAGTTTTCCATATAACAATACGACCCCCACTAGGTCCTATCCTATAAGAGTTATTTTTTTTTTAAATCTTTTTATCTTGAAAAAATTCAAATGCACATAAAGAAGAAAAGTAGAATAATGGGGAGTTGGGCAGTAGCACAGTGGGTTAAGCGCATGTGGCACCAAGCTCAAGGACCAGCATAAGGATCCCCCCCTCCCCACCTGCAAGGGAGTCGCTTCACAAGCTGTGAAGCAGGTCTGCAGGTGTCTCTCTCTCCCCTTACTGTCTTCCCCTCCTCTCTCCATTTCTCTCTGTCCTATCCAACAACAACGACATCAATAACAACAACAATAATAACTACAACAATAAAACAAGGGCAACAAAAGGGAATAAATAAATAAAAATCTTTTAAAAAAAGAAAAGTAGAATAATGAAGTCCTAGGCACACAGAACCAACTATACTAATCATTAAATGACTTCCCCACTCCTTTTTAAAAATCATTCATGCCCTCATTATTAGAATTATTTTGAAGTACATCTCAGATATATAATTTTACCTGTTATTATTTCCACATATATTTCTAAAATATAAGGACACCTAAAATAACCCCACTGTCATCATTGTTGATGTGTCTCTTCACTATTTTAGAATACCTCACCATCTTCTTTCTCCCCCTTGCAGTTAATTTCATGCAGAAATTATGTTGTTTACTTGATAGAATTCCAAGTGTAAATTTTACCGATTCTATCTCCCCTGTATTAATATGCTCTATAAATTGATTATCAAATTTATAAATTTGACCACACTCAAGGTTGATCGATGGTAAGGACACATCAGGTGATGTTGAGTTCTCCATCAATAGATTCATTTGTTTTGTTTTGTTTTGTTTTTACCAGTGTAGTGATCATCTCTGGCTTATGATGGTGCAAGGTATTGAACCTGGGACCTTGGAGCCTCAGTCGTAGAAGTCTTTCGTAGAACCACTGTTCTATCTTCCTGCCCCTATTAACTATTTCTTATGTATCTTTATGTATATTTTTTAAAGATTTTATTTATTTATTAATGAGAAACAGGAGAAGAGAGAGAAAGAACCAGATATCACTCTGGTACATGTGCTGCCAGGGACTGAACTCAGGACCTTATGTTTGAGAGTCCAGTGCTTTATCCACTGTGCCACCTCCCGGATCACATCTTTATGTATTCTTAAGTATTTCTTATGTGTTTAGTAGGCATTTCCACTAGGACTTGTGGATGATTGATATTTTGATTTTAGTATTCGTATCATTTATACCATATTAGGTGTAATGTTGTCAGCAATTTATCCCTTAAGTACAGTTTACAGAAAAGTTTAGATACATGTGTTATTCTGATGGTCTATTTTTACACTATGGAAATACTCAAAAGTTTTATTGACTTCATATTGCTCTTCTTGTTTGTGTCCTGCACTAGACATTCCAAAAGATTGCATTAACTTTGTTCTATTAAAAAAAATCACTCTTTCCCCAGTAGTTTTTTTTTTGTTGTTGTTTTTTGCCTCCAGGCTTATCGCTGGGGCTGGGTGCCTGCACTACAAATCCACTGCTTCTGGAGGCCATTTTTTCCCATTTTGTTGCCCTTGTTGTCATTGTTGTTGTTGTTAGATAGGACAGAGAGACATGGAGAGAGGAGGGGAAGACAGAGAAGGGGAGAGAAAGATAGACACCTGTAGACCTGCTTCACTGCCTTTGAAACAGTTCCCCTGCAGGTGGGGAGCCAGGGGCTTGAACCCTCTCCAGTAGTTTTGATGTGTTTGGCCTTCCTTTTATCCTGATTAATTGGAAAAAGCCCACTCTTAAAAGCCTTTATTGGCTACCTTTTCTAAACTAGTTGCTAAACTGGTGAACATTGCTGGAGAAAAAGTACAAGCCAGGGCTGTTTATTATATATTGTGCAGTGCAAATAACAGAACATTTCACAAATTACAAAAAGTTCTATTAGGCTGACCTAGGATACCTGACTTCCCATTTCTCAAGACAATTTCATACCATGTCCTTTTGCTTCAAAATGCTCTACATTTTCCCTCCTTTCTCTTCACTCTTTCTTGAGAATATAGAGTATGAAAATTGCAGAAAACTTTTTTTTTTTACTGAGTACTGAACAATTTATTATGAAAACATTAAAGTTCCCTGATGTAAGCTGGTACAGTTTCTCACCTCTAATCCTTTAAACCTTGTGTACACTTGCTACCATGGAGTAAAAGCTCATCTGCCTACCTGAGGTCAAAGTCCCCATTGTTCAAAATCTGGCCTCTTTTTGAATTACCAGGGACTTTGTTCCTTCATTTATCCCCTTCCCTTTTACTTCATTCATCTCCCCCATCCTACTGAATCATTCCCACTAGCAAGAAACTCTTCTGCTATCTTTCTACTTCAGAAATTCTCCTTTATCCCTACTCTCCAGTTCCCTAAAACATCAACTTCAGTTAATAATAATGTGCCACCATTAATTAGGTTATTCCCCTTTTTTGTATAATTATTTTTCTAAACCAAGACACTTCTCAGCTCTGGCTTTTAGTGGTGCTAGATATTAACAGTACTGATTAGTTAACTGTAGTAAATATACTTCCTATATCTAATATGCTGATAATGAGAAATATTAGTTTTTGGTTATATGGAAAATCTTTCTACTGTCTTTGTAAATTTTCTGTAAATAAAAAGTTGCTCTATAAATAAAGGTATTAAAAATGAATTAAAATTTAAGCCTCCGTGGTCTGGGAGGTGGTGTAGTGGATAAAGCATCCGATACTCAAGCATGAGGTCCTGAGTTCACTCCCTCGCAGCACATGTACCAGTGATGTCTGGTTCTTTCTCTCTCTCCTCCTATGTTTCTCATTAATAAATAAATAATCTTTAAAAAAAGGAATAGGTTACTTAAAAAAAATTTTAAGCCCCCATTTTAAAGACAAGTACTCTTTGTCTTCAACTGAATCATAAAGTCCTTTAAAGAAAGATACATCTAGTGGTCCGGGAGGTGGCGCAGTGGGTAAAGCATTAGATTCTCAACCATAAGGTCCTGAGTTCACTCCCCGGCAGCACATGTATCAGAGTGATGTCTGGTTCTTTCTCTCTCTCTGCCTGTCTTTCACATGAATAAATAAACAAATTCTTTAAAAAAAAAAAAGAGAGAAAGAAAAAGAAAAAGAAAAAAAGACACATCTGGTGGCTGGGGAAACAGCTCAGATGTTAGAGCTTAGGAATTGCATGCCTGAGGCTCCTGGTTCCACATGTACTCGAATGATGTTCTGGCTTCTCCATGTGAAACTCTATTTCACATGAAATAAAAAATTTAAATTAATCTTAAAAAAGACATAAAGAATAGCTGTTCTCTCTTTTTAAAAAATATTTGATAGGACAGAGGGAAATTGAAAGGGGGAGGGGAGATAGGAAGAAAGAAAGACATCTAAAGCACTGTTTCCTGCTCCTGAAGCTTCCTCTCAGCAGATAGGGACTGGGCCTGAAACTGAGGCTTTGAGCATTGGTGTTTTTTTTTTTTTTTGTCTCCAGGGTTATCACTCTGGTCTGGTGCATGCACTATGAATCTACTGCTTCTGGAGGCTATTTTTTTCCCTTGGTGCCCTTGTTGCTTATCCTTGTTGTTATTATAGCTGTTGTTGTTGTTGGATAGGATAGAGAGAAATGGAGAGAGGAGGGGAAGACAGAGGTGGGAAGAGAAAGATAGACACCTGCAGACCTGCTTCACCTCTTGTGAATCGACTCCCCTGCAGGTGGGGAGTCGGGGGTTTGAACCGGGATCCTTATGCTGGTCCTTTGCGCTTCATGCCACATGCACTTAACCCACTGCACTACCACTCGGTTTCTTTTTTATTACTATTACCAAAGCACTGCTCAGTTCTGGCCTATGGTAGTACAGGGGGATTGAATCTAGGACCTTTGGAGCCTCAAGTATGAAACCTTTTGCATAATCATTATCCACCCCTCCCCCCTTCTTTTTTTTTTCTTTTTTATTATCGTTATTTACCGGATAGAGACAGCCAGAAATTGAGAGGGAAGAGATTGATAGAGTGGAGAAACAGAGAGACACCTACAATACTACTTCATCACTTGCAAAGCATTCCCCCTGCAAGTGGGGACTGGGGACTCAAACCTGGGTCTTTGTGCACTGTAACATGTGCATTCAACAAGGTGTGCCACCACCCAGCCCCGACTTTTAAATTTTCTTACAATAGAGTTAGGACCAAACAGTTTAACAATGAACTCTTCCAGGTGTCCAACTTACAAGAGTGAGCTTATGCCAATGTTATACAAATTACTAAATTAAAAAAAGAAAGAAAGAAAAAAAAGGAAGCAGGGGAGTCTTCAAAAAAAATCTGAAGTCAACTCATACTTAATTAGAAGAGTCAGATGCAAGAAGAGAATGCTAAAAAATGTTATTCATGATTGAATATTGATTTACAAAATTGTAAGATACTAGGGGTATAATTCTATATGGTTCCCACCACCAGAGTCCTATGTCCCCACCCCCTACATTGAAACTTCAGTAGCTTTCCCAAGGTCATTGATATGGGCTGATTCTATATCTATCTATGTATCTATCTATCTGTATGTATACATATACTTCCCCCATTTTTTTCCAGCGGTTTTGCCTACACTTTCTTTTCTTTTCTATTTATTTATTTATTCATGAGAAAGATAGGAGAGAGAAAAAAAACAGACATCACTCTGGTACATGTGTTGCCAGGGATTGAAATGGTCAGGACCTCATGCTTGAGAGTCCAATGCTTTATCCACTGTGCCATCTCCCAGACCACCCTTCACTTCATTTCTAAATCACCCCTACACTTATTACTACTTCCAAGTGTCTTTTCTTTTTTCCTCTTTTTTCTCAGATAAGAGAAAGAGTGTTTGGCTTCTTCTGGTGTTTTCCAGATTTGCTTACCTTTCATTGCTGGATAAAAACAAGATTCCTGGTGACATTTTGGGTCCTGGTGGAATAGGGTTACAGAGAACCTCTGATTTACTTCTCCCCTCATTTATTCCTCTGAGACTATGGACCAAAATTCTTTTTGGGATGCAGAAGGTGTGAGTTATGGCTTCTATAATTGATGCTAAAATATTTTTAACTAACAAATAAAACATAGCACCATAGAGAGGGTCAGACAGTGGCACACCTGATTGAGTGCACATGTTACCATATGCAAGGACCGGGGTTCAAGATCCTACTCTCCAGGGAGCTTCAAACAGGTGTATCCCTTTCCCTTTACAAGTTCTCTGTGTCATATCTGAGAGAGAGAGAGAGAGAGAGAGAGAGAGAAATGGCCACCAAGTGTGGTAGATTTGTGGTCACTGAGCCGCTGTGGTAACCTTGATGGAAAAATAAAAACAAAAAACATAGAATAAAGCAAATGTAGACTTTTTAAAAAAATGGAAACAGAAAGACAAGTAGAGAGAGAGAGAATTACAAAACTGACACTTCCATCAATGCTCATGGGTCATGAACATGGTAAAGTAGCATACCATCCAAGTGAGCTATTTTGCAGACCTACTCAAGTCTTTTAAAACTTAACAAGTAGGGGCCAGGTGGTGGGACACCTTGACTGATGTAATGAGGCAAGTTTAAAGGACATTTGTTTTTGTGGTGTCTTGGCCACACATACATCCTTTTGGCATTGACCTCTACACATTGTGTGCTACTTCCTGAAAATACTTCCAAATGCTCTGAGGGCATTTTTTGCTTGTTTTTAAGAGCAAACATGGTAGATGTACAGGACAAATGGAAAGTTCTGGAGAGTTGAAACCCCTAGAAACAGGTTTGTATCTACGCAAGATGAGGAGTTAATGGATAAATAGCTAGTTTCTGTACCCTTCTGTTGGGCTAACTCTGAATCAAGATTCTCCATGTGTGTCCCTCCCCTCCCCTCCCCTCCCCTCCCCTCCCCTTCCTTCCCCTCTCCTTCCCTTCCCTTCCCTTCCCTTCCCTTCCCTTCCCTTCCCTCCCCTCCCCTCCCCTCTCCTTCCCTTCCCTTCCCTTCCCTTCCTTTCTTCCTTCCTTCCTCCCTTCCTTCTATTTTTCACCCCAAGTACTGATTATCACATTTTCCTAGACTTTTTCTTCCTTTCCTCCTACCTTCTTCTTCTAGCGTTTGCCCTTCTTCTGTAGCCAGTTAACAGCATCAGGTTGAGCCTGATGTAAAGTTTTGAGACCTCCTTTGAATCTGGAGAGGTGGCAGTCATTGACTATGTGGGTCATAGTCTGTCTGTAGAATCGAGCAGCTTCATCGACTGCTATGTGTGTTTCTTGTAGGCAAATGACATCTGCCTGATGCTGTATTGCCAATTGACCAATAAGAAGGCGTTTGGCAAAGGACAGCCCCTCAACATTAAGTTGGAGGACTCGAAGAGCAGGACCAACAGCTTGAAAGATGTCAGGAGCTGCTTGTTGCTGGCTTTGAAAGTGACTGGGATCCATGTGGATTAAGTCGGCTAAGAAGGATTGTCAGTTTCCCCAATGGATGGGTACTCACGGGATGCACCAAGGGAAGGTCGATCCAATGCATCCCATCCTCCTACCTGATTAAAGTTACCTCAGGTAACTTTAGTCATATAGTCAATGTCCACTGGTTTATTTTTATTTCATTTTTTTTTGTAATTTTATTTATTTATCTTCCCTTTTGTTGCCCTTGTTGTCTTTTTATTGTTGTTGTAGTTGATGTCGTCATTGTTGGATAGGACAGAGAGAAATGGAGAGAGGAGGAGAGAAAGACAGACACCTGCAGATCTGCTTCACTGCCTGTGAAGCGACTCCCCTGCAGGTGGGGAGCCAGGTGCTCGAACCGGGATCATGCCGGTCCTTGCGCTTAGCGCCACCTGCACTTAACCTGCTGCACTATGGCCCGACTTCCCTTTTATTTCATTTTGTGTATTCTTCAAGTTTTACATCCTCATGTTGTGTACATGGGGGAAACTACTCAGTACTTGTCTTTTGCCTCCTAATATATATATATATATATATATTTCACATAATCTCTTGAGTTTCTTTCATTTTGTTGTAGACATCAAATTTTATTTATTGATTTATTTTTTGATAGAGACAGAGGCAGAGAGAGTGAAGGAGGCCATAGCACCAAAGCTTCCTTCAGTGCATTGGAGGCCAGGCTTGAACCTGGATCACATGTATGGCAAAGTAACACAGTAACCAACTGAGCTATTTTGGCTTGTAATTGAGAAGAAAGGGATATAGAGAGAGAGAGAAAAAGAGAGACACTTGCAGCCCTGATTTACCACTCATGAAGCTTTCCCCCTGTAGGTGGAGGCCAGGGGCTTAAACCCAGGTCCTTGCACAGTATAACATGAGCATTGTTGTTGTTTTGTAAAGATATGTTTTATTTATTTCATGTGAGATTGAGTTTCTCAGGAAAGAGGGATTAGGGAGTTATAGCACCACTCTATTACATGTGGGGTGGGCACAGGATCTGGGAACCTCAGGTACGCAAGTTCTGTGTTCTTCCAGTTGATATATTTCCCCAGCTAATCTTTAATTATACTAACAGTTCTTTGACAGCATCTTTAGGATTTCAGTGTTTATTATTATAGAATCTATAAATATTAATATTTTCTCTTCTTTACTATTTATTTACTTATTTATTGTTGCTATCTAATTGCTCTGGCTAAGATTTCTGGTACTGAATGAAATACCTCTGTTTATTTTATCTGGGAGATAGCATATATTTTATGCAAAAGATTTTCATGCCTGAGGTGCTGAAGTCCCAAATTCAATCCTAAACACCACCATAAGCCAAAGCTGAGCAGTCCTCTGGTATCTTTCTGTATTTCTCTCACTAATACAAAGAAATTAGGCAAATAAAACATTTTGAAATGAATTAAATAGAAGTGTTGAACTTGGACAACTTTGTCTTGTTTCTGATCTAAAAAGAAAACTTTAGTTCTTTTTTAATCAGTAACTATGATTTTAGCTGTGGGTTTTATAGTATATGGCCCTAGCTGGAGAGATAGCATAATTGTTATCATTCTTGCCAGAGGCACCAAAGGTCTCAGGTTCAAACCGCCCCCCCCCCAGAACCACCATATACCTTATGGTCTTTTTTAATTATTTTGAAGTATATTCCTTCTATCCCCATTTTTTTTAATTGTTGTAGTTATTATTGTTGTTGTTGGCTAGGACAGAGAGAAATGGAGAGAGGAGGGGAAGACAGAGAGGGGGAAAGATAGACACCTGCAGGCCTGCTTCACCACCTGTGAAGTGAAGGGGGGCGATCAGACTGGTATGCTTACGCTGGTTCTTGCGCTTTGTGCCATGTGCGCTTAACCCGCTGCTCTACCGCCCAACTCCTCTATCCCCACTAAAAAAAATTTCTTTATTGGGGGATTAATGGTTTAACAGTAAAATACAAAAATTCTTACATGTGTAACGTTTCCCAGTTTTCCATATAAAAATACAACCCCCACTATGTCCTCCTCTGCCATCATGTTCTAGCACCTTAACCCTTCCCACCCTGCCCCAGAGTCTTTTACTTTGGTTCAAGATACCAACTCCAGTCCAAGTTCTGCTTTGTGTTTTTATTTCTGATCTTGTTTTTTCAATTTCTGTCTCTGAGAGAGATCATCCCATTGTCTTCCTTCTGTTTCTTATCTCACTTAACATGATTCCTTCAAGCTCCATCCAAGATGGGGTAAAGAAGATGAATTCAGTGGGTTAAGCGCAGGTGGCACAAAGCACAAGGACCGACCTAAGGATCCAAGTTCGAGCCCCTGGCTCCCCAACTGCAGGGTTTTTTTTTTCACAAGCGGTGAAGTAGGTCTGCAGGTGTCTATCTTTCTCTCCCCCTCTCTGTCTTCCCCTCCTCGCTCCATTTCTCTCTGTCCTATTCAACAACAATGACATCAAGAACAACAACAATAATAACTACAACAATAAAACAAGGACAACAAAAGGGAATAAATTAAAAAAAAAAAGAAGATAAATTCACCATCTTTAATAGCTGAGTAGTATTGTATTGTGTATATATATACCACAACTTACTCAGCTACTCATCTGTTGTTGGACACCTGGGTTGCTTCCAGGTTTTGGCTATTACAAATTGTGCTGCTATGAACATAGGTACACACAAATCTTTTTGAATGGGTATGTTTTGTTTCTTAGGATATATCCCCAGGGTATGGATTGACCTGTAAATGCTAATGCTCATTGTAATTGCTTCAGTGGAGAAGCAATTACAGAAGCCAGAACTCCTGTCTTCTGCACTCCAAAAACAACCCTGAGCCATACTCCCAGTGGGAGAGAAGAATAGGCTGAAGATAAGCGGGTTCTGAACTCCAGCTCTATCAACACCCAGAGAGGGAGAAGGAAAAGGAGAGGTAGTTATGTTGTCATGTGTGGCTTGGAGGGGAAGAGAGGACCAAATCAGGAGAAAAAGGGGGCAATTATGTATAAATGTGGACAGATAGTTGTAGAGATGATGGTTAGCCCATGTCTACAACCTTAGGGGAACTGTGGTGGATTGCAGTGGGGAGACTGAAGATTCAGAACTCTGGTGGTGGGAATAGTGTGGATTTAAACCCCTGCTGACAAATAATTTTATAAAATAAAATCAATTAATTTTTAAAAGGATATGTCCCCAGGAGAGGAATTGCAGGGCCATAGGGTAAGTCCGCTTCTAGCCTTCTGGGAGTTCTCTAGACTGCTCTCCACAGCGGTTGGACCAATTAATGTTCCCACCAGCAGTGCAGCAGGGTTTCTTTGCCCCCCACAACCTCTCCAGCATTTGTTGCTGCTACCGTTTTTAATCACAAATGGGCACTGCATCTTGTTAAATGATTCCTCAAAATATATTGACATGATCATATGATTTTTTTTTGTTTTTCTTTTTATTGCTATATGTAGTACACAGAGGGTAAAGGAGATAGTATATTGGTCATGCAAAAATACTTTCTTTTAAATAAGTTTAAAAAATTTTTTTAATTATCTTTATTTATTAATTGAATAGAGACAGTCAGAAATCGAGAGGGAAGGGAGAGATAGAGAAGGTGAGAGACAGAGAGACACCTGCAGCACTGCTTCACCACTTGTGAAGCTTTCCCCCTGCAGTGGGGACTGGGGCTTGAACCTGGGTCCTTGCACATTATAACATGTGCGCTCAACCAGTTGCCCCACCACCTGGTCCCACAAAAATACTTTCAAGTCTGAGGCTACAAGGCCTCACCTTCAACTGTATTTGCACTACCATAAGCCAGAATTGAGCACTGACAAAATACATATATACATTTAACCTATCTTAGCATCCCTGGGATAGGCCCTACTTGGTCATGATGCATGTGCCTTTTAATGTATTACTGAATTTTCTTTTTTTTTCCTCTCTGTATATTACTGAATTTTCAATAGATTAGCTAGTATTTTGTTGGCAGTTTTTCTTTTTGTGATTTTTTTTTTATTACTTTTTCTGTTTTTGCTATTTCTGTGGCAAGGTCTACACTTTGTCTCAGATTTTCCAGAGGAATTGGGCTCCAGCTGCCACAGAGGAACCTTGCTATCCTTGCTGGATAGTACACCTTTTTTTTTTTTTTCCCTTTTTAGCTCCCTTCTCTTTGTTCTCTTTTTTCTCATGCTGCCCTCTTCCCGGGGTCACCTCTTAGATAAACCATTTGCTTTTGGATACTTGGCTCAGGGTCAATTTCTGGAGAAATACTACCAAGATACTCTTAGTCCATTCTTTCAGCCTGAATTTCTATATCTTTGGCACTCGCCCCTCTCCCCTCACCCCGCAGACACACACACACCACCATCACCACCACCACCCCACCCCCCCCAGATTTCCCTCCCTTTCCATAGTGGATCCATTTAGTTTGATTGCAGATGGGTGGGTTCCTACCTAGCTATTTAGCATTGTTCTCTCACCAGACACAGGGATTGGTCCAAGGCAGCATATGAATCATTTAGAACCAATAAGCTGCAAATGAGACTTTTGATGGGAGAGAAGTCTTAGTGACCAAGTTTCTGGGAGGATTGTGATGGTTTATTATATGTATGAACTTGACTGGGTTAGTGATGTCCAGAGAGTTGGTAAACACTATTTCTGGTTGTACCTGGGAGGGGATTTCTGGGGGTTATTACCACTAGATTCAACAGAATAAAAGATCTGACCTCAGGGAGGCAGGCAGTAGCTCATAGGGTTAAGCGCATGTGGCACAAAGCACAAGGACTGGCATAAGGATTCCAGTTCGAGCCCCCTGCTCCCCACCTGCAGTGGAGTCCCTTCACAAGGGGTGAAGCAGGTCTGCAGGTGTCTGTCTTTCTCTCCCCCTCTCTGTCTTCCCCTCCTCTCTCTATTTCTCTCTGTCCTAGCCAACAATGATGATGACATCAATAATAATAAAGACTTCAACAATAAAACAACAAGGGCAACAAAAGGGAATAAATAAATATTATATATATATTTTAAAAATCTGACCTCATTGCTATGGGTGTCATGACTCAATCCACTGAAATCCACTGAAGTCTGAATAGTACAGAAAGCTGGAGGAAAACACTCTTTTCTTCACTGAGCAGTCATCTTCTGCTCTCAGACATAAAAGCCCCTGATTCTCACACCGTCAGACTCAGATTAACTGGTACTCTCTGTTTTCCTGGTAGTCCAAACTATAGAATAAAATTGTGGGACCTTTGGGTATGCATAACCTGTAATCTAACTCCTAAAATAAGCCTCTCTTTTCTTGTCTCTCTTGACAGATTATCCGAGGACCTTGATTCTGATTCTTTAAGAATCATGACAAATTCAAGTTAGAAAGCTGAATTTTATGCCGCCACCTTGCCAGACTGTCTGAAAATGAAGTCAACAGAAAGACGTGCAAGATTTTGGGTGGTTGTGCCTGAGCCTCTGAATCATACTCTGTTTCAAGCCGAAAGTATTCCTAGAGGTTTCTGTTAAAACAGTCAAGAATTCTCTAGTTAGCTTACACCTACTGAGAATTTTGACAAAGATGCTTAATGGATACAAAATCAGAGGGAGAAAAGGGGCTTCCCTCCAGTCTCCTTTCTTAGAGAGATGTTTGCCTATCCTGGTTCTCTGCCATTATCAGGTGCATAAAGAGAGACAGGGATAGGAACTACTCTTTGGTGCTATAGGGGGAGTCTCTGGTCTTCTGAAGAGACTGGTACCTCAGAAGAGTCCTGGATCTACTTCCCAAGGGTAATTTAGGAGAAGGAGGGAGGGATGACAGCTGAATCCAGAATAGAACAAGTCATCTTCAGTTCACTATGAACACTCTGCAATCAAAACCCATAGAAGGGCGGAAGGCAGATAGCATAATGGTTATGCAAACAGACTCTCATACCTGAGGCTCCAAAGTCCCATGTTCAATCCCCCACACCACCATAAGCCAGAGCTGAACAGTGCTCTGGCAAAAAAAAACCAAACAAAAACCTCACAGAAGACTAGGAGAGCAGCAGTGTTCTATTTTTCTTCTAGGAATATCTTAAACACACACACACACACAGAGATCAGGATTACCTGAAAGTAGTCTGTCTGGTGAAGGTGACTTCCAGAAAACAGGAAGCCTTCCCTTATTCAATAACACCAATCCGCTGATTATTTCATGCCAGTCTTGGCTCATGGGACCATCATCAAGCATTATCTTCCTCTGAGAAAGGTGGTACTTATATCAGATTTCATACTTAAATGAGAGTTATTCATTACAGACTTTCATAAACAGCATGATTTGTAGAGAAG
This sequence comes from Erinaceus europaeus, assembly GCF_950295315.1. NCBI lineage: Eukaryota > Metazoa > Chordata > Mammalia > Eulipotyphla > Erinaceidae > Erinaceus > Erinaceus europaeus. The sequence continues at coordinate 56,231,369 of NC_080162.1, read as the reverse complement.
GCTGGAAAGATAAAGGGACTGGAAGGAGGGGCTCAGTCATTGAAGGTGAAGAATTCATAATTGAGAGTCATAGGGCACTGACCAGAGAGGAGATGGAGACTCAGGGGATCTTCTTTCTCAAAAATAAGAAAAGTAGGGTGGGGTAGATAGCATAATGTTTATGGAAAGAGACTCTCAGGCCTGAGGCTCCAAAGTCCTAGGTTTAATCCCCTGCACCACCATAAGCCAAAGTTGAGCAGTGCTCTGGTAAAAAAAAAAAAAAAAGGAAGAAAGAAAAAGAAAGAAAGAAAAAAAAAAAAACTTTGCCCTGCATTTACCTTATATTTGAAGCACTGAAGTTATTTTTCTAAGGTCCACTTCAAGCCAAATCCAGCAAAGTCCAATCATTTACACAATCTCTGGCTGCTTTGGTACTCCAGTAGCAGAGCTAAGTCACCGCTATGGAGAATTATGATCTACAAAACCTAAATTATTTGTTATTTTGTTCTTTTTTATTATTATTTTATTTATTCCCTTTTGTTGCCCTTGTTATTTTATTGTTGTAGTTATTGCTGTTATTGATGTCGTTGTTGAATAGGACAGAGAAGTGGAGAGAGCAGGGGAAGACAGAGAGGGGGAGAGAAAGATAGACACCTGCAGACCTGCTTCACCGCCTGTGAAGCGACTCCCCTGCAGGTGGGAAGCAGGGGGCTAGAACTGGGATCCTTACTCCAGTCCTTGAGCTTTGCGCCAGGAGTGTTTAACCCGCTGCCTTACCGCCTCACTCCCGTTATCTTGTTCTTTACAAGCATTTGCTAAGCCCTCTGAGCCAGTGAGAATACAATCTTGAGAGTGTATTCAAATTCTCTGGGTGAGGGGAGTCAGGCGGTGGCCCAGAGGGTTAAGCGCATGTGGCGCAAAGCACAGGACCATTGTGAGGATCCTGGTTCAAGCCCCCGGCTCCCCACCTGCAGGATAGTCGTTTTACAAGTGGTGAAGCAGGTCTGCAGGTGTCTATCTTTCTCCCTCTCTATCTTCCCCTCCTCTCTCCATTTCTCTCTGTCCTATCCAACAATGACATCAATAACAATAACCACAACAATGTTAAACAATAATGGCAACAAAAGGGAAAATAAATGAAATAGTATATATATATATATAAAGAATTCTCTGGGTGGCCAGGCTATGGTGCACTTGATAGAAGACACATGTTAGAATTCTCTGAAGGGTTTGCTGACACAAATATGGATGAGTTCCTTACCCAAAGTCTGATTCATTCTACTCACAGTGAGACTCAAAAATATGCATGTGAAACAAACTCCTAGTAATGCTGATGTTACCATTTTAGGGGGTTACCTTTTCCCCTCCCATGTATGACTCCACCAATCTGCTTTTTCATGTAGATAGAGACAAAGAAAGACAGTGAGAGGGAGAGATACCATAGCGCTAGAGCTTCCTTCTATGCCATAACACCTCCTGTGTAGTACTAGGGCTAGAACCTGTGCCTTACCCATGGCAAGGTACAGGGCTTACCCAGGGTGCTATCTTTCTGGCCCAGGGGTAACCTTTTGAAAACAGCTGCTTCAAACTCTTATGTTACTACCTAGAATAAACTTACTTATTTCAATGGTTTATTTTTCAGAAATAACTATGTGAAGACCCCAGACTGTGTGGCAACTCTGATCACTTTCAGCACATTGCATAGCTACAGCCCCAAAGTCCCTCAATCCTGCTACTTGTGGGTACATAGTGACAACTGTGCCTTGAGACATCTGGGAAAGGTCATAGGTGTAGCTATTGTAACAGAGACTCTGACACATAGCTAGTTAAGTAGGAAAGAAGTTAGTTCCTCCTGTGTTGACATTTCAACTGATCTAGATAGGATCATTTAAGAGCTTGCTGACACATGTGCTCCTGTGTGTGTATTCAGGAAATTAAAAAAAAGAATTAAGATTAAAAACTGAGTGTAAGTTTATTTAGGAAATAGCAGCCCTCTCAAGACAGTGATCCTGAAAAAGAATGAAGAAATAAAAAATTCATAGAAGATCATTACTTCCTTAATAAAACAATAATGATATTTTTTAGAAAAATGCTTAGAGTCTATTTTTTTCATTTTATGACTATGTAAACTCCTAGCATGTTGTTATTATAATTATCATTAGTATCAGTATCACCACCATTATTATGATTATTATTGCGTCCAGAATACCACTTAAGCTTTATTTGAAGTGCAAAGGATCAAATCTAGGCCCTCTTGCATGCAAGTCCTAAGCACAACTGCTGTGCTATTCCTTGTCCTACCTAGCATGTCATTCTTGTTTGCAGAGACGAAGATGGTCATATCCACATTCAGGCACCTAAGGAGTAATAAATCAAAAATCCCTGGCAAATAGCTCATCTTAAATTGGTGACAACCAGAAAGTTGCTTAGATCACTCCCTTTGGCTCCTTCTCATTGGTCCCAAAGTGAGTGACTGGAAAAAGCACCCTCATCTTAGGAAGGCTGGTATCCTGAAAGACAGAAAAGGGATTTGAGAGAACAGAGTACAAACTGTACCAGAGTGCTGTCAGGTATTCCATGACAGAAGAAAGCAAAGCCTCGGTGCCAGGCAGTGGTGCACCTGGTTAAGCACTCACATTACAGTGTTCAAGGACCCAGGTTCAAGCCCCTGGCCCCCACCTGCAGGGGGAAAGCTGCACAAGTAGTGAGGGAGGTCTGCAGGTGTCTCTCTGTCTCTTTCCCTCTCTATCTCCCCTTCCCCTCTCAATCTCTCTCTATCTCTATCCAAAAATAAATATAAATAAATAAATAAAATTTTTTAAAAAGCAAAGCTTCAGCTTTCTCACATGTCACATATTCAAGCTAGTGGCTTTCTCCAGGTTCTTGTGCTCTCTAGCACGTGAGTTGAAGGGAAAGTGCTGCATTTTTCAAATTCTTATTTTGTCTATTTTAAGTGTGTATTTATTTATTTATTTATTACTTATTTATTATTTATTTTGGATAGAGACAGAAATTGAGAGGGGAGGGGAGAAGAGAGAGAGGGAGAGAAAGAGAGACCCGCAGCACTACTTCACTGCTAGTGAAACTTCCCCACTGTAGGTAAGGATGGGGGCATGTACCTGGGCTCACCTAGTAGGCCACCAAACAACCTACCAATTTTGACTTAAACTTTGTATTGACTGTAATATGCAGGCAGGAAGGTATGCAGATCAGAAGTGTAGAGCTCAACAACAACAACAATGGAAAAAAGATGGCTACCAGGAGCATCGGATTCATAGTGTAGGCACTGAACCTCTGCAATAAGCCTGGAGGCCAAAAAAAAAGAAGTGTAGAGCTCAGAGAACTTTTTTTCCCCCCCAAAGTGAATACATACATGTACAGCTAAAAACCCAAATATAGCAGACATGACAAGTGTAGCAGAAACCTCCTGTCTCTCCATCCCTCCTGAAAAGAGTACACAGGATCATGACCAAACCCCAGATTAGTTCCTCCTAGTCTTGAGCATTATATGTCAAGCATTGGAGACGTGGAGCAATTTAGCTCTTATATACTGTATGCTGTATTAATTCCCTCTCTCTCTCTCTCTCTCACTCTCTCTCTCTCTCCCTTCCTTCCTTCCTTCCTTTTTTTCTTCCTTTCTTTCTTTTTTCTATTTCCAGAGCACTACTTAGCTCTGGTTTATGGTGGTGCAGGGGGCTTGAACCTGGGACATTGGAGCCTCAAGCATGAGAGTCTTTTCTACAGCCATTATGCTATCTTCTCACACTGTATGAACTCTTGCACGTCAGATTCTTTCTCTCAGCATTGTGTTTGTGTGATATATCTATGCTGCTACACATGGCAAATAAGTAGTACATGCCTATTGTGTGGAGCTTTTATATATATAGTTCTGTAATACTCCACTGGTTAATGATTTGCCTATTGATAAAAATCTCAAGATTAAAATTAAAACTGTTTGGCATAATATATGAATTTATGTGTATGGTATCTCTGAAATACGCTCTAGAGGCCCACTACAGGTTCTCAGGGGGAAGCAATTGATAGTGATTGGAATGAGCTCCGAGATCACTGGAAAACTTGGGGGAGGAGGGAAGGTAATAGAAGGAGGGATCAGCTTGAGGGAAGGGTCCTTGAAGAACAAATGGGCTGGCTGAGAGTGTCCCACAGTCTCACAGTGGTCATTTCTGCTTGGAAATCTGCAACTAACTGGCACCTGTTAACATTAAGGCTAAAGTTGCTTAAGGAAACTAACAAGTAAACACTTGCTTAACAACTGCTTTTCAAGTGTTTTGTGGTTGCAGTTAATGTCTGCTTTTCGTAGCTAGACAGTACACGGGTAGAGCAGTCTTCAGGAGCAGAGGATGTGAAAATGGATGCTGCAAAGCTGTCTTGGGTCAGAGCTGAAAATGACGGTTCTTAACCATTTGCAGGGGTCGGGCTGTTCATAAAAAAAATCTTACAACATCAGACAAGAGGGTAATAGTCAAAATAAAGAAAGAGCTTGCCAAACTCAACAATAAGAAAACAAATAACCCCATCCAAAAATGGGGAGAGGACATAGAATACCATGAGTATCAAAGAGATCCAAAAGGCTGAGAGACACATGAAAAAATGCTCCAAGTCTTTGATTGTCAGAGAAATGCAAATAGAGACAACAATAAGATATCACTTCACTCCTGTGAGAATATCATACATCAGAAAAGGTAACAGCAGCAAATGCTGGAGAGGGTGTGGGGTCAAAGGAACCCTCTTGCACTGCTGGTGGGAATGTCAGTTGGTCCAACCTCTGTGGAGAACTCTCAGAAGGCTAGAAGTGGACCTACCCTATGAACCTGCAATTCCTCTCCTGGGGATATATCCTAAGAAACCCAACACATCCATCCAAAAAGATCTGTGTACACATATGTTCTTGGCAGCACAATTTGTAATAGCCAAGCAACCCAGGTGTCCAACAACAGATGAGTGGCTGAGCAAGTTGTGGTATATATATATATATATATATATATATATATATATATATATATATATATATATATATATTACTCAGCTATAAAAAATGGTGACTTCACCGTTTTCAGCCCATCTTGGATGGACCTTGAAAAATTCATGTTAAATGAAATTAGTCAGAAACAGAAGAATGAATATGGGATGATCTCACTCTCAGGCAGAAGTTCAAAAGCAAGATCAGAAAAGAGAACAGAAGCAGAACCTGAACTGGAATTGGTGTATTGCAGAGTAAAAGACTCTGGGGTTTGTGGGTGGGTGGGTGGGGGAGAACACAGGTCCAAAAAGGATGATAAAGGACCTAGTGGGGGTTGTATTGGTATGTGGAAAACTGAGAAATGTTATGCATGTACAAACTATTGTATATACTGTTGAATGTAAAACATTAATTCCCCAATAAAGAAATTAAAAAATTTAAAAATACAATTTAAAAAAAAATCTTATAAAGGGTTGAGAGCAGCAGGATGGAGTCTGGTTCCTTTGGATAAAGACAGAAATTGAGAGAGGAGGAGAGAAGAGAGAGAGAGAGATACCTGCAGCAGGACTTTACTGCTCGTGAAACTTCCTCACTGCAGGTGAGGATGGGGGCATGTACTCAGCTGAGTAGGCCACCAAACAACCAACCAATTTTGAAATATAAGTAGTCTGAAATATACGTAGCCTTTTGTGTGAATCCAATTGCCTTGAGGCAAGGGAACTGAGCTCTAGTACCCCATAACAGAGTTTGGCTTTGACCGTGTGTGTGTGTGTGTGTGTGTGTGTGTGTGTGTGTGTGTGTAGAGGTGGGGGAGTAGGGATGGTGTGTGAAAATTGTATAGCAGCTCCAATGCCCAAAGGCAAGTGCTGGCTGAAACTGCAGGTGTGAGCAGTTAGTGATAGCACCTGCAGCAGCTGTAGGACAGTAAAAAGGGTCCCAAGGGATTCAAGCAGGGCACCAATAGCATCTGCTACAGAAGATGACTCATTCTTCCCGTGATTTATGATAAGCCTTCAGATATGATTTACATTGATACCTACAGAAATAGCTGAAGTGTTACATACACACTGACCTGAATGTTGCCCAAATGCTGGTGAAGATAGGAAGTAATTGGAATTCTCTCACAGTTGCTGACCTAGCCATGGTGGAAAAAAATTTTTTTTTGGCTATCCCTACTCAGTTAAATATATAAAGCACTGCAGTCAAGGAATCCCACTCCTGCAAATATGTCCAATAGAAGTGAATGCCCATATCTATGAAAAGATATATAACAGTGTTGATTGAGAGAAAAAAAAATTCTTGATGGATATCGAAGAAATTATCTGAGTGAAAGAAGTCAGTCTCTTGGGATGATCTCACTCTCAGGCAGAAGTTGAAAAACAAGATCAGAAAAGAAAACACAAGTAGAACCTGAAATGGAATTGGCTATTGCACCCAAGTAAAAGACTCTGGGGTGGGTGGGTGGGGAGAATACAGGTCCATGAAGGATGATAAATGACATAGTGGGTGTTGTATTGTTAAATGGGAAACTGGGGAATGTTATGCATGTACAAACTATTGTATTTACTGTTGAATGTAAAACATTAATTCCCCAATAAAGAAATAAATTTAAAAAATTTAAAAAAAAGAAGTCAGTCTCCAAAGGTTACATAGTATACAACTTCATTGATATAATATTCTCAAAATATGTAAATAAGGTCAGAGGAGATAGCATAATGGTTATGTAAAAGACTTTCATGCCTGAGGTTCCAAAGTCCTAGGTTCAATCCCCAATACCACAATAAATAAGTTGAGCAGTGGTCTGGGGGAAAAAAAAAATATATGTATATATATATGGGGAAGGGGAGGGCACAGACTTTTGGTAGCTGGCAGGGAAGATGTGAAACTCTTGTCTTATCACTATTTAATCCTATCAATAGCAATACGACATGTGGGAGGGGTGGATAGATTTAATATCTCAAGTTCTCCAACTGCCTAGACTATAGCCCTAAACACAAATACTGGCTCTTGCTAATATTTATCTTAGATTTGCAAAATGATCATACCCTGATAAGGGGGTTAATTGTTTATGGATCTCTAAAAATGTATTGGAAAATAAAGTTCTGCAAACATCTAAATCAATTATAGCTTTAGGCCAGATAGGTCAAGACCTTTTGACCTTGTAAGTATTTAAAGTACAAGGAGGTTCAGATACCACCAGAAGCATTCAGATCATAGCGAAGTTAAGTATAACACAGATACTTAGCCCCCCAACTAACCTGGCTATAATAATTAATTATTGAAATTTTAACTTTCTCTAAGACTATAAGAAACCCCTTGCATCCTTTTTAAGACCTGCATTTCTCCTAGTCCTGGTACCTCTAGGATATGCCCATACTTCTTGAAATTCCTTTTCTATGATTCCTTACAGCCATACCAACCCTGTCAACTTTAGCCAAATTGCTGCTGGTGCTGCCACCCCACATTATGCTGCTACTGAAATTCTACTGTGGACTGTAACCTGAGATACCAACCTGAAAAGTCAACCTTGCAACTCTTCAAATCTGGTGCTCCACTCTGACACCATTCTCTCAGACAACAGTCTCATCCAACCTCAGGTTAGTTACCAAACTCAAGCAAAACTATTATAGTTGTATCCCCCCAGGAACATGGCTAAAATGCTTCTCCTAGCTTTCTTCCACCCTAAAATCTCTAATCTTATCTGCTCTGATCCTACTTTCTGTTTCCTGTTCATTGACCATCTTGTCTCAACTTAGGTCATGCCACCTTCCAGATACCAGGCTGCAGATGCTTCCATGACTCCACCCCAACTTCTCTGGGCAGATGATCTCACCAGCGTGTCCTGGACCCTCGCATCTCCAGGGCTCTGGTCCACTAGGGAAAGATAGAAACAGGCTGGGGGTATGGATTGACCTGTCAAGGCCAGTGCTCAGTGGAGAAGCAGCTACAGAATCCAGAACTACTACCCTATGCTCTCCATAAACAACCTTGATCCATACTCCCATTGGGGGAGAAGTGATATGATGAAGATACGAGGACTCTACACTCCAGCTCCATCAGCACCCAGAGAGAGAGAAGGGAAAGGAGAGGGACATATGGAGGTAGCTTTGATGTCATGAGTGGTTTAGAGGGAAAGAGAGGATTGAATCAGGAAAAGAAGGGGCAACTTTGTATAAATGTGGACAGACAGTTGTAGAGAAGATGATAGGCCCATGTCTACAACATTAGGGGAACTGTGGTGGATTGCAGTGGTGAGAGTGAAGATTCAGAGCTCTGGTGGTGGGAATGGTGTGTATTCAACCCCCTGTCGACATGTAATTCTGTAATTTAAAAATATAAAAAAGAAAAGAAAAGAAATATATAGAGAGACACAGACATCTCCAGATTAATAGTTGCTAGGGACTAGGATAAGGGATCACAGAAAATTCTGGGGTGACAGAGCCATATCCATTTTTTAAGTAGTTGTATAACTCTCCACACATGTTCACATCTATACACACACAAATCAATAAAATAATTTTGGGAAGATATGTGTGCAGATATTCATAGAAGTTTTACAAATGACAGTCTGAACTGGGAACTTGCCAAAGCCCATTCAGGAAGGTATGTGAATTATAATATGTTATTATATATGAAAACACTGTATGAAAACATTACTATATGAAAACACTGTATGAAAACACTAGCACTAAGAAGAAAAAGTTACTGGTACATACAATAGCATAGATAAGTCTCACAAAATATTAAGTGAAAGAGGCTAAACATAAAAAGAGTATATACACTTATGGTTCCATTTACAGAATGCTGATAATTAGGCAAAATTAACGTAGCAATGTTGGTATTCTTCGTATTGGTTTGGTCCCCTTCCCCCTACCTCTGCGAGAAATTGTTTGGTCCTTGCTAGTTTCACGCCCCTCTTTCTCCCCGCCCCGTATGCTAAGGACGTCCAGAGTCCCAGCAGCAGCAGCAGAGGAAGAATGATGGAGAAGCACATGGTGTGGTGATTTGCCCGCTCATGAATAAAGATTAAACTGCAGCCTCCGAAACATTAACAACATAGCACTACAAGTCAGGATTGTGACTGGAAGGGGATATGTTAAATTTTCTGTTTTGAGCTTAATAGTGTCTTCATTAATATATTTATTTGTAAAATTTCATTGAATTGTATATTTATGACTTATATTTTTGGAACATGGAGATATCTTAGCCTGTTAAAGCACCAGTTTGCTCTAGGACCTAGAGGTCAAAGGTTCATTTCCATGTTCCACTTTATGCCAGAGCTAAGCAGTGCTTTGTTCCTCTCCCCTCATTATTTCTCCCTTTCTCATAATAATTAAATATTTTTAAATGACTTGTACTTTTACAAGCCCCAGAAAAGTCACATTCAATCCCCAGCACCACCATATACCAGAACTAAGCAGTGTTCTTATCTCTCTAGCCCATGAAAAGAAAGAAATATGAAGAAACAAAGAATGGGATAATGCAAAGTGAAACCTCAGTGGACTGTGGTCAGTCATAACCACTTGGGGATTCAGAAGGGCCTGAGGGGAGAGAAGAAGGGATCAGGGACCAGGACCCCTATGGTATGGTTTGGGGGAGGGTGAAGTGCACTGACAACTATCTTGGGTTAATGTGGAACTGTATGTACTCCTGTGACAACAACAATCCTGTAAATCAACATTTCCTCATTAGAATGATATTGAAATTGGGGGAAAAGGGAAACACATGATTTGAAGTATTTTTACTTTTATTTGTATAAGTAATATCAGAGTGTTTTCAGATACTTAAAATGGTGGCCTGGGAAGTGGCACAGTAACTAGACTTGGAGGCATGAGGTCCTAAGTTTGATTCCCAGCATCTCATGAGTCAGAGTGTTGCTTTAGCTTTCTCTATATATGTATAATGTTGACTGATAAATAAATATTTCTTTTAAAAATAATTTTATAATTATTTCTTAAAGCTAGCACTTCTTAAATTTGTTATTGTCTTTATTAATGTATTGGATAGAGACAGCCAGAAATCAAGAGGGAAGGGGGTGATAGAGAGAGAGAGAGAGAGACAGAGAGACACCTGCAGCACTGTTTCACCACTTACAAAGTTTTCCCACTGCAGGTGGGAACCGGGGGCTCAAACCTCAGTCTTTGCACATTGTAACATGTGTTCTCAATGAGTTGTGCCACCACCTGGCTCCAATAAATCTTTCTAAAAATACTTTAAATGGGATATTGGTTTAAAAAAGGGGGGTTTGTTGGTGTAGTAACAGTGAAACTATGGTGATGAGTAAATCTTACACATAAAAGTGTGTGTGTGTGTGTGCGTGTGTGTGTGTGTGTGTAACTATACTCCAATTATCTTATAAGATTGTAAGGCAATGATAAATCAGTTAAGAAAAAAACAAGTAGTGTGGCAGGGGAAATAGTTCAGCTGATAGAGCACAGGACTTGCATGACTAAAACTCTTGGTTCAATCGCTTATGCTACATGTGCTGCTGGAGTGGTGCCTGATTTCTCTCTCATTGTCTTTTGTTTGTCTGTTTGTTTTATTTGAATTTATTTTATTTTATTTCACTGAGAGATTTACAGAGAGCAACCAGAGCAATGTTCACCTCTAGTATGATGGTGCAAGGGGGTGAACCTGGGACCTCAGAGCCTCAGGCATGAACAAGAATCCGGGTTGGAGTCCCCACTCCCCACGTGAGGGAGGAAGCTTCACGAGAAATGAAGCTGGTCTGCATATATTTCTCTTTCTATCCCTCTCTCTATCTCCCCATTCTCTCTCAATTTCTCTCTGGTATATAAAAAGTATTAGAAAAGGAAGAAAAATAAACAGAATAGTCTGATGTAGAAGTCATAGGAATGTGTAGAACACATTTGAAGGTTTTCATTAAGATAATTTAGTGGTGAGATAGTTCAGCCTGTTAGAACACAGGACTTGCATGCCTGAGGCCCCAAAGCCTCCAGGTTCCCACCTCAGCACCACCTTATGCCAGTTCTGAGCAGTGCTCTTGTCTATTATTTCTTTTTCATAATAAGTAAACAAACTTTTTTCTTAATTTAATGGTGAGCCGATGTTTGACTTTTTGGTGTGCTGTTTCATGTCCCTGGGAGGAAAGTGTTACGCTTATTCCGCTGCCCTCTCTCACATGATTTAAATAATAAGACAAATATTGGGAGTCGGGCGGTGGTGCAGTGGGTTAAGCGCACATGGCACAAAGCACAAGGAGCAGCGTAAAAATCTCAGTTAGAGCCTCTGGCTCCCCACCTGCAGGAAAGTTGCTTCACAAGCGGTGAAGCAGGTCTACAGGTGTGTCTGTCTTTCTCTCCCCCTGTCTTCCCCTCCTATCTCCATTTCTCTCTGTCCTGTCCAACAATAACGACATCAATAACCACAACAATGTTAAACAACAAGGGCAACAAAAGGGAAAATAAGTAAATAAATATTTAAAAAATTAAAAATAGCAGGGGTAGATGGCATAATGGTTATGCAAACAGACTCTCTTGCCTGAGGCTCCAAAGTCCCAGGTTCAATGCCCTGCACCACCATAAGCCAGAGCTGAGCAAAGCTCTGGTGTAAAAAAATAAATTAAAAAAATATATATATAAATATTTATAGAAATAAAGAAAATACTAACAAACAAACAAACAAAACCCCTCTCATCTGATTGTCCATGTGTAGATGATATTGTATAGGCACTAAACTTCTCTTTCAACTGCTGTCTCCACTTACTGTTGAAAGCAGGCTTCTTATCTTCATTCAGCAAACAGGAACAGGGCACTGTGCTAGGCTCTGGGTACATATGAGTGCAAAGCTGCCGTCCCACCCTTGGTAACTATTTGCCAGGGATAACAAATGGAATGATAGTATTTGAAATCCACTATATTCAGGATTACATTTTGTCCTGCTTGGTGAAAATGAAGCAGCATGATGAGAACAAATGATCTTTTTTCCTTAACAGGGAAGGTTTTATAAAGTACCTATAATGTCACTGTGGGGTAGGAATAGAGTTAGCGCTTATTTACCGCAGACAACTTTCACAGGAAAAGCCTGCTATGAATTATAAAGCAGCACGGGTCAGAATTCATACTAGAATGATCAGAAGACTAGGAGTTTCTCTGTTCCATTTAGCTATTGACAGTGCATCCTGAAAATACTGTTTTTCCTTTGTGTTCCTATTTTACATTTATGCTTATTTTATGTCATACTCTCATGTCCCTCACACACAAAAAAAATCCAAATAAAAATGTTAAATCTATTATTATAAGAAAGATAATAAGCTAGGACCGGTTTAAGGATCCCAGTTCGAGCCCCCGGCTCCCCACCTGCAGGGGAGTCGCTACACAGGCTGTGAAGCAGGTCTGCAGCTGTCTGTCTTTCTCTCCTCCTCTCTGTCTTCCCCTCCTCTCTCCATTTCTCTTTGTCCTATCCAACAACAATGACATTAATAACAACAACAATAACTACAACAACAATGAAAAGCAACAAGGGCAACAAAAGGGAAAATAAATAAATATAAAAATTTTTTTAAAAAAGAAAGATACTAAACCTTAACTAATTTGTTTGAGGAAGTTTAAATAAGGTTCTGATCAATTTTTGCACTTATCTCTTTCCAAGCTTCCAAATTGCTAGTCTACCCTTAAGGTGTAAAAATTTATTCCAAACAGAAAGAAATTGAGATAATTAAAAAAAAATATTTCACTTATTTTATCTTTTTTATTTTAATTTTTTTAAATATTTATTTATTTTCCCTTTTGTTGCCCTTGTTGTTCTTTTTTGTTGCTGTAGTTATTATTGTTGTTGTTATTGATATTGCTGTTGTTGGATAGGACAGAGAGAAATGGAGAGGTATGGGGAATACAGAGAGGTGGAGAGAAAGACAGACACCCGCAGACCTGCTTCACTGCCTGTGAAGTGACCCCCCCTGCAGATGGGGAGCCAGGGGCTCAAACTGGTATCCTTACGCCTGCCCTTGCACTTCGTGCCACCTGTGCTTAACCCGCTGTGCTACCGCCTGACTCCCATTTTTTATTTTATTTTTAATTATAAAAAGGAAACATTGACAAAACCTTAGGATAAGAGGGGTACAGCTTTGCACAATTCCCACCACCAGACCTCCGTATACTAACCCCTCCCCTGATAGCTTTCCTACTCTTTAACCCTCTGGGAGTATGGACCTAAGGTTCACTGTGGGATGCAGAAGGTTGAAGGTCTGGCTTCTGTAATTGCTTCCCCGCTAAACATGGGCATTGACAGGTCAATCCATACTTCCATCCTGTCTCTCTCTTTCCCTAGTGGGAAAGGGCTCTGGGGAAACAGAGCTCCAGGGAAGTCTGGTTGCATCCTGCTAGCATCTGGAACCTGGTGGCTGAAAAGAGAGTTAATATACAAAGCCAAACAAACTGCTGGACAATTATGGACCTAAAGGCTGGAATAGTGCAGATGAAGTGTTGGGGGGGGGGGTTTTCCTCCATTTTATAGATAGCTAGTAGGCATATTTTAGTTATATTTCAAAGGGCCTGTAGCTATGCTAGTGTTTTGTTTTTGGCTTTGTTGTTGTTGTTTGTTTGTTTGTTTTTTGCCGGAGCCTGAAATCTGATATGCAGGTGAATCCTAATTATTGTCTGGGGAGATGATATTATGGCTGGGAAAAGGACCAGAAAGCTGGATCAGGGAAGAGAGTAGCTCCCTAATATGGGAAGGGGGTATAAATATTACTGTAAACTCCATCAATTTGATGTGATCTGGGGCCCATAATTAGCTTAGGAGCCTGTGTGACCTCTGCATCCCTGTAGATCTGAGCTCACATTCTGTGGTCATGAGTGGCAGCATTCCGTGCTGCCCCAGTATCGACCCATCTTCCTCAGGTGGTAGCATAGAGTATGTTGTCTATCCTCCCTTCGGAGGATGGAACATTCTCTATCATTGTTGATCCAGGTTGAGGGCAAGGTCCTATGGGGGCCCACAAAGGGGTCTATTGTGTTGTTCCTGATAGAGATGACTAGAAACAATGGAGAGAGGGATTTATTTGAGGTCTAGGCCCATCAAGTCTGTTTGGGAGACTCAGGACTCCCCGATTAGGGCCCCAGATGGTGGAATGGCCTGATAGTCATCATTAAAGTATGCCAGTCTCTTGCCCTTATTCAGCTTTTGCAGTCCTTGCTTTGCTAAAGTTAGCTTTGAGAGAACTGTAATAGGAAGTATGTGAGGAGGGTATCTAAATCTCAGTGGACACTATTTCATTATGAACTTGATACTGACTCACTAAAGACTATTGTGTATTTTTGCTTTCAGGTATATATTTTGCCCTAATTTATAGATACATGTGAACATATGCTCTTTTGGGACCTGGCCTATATCCAGGTTTTGGAACTTTGTTAGGAAGTGAACCTCCTGGAAGGAATTAGAGACTACCATGAAAGGAAAGGTCTCACCCAAGTGATGAGGGTGAAGGGTTGGCAATCCATGCCTGATGTCTCAGTACACAGTCTGAGATGAAGAATACTGAGATGGTACTTGTTGCATTGATTAGGCTGGAATCAGTGGATGCAATATCATTTGGCCTGACTTGAGAGAAGCATGTAGGGAAGTGAGCCCCACCCCAGAAGTTCCAGGATTGGGAGAAACATAGGCTCTATAGATGAAGCGGGAGATTCCTGTTGTCTTAGGGTTTAAGAAGACAATAGGTAGTTATTGCAATAATCACATTGTTTGGCAATTGGGTTAACTTTAAAGAATCCCTTTGTTAAGATTTGCTGTATTATACACACCCTCACCATATTTCATGTCCTTTGACATTGTTTGCATATAGCTATACCACCAGTTGCTTTTGTTCTACCTGGACTAAGCTTTTAAGAGAGTCAACATATCAAAGATTCAGCCTATGTATTAAAAAGACTCAGTCTGTGCTTTAAAAAGTTTGAGATATTCAATCAATTTTCCCCTCTCATATTAATTAAATAGTGATTTATATGACTGCAAATTGATAGGCGTGTACATAAACACCATTCTCACCACCAAAAGACTGTGTCCCATTCCCTCCCCCCACCCCCACCCCAGCCCCGTGAAACTGAACATTCACCCTCACCCTCCACCCAGGGCTTTTTCTTTGGTGCCCTACTCCAGTTTATCTTATTTTAATGGGAAAGATACACAGAGAAAGAGAGATCAGAGCATCGCTCAGCTATGGTATATGGCGGCTCTGGGGATTGAACCTGGGACTTTGGAGCCTCAGGCATGAGTCTTGCATCACCATTATGCTGTTTCCTCAGCCTTAAATTGAGACAATTATATGTATTTTTCTTTCTTTCTTTTTTTTTTTAATTTAAGAAAGGATAAATTAACAAAACCATAGGGTAGGAGGGGTACAACTCCACACAATTCCCACCACCCAATCTCCATATCCCACCCCCTCCCCTGTCTTTTTCTTTTTTTTTTAAAAGAATTTATTTATTTATTCATGAGAAAGATAGGAGGAGAGAAAGAACCAGCAATCACTCTTGTACATGTGCTGCCAGGGATCGAACTCAAAACCTCATGCTTGAGAGTCTAGTGCCTTAGGCACTGTGCCACCTCCCAGACCACAATTATATATTTTTTTCTATAAACCTGAAACAATTATATTCTTGAGACTCCACCTCCTGGGTTGACAATTATATTAAGTGATTTCAAAAGTATATTTTATTTTATTTTATTTTATTTTGCCAAAGTACTGCTTAGCTCTGGCTTATGCTGGTGTGGGAGATTGAACCTGGAACTTGGAAGCCTCAGGTATGACAGTCTGTTTGCATAACTATTATGCTATCTCCCCACCTAAATTGTTTATGAATGTAGTTATTTTTGAGAAAAGATGTGTCACATATACTTTTATAATATTAATCTATTTATTCCACAAAGATATCTGTTCATTATCTTTTCCAGTTTAGCTCACTCACTGTTAAAAATGGGAGCAGAAGCAGCCTGAGAGTTGGTGCAATAAATAAAATATTGTGAAATGAATAAAATAAAAGCATGAGATCTTAAATTCAATTCCTGGTACCACATATGCCAGAGTAATGCTCTGTCTCTCTTCCTTTCCCTCTCTCTCCCTCTCTCCCTATATCCCTCTCTACCCCCACCTCTCACATGCAAAATATATTTTTTTCTCCAAAAGATAAGAGCTGTGGGCTGGGTGGTGGCATACCCAGTTAAGCATACATAGTACTATGCAGAAGGACCCATGCAAAGACTCTGGTTTGAGCCCCTGATCCCAACCTGTAGCTGAGACATTTCACAAGTGATAAAGCAGGTTTACAGGTGTCTTTTTTTCTCGCTTTCTATCTCCCCCTCCCCTCTCAATTTCTGTCTGTCCTATTGAATAAAAAATAGAAGAAAAAAAAAGATAAGAGCTGGGAATACATCTCAGTGGTAGAGTACATATGCCACATGTGTGAGACCCTGGATTTTATCCCTGGCAACAACAAATAAGAAGGGCCAGTAAATAGTATATTTGGATAGTGCCATTGTGCAGCCCAGGTTTGTGCACAGTCCCCACCATGCTGACTCAAGCTTCAGTGTTCTAGTCTTTCTCTCTCTCTTTCTCTCTCTCTCTCAGAAAGAGAGAAAGAAAGATTTCAAAAATCAGCAAAGACAAATAAGATGTATCACTCACTTCCATGGGTTTACACTAAGTCACGAGTGAAGAGATCTATAGCTGTGGCAAATGATATAACAATAGCAGAAAACTTAGATAAACTGCACAAACCTATGGAAGAATGCTTCTAGTTCTTATGATAACATCAAGAGTAGAAGTGACATTAGTGGACATGAGATCCAAAGCTAACACTGTGCTATATTGTGCTACATTTTGGGTAAAGAGGGAAAAGGCATTTTCTTTCATTTAAATATATTTGTATTGAATCTTGGAAGGATTCATGAAGAAGTAAGGCACCTGGGGTTTGGAAGTAAACTGGACAAATAGAAAAGAGGATTTTCTTTTAGATTTTCAAAAATTTACTTTAAGGGCAGCAAAAGGAAATAAATAAATATTTTTTAAAATTACTTTATTTGGGAGAAATAATGATTTACAATATAGTAGTTGTCACATGTGTTAGTGTCTTATATCCCCTTGATAGGTTTCTGCACACCTCACCCACCACTGAAATGACCACTTACTCCATCATTGCACTGGGTCTCCAACTTCCTTTGAGGCCCACTTACCTCCCCCCCTTTAGAGTTTTAAGGTTTTCTGCAATATGCCACATTTAGTCTAAGTTTCACCCTGCATTTTCCCTTTCTTTGTTTCTCAAGTTCCATCAATGGTCGGTATTTATTTCTAACATCTTATACTTGCATTTCCTTGATGACTAATGATGATGTGTGTAGTTCTGCTTATTCACTATCCATGTATATGCCTGCTTAGGAGAAATGCTTTGATACCTTGTGAAATGTACAAAATTTGTTTTAAGATGTACCCAGCATTTGTTTTAATCATTGATGGCAAGGCATACACCCTAGAAATGACAATCACGAAGAGAGAATTTTATACTCACATTTACCTGGAAATAGGCACACACACTTCATGGTACTCTGAGGAAAGCACTAAGATTGGTCAGGAGCACAGGAAAAGTGGGGGGAGGGTGGGGAGAGAGAACGAGGGAAGTGTGGAATATTGACAAAAACTTTTACTGTGGCTTCCAAAGGAGAAAAACAGGAAAAGCAGTAAGGCAAGCTGAAGATTGACATGTCTGAATAATTTTTTTGTGAATTCTGGTGTGTAGGAGCTGCCCTTTGTTTGTTGTTTGCTGGACTGAATATGATAAAGGAGGTAGTTGGAGTAAGAATTCTGGATCTGTGGTTTGTACACACAAGGTACACTTTCTGGTGAGCCTTTTACTATATCTACAACTTGGCTAACACTTGGGAAGGGCAGTATTTCTGTGATGAGCAAGGCCACAAAATGTCAAGACATCAGGAAATACAGAAAATAAACATAATCACTAAAATATTGCAAGTGTGGGTTTGGCAGATAGCATGACAGTTATGCAAAAAGCCTTTCATGTCTGAGGCACCAAAGGTCCCAGGCTCAGTTTCCAGCACCACCATAAACAGGAGCTGAACAGAGCTGTGGTAAGAAAATAATAATAATAAATAAAATAATAAATAAAATTAGAACTTGTATTCGGAGTGATTAAGTATTAACAAATCGAGCCCTCATGCTCCTTCTTAGATAGCTACCTAACTTACAGCTCCACATTTTTTAAAACATTTTTTTATTTATTTACTAATGAGAAAGATAGGAGGAGAGAGACAGAGAGAGAGAGAGAGAGAGAGAGAGGGAGAGAACCAGAAATCTTAATGACATATGTACTGCCGGAGATCAAACTCAAGACCTCATGTTCGAGAGTCCAATGCTTTATCCACTGTGCCACCTCCTGGACCACTTAAGTTTTTTTTTTTTTTTTTCAGATAATAGTATTAATAAGTCTTCTTGCTTTTGTTTGTTTTGTTTGTTTTGTACTATTTTTATTTATTTATTGGATAGAGACAGCCAGAAATAGAGAGGGAAGGGGGTGATAGAGATGGAGAGAGACAGAAAGACACCTACAACCCTGTTTCACCACTTGCAAAGTTTTCCCCCTGCAGGTGGGAACCAGAGGCTCGAACCTGGGTCCATGTGCATTGTAACATGTATGTTCAACCAGGTGTGCCACTGCCTGACCCCTTTGCCTTATTTTTCTTATCATATTCTAACATAAAATATTAGCCATGATTAAAAAAATCATATATTTTTGTGTGTTTTTTCTGTTTTTAAAATATTATTTATTTATTTACTTTCCCTTTTGTTGCCCTTGTTTTTTATTGTTGTTGTAGTTATTATTGTTGTCATCGTTGTTAGATAGGGCAGAGAGAAATAGAAAGAGGAGGGGAAGACAGAGAGGGGGAGAGAAAGATAGACACCTGCAGACCTGCTTTACCGCTTGTGAAGCAACTCCCCTGCAGGTAGGGCCCAGGGGGCTGGAACCGGGATCCTTACCCTGGTCAATGCGCTTCAGGCCACGTGCACTTAACCCGCTGCGCTACCCCCCCCCCCCCGACTCCCTCAAAAATAATATCTTAAGGAGATAAAGTAGATAACACATATAAACATTATCTCTTATATGTTAACACATATCAATCAATATATTATATACATATTAACAGATTAAAATGCATCTTAATATATATTCCTTCCTCCCAGCTACCTATAAAATAACACTTGGCTCATGGTAAACACCAAAAAACTATTAGTCAGTAGAGATAGAATTGAATGAATATGTACAAGATCATTTATATTTGTAAAATTAATCTATTAGGCTAAGAAGAATGAGAGGCTGGGAGACCCCCAGCTGTGCTTAGCATAAATATTAGTTTAACCATGTACCCTATGTTATGAGTATATTTCTTTTTCTTTTTTTCTTTTCTTTTCTTTTTCATTTTTATTTACTGAGAGGGATAGATGGGGAGAAAGAAACAGACATCACTCTGGCACATGTGCTGCTGGAGATTGAACTAGGGACCTCATGCTTGAGAGTCTAACACTATTCACTGTGCCACCTCCCGGACCACATGAGTATATTTCTTTTCTTTTCTTTTTTTTTTTTTTTTTTTGCCATAGCTGGGGCTCCGTGCCTACACTACAAATCCACTGCTCCTGGAGGATATTTTTCCCATTTTGTTGCTCATCCTTATTACTATTGTTGTCATAGTTGTTGGATAGGACAGAGAGAAATAGAGGGAGGAGAGGAAGACAGAGAGGGGAGAGAAAGATAGATACCTGCAGACCTGCTTCACCACTTGTGAAGTGACCTCCCTGCAGGTGAGGAGTGGGGGGCTTGAACTGGGATCCTTACGCTGATGAGTATATTTCTTGATGTCCTACAATATGTGCTGATTTTCTTTCGCCCATATATATATATATATATATCTTGTAGTAGCCAGAGAAGTGCCTTAGCAGACAGAGCATGGAAATTGCATCTGTGTGGTCCCAGATTCAATTACTGGTGCCACATGTGTCACAATGGTGCTCTGAGTTCTCTATTATAAATATTTTAGAAAGCAACTGTCTTTCAGATAGCATCAGAAAGAACTCATTTCGTTCAAAGATTAATAATAAGAACTATAGGAGAAGAAGGTGATGATAATGAACAAAGAGGAAAAGAACTGGTAGATAAAGACCCCTCTCCAGAAAAAATGATCTCTTGCCTAGGAGTAAATAAAAACATGACCATACGTAGTACTGTGACATAGCATTTAATGAGAAACCTTCTCTAAAAAGCAACAACACAAACTAGTGCTTGCAAAAGATTAAGGGTGTGACAGTAATACGATAGCAAAAATAATTATGAGAATGATATCAGCAAAATGGTAGACTAGAAAATCCCATTTCTAGAATCTTGCTTCAGGGATCTTATTAACCCACAGGAACACTGAGAGAACACCAGAAGCTATCTATGTAAACATTTGGGGAGCTTTAGAAAACAACTCAAAATTTACAGCAACCAAGCAAAAAAACAATTTTTTTAAATCATCCTTTTAAGGGTAGGAAAGTTTTGTAGCATTTTCTTATGTCCTTGCACCCCTGCCTTCCCAGTTCAGCACTTATCTTGATGTTCAGTAATACCCTGGATTTCAGCTCCTTCCCTCAAGCCAAAAGGAAGAGACCAGATTTCATTTGCAAATTGTTATTTACATGTGTTCTAACCTACCTGGAGGGTACCAGAATTGACTTCCTCATGACTACAGAACTGAGAATACGGGCAGGGAAAACAGCAGACACTACTCATTAAAGCTACAAGAGTACTACATCCTAGCAGATGCCTGGGACAAGAAAATACAAGAAAAAACATAAACCAGCAAAGACCCAGTGGAGAATTTGGAATAAGTTTATTTAGGAAATTAAAATATTCAAAAGCAGTCATGTATATACAGAAATTTTTGTTTACTTATTTAGTGACACTAGGACCTCAAATATGCACAATTCCACCTCTCCCAGACTGAGTTTGTCTTTCTCTTTTTATTTCAGAAAAAGAGAGAGAGGAGGAGAGATACCAAAGCAGCACTCCACCATCCATGGAGCTTTGACCCCAGTACCATGGTGCTCATGTGGTATAGAGGCTCAAACCTGGGGATTCACAGGTGTACTCTCTCCCTGGCCCCAAAAAGATTTAATTAATTAATTATTATTTTCACTTTTATTTATAAAATGGAAACACTGACAAGACCATAGGATAAGAGGGGTACAATTCCACACAATTCCCACCACCAAAACTCCATATCCCATCTCCTCCCCTGATAGCTTTCCTATCCTTTAACCCTCTGGGAGTTTGGACCCAGGGTCATTATGGGGTGCAGAAGGTGGAAGGTCTGGCTTCTATAATTGCTGAAATGGGCATTGTAATTAATTATTTAACTATTAACTTACGAAAAAGATGTAGAGAGAACAACCAGAGCATCAGAGACATGCAGTGAAAAGGACAAAACTCATGCCTTCATACTCATGGCTGATGAGTCCAATGATTTATCCACTATGCCACCCCCCCAAAGGTTTATAAAAACATTGTACATGCCATCTACATACCCAGACCAGAAGCATACTGAGAAAGTACTTAAGAAGACCTCACCATTTCACCTCAGGCTGACCTGTAGCCTAGAACAAGTCTACCTAATCAGTGAAGACCTTCTCCAACATAAAGTCAGTGTTAACTGGTGAGGATAGGTATTCTATCTTTTTAGGAGAGAGAGATATGTTTTAACCCCTGGCGTTAAAGGGAATCCTTCTCAAAAAATGATCTAGTGACTTAAATCCCTATGTTGGGGGGAAAATGATGGTTCCGTAGAGGGTGAAATGTGCTGATGCCTGGCTTAGGTAAATGTGGAAATGTAACCTTGTGATAACAACAATCCTGTAAATCACCATTTCCTCAATAAAATGATACTGAATTTGACAATGAAAGAAAAGTTTTTATTATGATTGTTATATATGTGTGTGTGTGTGTGTGTGTGTGTGTGTGTGTAATGTTGGCATTGGAAAAAAATGACCTAAATATGAACTACAGAAATATAGATAATAGTAAGCACACATGTCAAGGAACAGTTTTTATAACAATAGTTTGAAAATTTGAATTAAATAGAATACTACAGTGGTCCGGGAGGTGGCGCAGTGGTAAAGCTTTGGACTCTCAAGCATGAGGTCCTGAGTTTGATCCCCGTCAGCACGTGTGCCAGAGTGATGTCTGGTTCTTTCTCTCCTCCTATCTTTCTCATAAATAAATAAAATGTTTTTTAAAAAATAGAATACTACAGCTCTCAACAAAGTAAATACATAAATAAAATTGTCATATCCTGAAGGAGGTTGAAACTTATTTCCATAGAAATTACATAATAATAGTCACAAAATTCAAGAGATGGTTTGACTTCAATTTATATTATACTATGTCATACTTATTACTTACCAGAGCACTGCTCAGCTGTAGCTTATGATAGCATGGGGGACTGAACCTGGGTACCTTGGAGTCTCAGGCATGGAATTCTTTTGCGTTAACTATTGTGCTATCTCCCCAATCCAGTAGACAGAAACTTAAAAAAAAAAAATTTTAAATCTTTATTTATTGGCTAGAGACAGCAGAAATCAAGAGGGAAGGGGGTGGTAGAGAGGGAGAGAGACAGAGAGACACCTGCAGCACTGCTTCACTACCCACAAAGCTTCCCCCGAGGGTGGGGACCAGGGGCATTGTAATATGTGCACTCAGCCAGGTGCACCACCACCTGGCCCTGACAGAAACTTTTAAGACAAGTGTCTTACATATAAGTAAATAACTAAAAGAAATCAGAAAAACAATATGTAAACAAAATGTGAATATTGGCAAGATCTGGACAACGAAACCAAAGAGACTTTCTGGAGCTAAAAAGTAAAAGTAAATGAAGATTTCACTGAGAACTTAAACAGCAGATTCAAACACCCACCAGATTGTCTGCTGAGTGCAGAAAGGACAGAGTCCATGACAGCACAAATACATATACGTCAGTATTCAGAGCAGCATTATTCAAACTAGCTTATAAGTGGGAACAGCCTCAGTGACTATAGACAAATTAATGGATAAACAGTATCATTCTGTCTTAATAAGAAATGCAAGTCTAAGACATGCTACAATTTGGAAGAATTAAAAAATAAAACAGATGCGAAAAGTCAAAACTTTTTTACCAGGGTCTAAACTAGATCAAGGAGATGCAAAGCAGAATAGAAGGACTTTGGGGGAAGAAAAAATAGAGAATTATTATCTGACAGATACAAAGTTTCTGTTTGCAATGATGAAAAAACTTTAAAAATAAGTTATCCTTGCAAAAAAAAAAACTCTGAGTGTATTTAATAGGACTTAGTTATACAGTTAGAAATAGTTTTAATTATAAATTTATGTTATGTATATTTTATGTCAAGAACAAAATGATACATCAACTAGTAGGATGGAGAAAAGAGGTGCAATTTCAAAAGAACATCCATGAAGTTAATGCCAAATGAAATGTTCCATACTACTGCTCTCAAAGTAGAATAGGTACTGCAGGAAATAAATAAGAAACATAAGTGGTTTCGGAGGTAGCTCAGTGCATAAAGCACTGGACTCTCAAGCATGAGATCATGAGTTTGATCCCTGGCAGCACATGTACCAGAAAGATATCTGGTTCTTTCTTTCTTTCTTTCTCTCTCTTTTTCTATTTATTTATTTTCCCTTTTGTTCCCATTGTTTTTTTTTCTTTTTTTAAGATATTTGTTTTTTTATTTATTTATTTATGAGAAATGATAGGAGAGAGAAAGAACCAGACATCACTCTGGTACGTGTGCTGCCAGGGATCGAACGCAAGACCCCATGCTTGAGAGTCCAATGCCTTATCCATTGTGTCACCTCCCGGACCACCTTTTTTATTTTTTTTAATTTCTTTTCTCTTTCTCTTTTTTAAAGAATTTATTGATTTATTCATGAGAAGGATAGAAGGAGAGAAAGAACCAGACATCACTCTGGTACATGTGCTGCTAGGGATTCAACTAGGGACCTCATGGTTGAGAATCCAATCCTTTTTTAATTTTAAATATTTTATTTATTTATTCATGAAAAAGATAGAAGGAGAGAGAGAAAGAACAAGATATCACTCTGGTACATGTACTGCTGGGAACTGAACACAGGACCTCATGCTTGAGAGTCCAACGCTTTATCCACTGTGCTACCTCCCGGACAACTTTTTTTTTTATTATTATTTTTTTATAAAAAGGAAACATTGACAAAACCATAGGATAAGAGGGGTACAGCTTCACACAATTCCCACCACCAGAACTCCATACCCTAATCCCTCCCCTGATAGTTTTCCTACTCTTTAACCCTCTGGGAGTATGGACCCAAGATCATTGTGGGATGCAGAAGGTTGAAGGTCTGGCTTCTGTAATTGCTTCCCCGCTGAACATGGGTGTTGACAGGTCGATCCATACTCCCGGCCTGCCTCTCTCTTTCCCTAGTGGGGAAGGGCTCTGGTGAAATGGAGCTCCAAGGCACACTGGTGGGGTTGTCTGTCCAGGGAAGTCTGGTTGCATCCTGCTAACATGGAACCTGGAACCTGGTGGCTGAAAAGAGAGTTAACATACAAAGCCAAACAAATTATTAAACAATCATGGACCTAAAAGCTGGAATAGTGCAGATGAAGTGTTGGGGGGGGTCCTCCATTTTGTAGATAGCTAGTAGGTATATTTTAGTTATATTTCAAAGGGCCTGTAGCTATACTAGTGTTTTGTTTTGTTTTGTTTTGTTCCTCTGAGCCTGAAATATGATATGCAGGTGGGAGTATCCAATGCTTTATCCACTGTGTCACCTCCCGGACCACTCTCTTTTCTTCTTCTTCTTTTATTATTATTATTTTTTTTTTAATTTTTTTTTTTTATTTAAGAAAGGATAAATTAACAAAACCATAGGGTAGGAGGGGTACAACTCCACACAATTCCCACCACCCAGTCTCCATATCCCATCCCCTCCCCTGACAGCTTTCCCATTCTCTATCTCTCTGGAGCATGGACCCAGGGTCGTTGTGGGATGCAGAAGGTGGAAGGTCTGGCTTCTGTAATTGCTTCCCCGCTGAACATGGACGTTGACTGGTCGGTCCATACTCCCAGTCTGTCTCTCTCTTTCCCTAGTAGGGTGGGTCTCAGGGGAAGCAGAGCTTCAGGGCACATTGGTGGGGTCTTCAGTCCAGGGAAGCCTGGCCGGCATCCTGATGGCATCTGGAACCTGGTGGCTGAAAAGAGAGTTAATATACAAAGCCAAACAAATTGTTGAGCAGTCATGGACCCAAAGGTTGGAATAGTGGAGAGGAAGTGTTAGGGGGTACTCTCTGCAAACTGTAGTGTACTTCTGCTTTCAGGTATATATTTTGCACTAGTTTATGGATACATGTGAACATATGCTCTCTCTCACAGAACCTGGTCTATATCTAGGTTTTGAGACTTTGTTAGAAAGTGAACCACCTGGTATGGAATTAGAGAATACTATGAAAGGAAAGGTCTCACCTGAGTAATGAAGCTGAAGGGTGGTCATTCCACACCTGAAGTCTCTGGACACAGTCTGAGCTGAAGCATGTTGAGGTAGCTATTGTTGTGTTGATTAGGTTGCAATCAGCAGATGCGATATTATTTGATATGGATTGAGAGAGGCATGCGGGAAAGTGGGCCCTATCCTAAGGTCCCAGGACTGGGGGAAATATAGGCTCTCTAGTGGAGATGTGAGGTTCCTGCTGTCTTAGGGTTCAAAAAGACAGTGGATAGTTAATGTTATCATCACATTATTTGGTAATTGGGTTAACTTTGAAAAGTCCTTTTGTTAGAGTTTGCTGTATAATACCCAGTATCTTGTATGTAGCTGTGCCATTGATTGCTTCTGATCTACTTGGTCTAGACTTTTGAGAGAGTCCTCATATCAAATACACAGCCTATATATTAAAAAGACTCAGTCTGTGTTTTAAAAAATTCGAGACATACAATTAATTTCCCCCCTCTCGTATTAATTAACTAGTGATTTATATGACTACACTTTATTAGGAGTGTACATAAACACCATTCTGACCACCAAAAGACTGTGTCCCATCCCACCTACCCCCCCACCCCCCCACCGGCCCAGGAAGTTTCATGTCTACCCCTCACCACAGGGGTTTTACTTTGGTGCCCTACTCCAAATTTAGTCAAATCCTGCTTTTAGTTTACCTTTCAGATCTTCTTTCTCAACTTCTGTTGATGAGTGGGATCATCCCATACTGATCTTTATGTTTCTGACTTAGCTCACTTAATATAATTCCTTCTAGCTCTGTCCAAGATGGGTCAGAGAAGGTGGGTTCATTGTTCTTGATAGCTGTATAGTATTCTATTGTATATATATATACCACAGCTTTCTCAGCCACTCATCTGTTGTTGGGCACCTGGGTTGCTTCCAGGTTTTAGCTATTATGAATTGTGCTGCTATGAACATATGAGTACACATCTCTCTCTTTTTTTTTTTTACCAGAGCACTGCTCAGCTCTGGCTTATGGTGGGTGGGAGATTGAACCTAGGACCTTGGACCCTAAAGCCTGGGAGTCTCTGAGTAATTATTATGCTATCTACTCCCTCCCTTCTGTTTTTTCCTTCTCATTAGTAAATAAAATCTGAAAAGAAGAAGAGGAGGAGAAGAAGAAGAAGGAGGAGAAGGAGAAGGAGAAGGAGAAGGAGAAGGAGAAGGAGAAGGAGAAGGAGAAGGAGAAGGAGAAGGAGAAGAAGGAGAATAAACCCAATAAGTAAATAAATAAAGGACCAGGCAGTACCTGGTTATGAGCTCACATTAAAGTGTGCAAGGACCCAGGTTCAAGCCCCTGGTTCTCCCTCTCAGGGGGAAAGCTTCATGAGTGGTGAAGCAGGGCTCTAGGTGTCTCTCTGTCTCTCTCCCTTTCTATCTCCCCTCCCCCTCTCAATGTCTCTCTGTCTCTATCTGATAAAGAAATAAAAATATTAAACATAAATAAGTAAAACAAAGTTGATTAAAGTAGGGAAAATGTCATTGAAATTGCCAGAATTAAAAAAGAGACTAGGGCAGCCAGGTGGTGGCAAACCTGGTTAAGTGCTCACATTATGGTGCTCAAAGAACCAGGTTCAAGCCCCTGGTCCCCACTTGCAGGGGGAAAGCTTCACAAGTGGTGAAGTAAGGCTACCGCTACCAGTGTTTCTCTGTCTCTTTCCCTCTCTATCTCCACTTCCCCCCTCAATTTCTCTCTGTCTCTATCCAATAAAAAATTAAAAAATAAAATTTAAAAAATCTAGGAAGAGAGACCCAGAAATAGGTCATCCAAAAGAGTGTACACTTTACTGTATGTAAGGTCACAGGTTCAAATGCCTGGTCATCACTGGGAGTACTTCACAAAGTGGAAGCTTCATGAGCTATGGCACAGTGCTATGGTAACTATCTGTTTATTTGTCTATCTTTATCATTTATATTTCTTGCCCTCTACCTCAACTTTTTTTTTTTAATTAGGGTACCACTCAGCCCTGGTTTATAGTGGTGTTGAGGACTGAACATGTGACCTCAAAATCTCAGGTATGATTTTTTTTTTTTTTGCATAACCATTGTTATCTTCCCAGCCCTTGCCCTCTATCAGGAAAAAAAAAAAAAGTAGAATTAGAAAGAAAACAATATACATGATGGCACACTAACAGAGTACAAAAGCTGTGAGTTCTCCACTTTGATCCCTGGCACTCTGCTAGAGTGAGGCTTTAATTTGTTCTCCTTCTCCCACTTCTTCTCCGTCTCCCTCTCCCTCTTTCTCTCTTTCCCTCTCCCTTTCCCTCTCCCCAACCCCTTAATAAATAAGCAAATTTTTAAAAACAAAAATGAGGGGGCTGGGTGGTGGTGCACCCTGTTGAGCCTAAGTGTTACCATGTGCAAGAATCCAGGTTCAGGGAGTCGGTTAGTAGCAGAGCTGGTTAAGCGCACATGGCGTGAAGCGCAAGTACCCCCGAATAAGCAGAAGGATCCCCAAGGATCCCAGCCAGCCATAAGGATCCCCGCATAAGGATCCTGGGTCAGGTTCGCCGGCTCCCCACCTGCAGGGGCATCCCTTCACAAGCAGTGAAGCAGGTCTATGGGTGTCTTTTCTTCCCCTCCTCTCTCCATTTCTCTCTGTCCTATCCAACAATGACATCAACAACAATAATAACTACAATAATAAAACAACAAGGGCAACAAAAGGGAGTAAATAAATATTTTTTAAAAACTTTAAAAAATGCTTAATAATAAAATTTAAGAAATATTTTAGAACTCGCATTGATGGAACCACAGGTTTGATCCCCAGTACTATTGCTGGAATAATTCTCTCTCTTTCTCTCTCCTCTCTCTCACTCCCTCTCTCTGCTTAAAACAAGACATATTTTAAAATGTTTCTGAAGTAAAAGCAACATCAATATACAGCTTAATGAATGCATCATGTCCAAGAAAAAAGCTGACTGAAAAACAATTTTATTTAGTAATTTTGTTGGACATAAAATACAATGAAAGTTCAGTCTTCCACACTACCATGAGTCAGAGCTGAGCAGTGTCCCGGTTATAAAAATAAAATAAATAAATAAATAAATAAATAAATAAATAAATACAATGAAAGTGCAGTAACTCCTCACTCAATGCTGTTGATAGGCCATTGGAAACAGTGACTTTAAGCAAAATGATCTGTATGTAATAAAAGAAGATTCTTTGATCAACATTGAGCAGGGTTTTTTTTTATTTTCTCAGTTATAATGAGACACTGTTGAAATAAAATACATTATTCAAGTACTTATTGAATACTTTTTTTGCATACTTTAGGCAGGTATGCAAAGTAATTAAATAGTTTCGAAGGAAAATTGGGCTGCTTTGAATCTCCAGTTATTTGATGTCAGAAGACAAATGAGCAAAGTCTTTAAAGTACCTCTGAGAAGAAGGTGTGTCCCAAGAAATTTATATCTAGCCAAACAGTGCCTAGGTACAGAGACCACACAAGAATTTATTGAATATGTGAGAATTCAGAAAATATTCAGCAATTTGTTGACACTGAAAGAGCTGGTAATTTAATAGTAATCAAACCATAGAATCCATGTAAATATGGGACTGAAATGAAATCAATTGTGGAAATTATGGCCACAGGACAGACTTTAAGTATGAACTCTGATGATAACAAAATATGTAATTAACAAAATTTGAGAAAGGTCATAAATACCCTGGTTTTCTCAATGTCTAGATCTGGCAGTCAGGAAATATTATTTAAAGTTAATAAATAAAGCACAGAAATCTAAACATGCTTCAAGCTATAAAGGCAACGGTTAAGCTAAGTTGTGCTCTGGTTAAAAGAAAAAAGGAATCTATTACATTTGGGTGGTGGAAAGAAAAGACTTTTGCTGGGTCTGTTATGATGATAGAATGGAGAGAGAGAGAGAGAAGAGAGAGAGAAAAAAGAGAACCCTCTCAGGAATATTCCCAGGGAAAAATGCAGGTTGTGACAGGAGTATTTAACTGTGTTGCAAAAGTCTGAAACAATCTCACTGATGAGGGTGGAGGAAAGGGTGCTGACTGGGTAACTTTGGAAACTCTTGAAGTCTATAAGACTAACAGCCAAGAACCAGAAAAAAAAAAAAAGTTTTTTTAAGCTACTCTAGTTGAGAAACTGGTTTCCCATAAAGATAATGGATTAGTGATCTTCAGACTGTTGGACTTGTGAAATGAAATTGAACAACTATGTAATGATGCATGATAGTAGCCAGATTTCTCACTCGGATTTTTTTTTTTTTTGAAGATAGAACTAGAGGCAGAGACAAGGAGCTTGAGAGACAAAGCGAGTGAGAGACCACAGGACCAAAGCTCCCTTCAATGTAGTGGTGACCAGGCTTGAACCTGGGTCATGTACATGGCAAAGCAGCACACTGAGTGATTTCACTGGCCCAGAATTTTTTTTTTCCTCCCAAAGATCTATTCATTTCATGAGGGCATAATGGAAGGCTAGAGAATGGCTTCAGCATATTCAGTGCTAAGTTTTGAACCCAGGGTCCTGCAAGTCCTGCTATTTTTCTATCAAGTCACCTCCCCTATCACTGGAGAATTTAGAGTTATCTCTAACTAGGGGAAGGGACTAGCATGACCCAAGTAGAATGAGATAAGAGTAAGAGACATTAGTAATAATTGATTTTTTTTTTTGATGGTCATATGTAAGCCTGCTTAAAGATATTTGCATTCGTAGTGGAAATCAGACAAACACAGATCTTAGGTGAGTTTGTTAAAGAGTTCAACTGAAAGGCAGTGGGTAAGTAGCATAATGTTTTATACAAACAGACTCTCATGCCTGAGTCTCCAAAGTCCCAAGTTCAATACCCTGCACCACTATTAGGCAGAGCTGAACAGTGCTCTAGGTAAAAAAACCAAGTTCAACTGAAGACTTCAGTCTAGGAGGGACTCGAACCTGGGAACAGTTCTCACATTGTTCTGAAAAAAAAACCAGTCCAGTGATTGGGTCTTGGTGGAGAGATTTTATATACTATAAGCATATGAGGGAAGAAGATTAATATCTAAATCATTTTATAACACAGTAGCAGTTTGACAGTATGTTTCATAACACATAACATATCTCTGCACCTAAAACAACCATTTTCCTTGTATTTATATGTGAAGGAGGAGGAGGATTAGGAGGGAGAGGGGAGGGAAGAGAAGGGGAGGGAGAGAAAGAGGAGGAGGAGAAGAGGAGAGCGAGAACCAGAGTGTCTGTCTAATATATGCAATGCCACGAAGTGAACTTGGAACCTCATGCTTAAGGATCCATCACTTAATCCACTGCATCGTGTCCCAGGCCACTATCCTTATTTAACCAGAATACTGCTCAGCTCTGGTTTAAGGCCATACATGGAGTGAGCAATCTGGAACCCTGGAGCCTCGGGCATGAAAGTCTTTTGTATAACTACTATTCTATAAATAATTGATTCTAGGGCAGGGACAAAAACTGTTCAAGACTGGCCTGCAGTCTACAAGACTTCAGCATTTTTTTTTTTTTTAATCTAGAGTGAGCTAGGAAAGTGGTAGAGAAAGGAGAAATACTGCTCTACCACTCATGGAGCTCCCCAGCTGTGTAGGGACTTGTACCCAAGGCATCATCCATGTTAAGGCATGCAGTCTACCACCTGAGCTATCTCCTACCCTATAAGGGATTTTCAGTATTATAGTTTGCATTGTGACTTTCTCCTTACAAATTGTTGTACAACTTTAGAACTTGAGCAAAAGGAAGATGAAACTTCATTAACTATCTGCCTAGGACCTATTACAGCCCTATTTGGGAAGCAGGGCTATGTGTTTTTTAAACAACCATAGTAGTGCTTTATGTAGTGCCATGTGCTATGATATTTCTCTAATCCTGTAGTGATGAGATTAGAACATTAGGGGATTTTGGTTTTTTGTTTGTTTTTTACTGCTCAGCTCTGGTTACAGTGGTTGGGGGACTGAACCTGGGACTTGAGAGCCTCAGGCATGAAAGTCTCTTTGCATAGCCATTCATATGCTATACCCCCACCTGAGATTGGAACATTTGTATAAAAGTGGTCATTGGTGGCAATTCTGTGGACACTCTCCACCTTCTCCTTAAACACTCCACTTCCACATAAGCCTTCTCTTTCATTCTCAGCTTCACCCTCAAGCAACTTTTTGATTTATTGCCTTATGTCTCTGACTTCACTTCTTAATGTTCATACTAACCATATATTCCACTTTAAACCTACTCCTCTCTTTAATACCTCATACTAGAGTCCTGATGATTAATATTCCCTAAGAAGTGACTTTGAAACCCTGATCCCTATCATAGCTGCGAGGAACTGGCCTTGATTCAAACCCACATAGTACAAGCCAAGTTACACACTCAGTGGTGAAGGCATTTTTTCAAGTCCCACCCTTGTATGAGTGAAGATGAAACTAGCATGAAACTAGGACCACGTTGTTCAAATACAGGGATATGACTATTCTCTTTTCCACTTAGTTTTCTTTTCTTTTCTCTTTTCTTTTCTTTACTTTTTCTTTCTTTCTTTCTTTTTTTTTTTTTTTGCCTCCAGGGCTATTGCTGGGGCTCAGTGCCTGCACTATGAACCAACTGCTTCTGGAGGCTATTTTCCCCCTTTGTTGCCCTTGTTGTTTATTGTTGTTGTTGTTATTGCTGGCATTGTTGTTGGATAGGACAGAGAGAAATCGAGAGAGAAGGGGAAGACAGAGAGTGGAAGAGAAAGACACCTGCAGACCTGCTTCACTGCTTGTGAAGCAACCTTCCCCCCCCTCCCCGCCGCAGGGGCTCTAACTGGGTCCTTGCACTTCACACCACATAGCTTAACCTGCTTCGCTGCCAGGCCCCCAGTTTTTATTTTTTTATAATTTTCCAACTGTTTTTGTTGCAAAGCTCTTGATTTTCAACTGCTGTTGTGTCCTTCTCCCTCCTCCTCCTCCTCCTCCTCCTCTTCCTCCTTTTTCTGGTTTCCTCTTACTTCAAAGCGGCTGAACACAAACACCCCATCACAGACCCCTGTAAGCGTCAACCCGGCTTTGACCTAGCACGTTATGATTGGGTCCTCCTCAATCGCTATCGAACAGGCCATGGCCGGTGTGCTGCTATGTTCCATCGCTGGGGAGCCAGAGACGGCCAGAACTGCCCCTGCGGCTACAGACAGACTATTTTTCTTCTAGCGTTTGCCCTTCTTCCGTAGCCAGTCAACAGCATCAGGTTGAAAGCTGTCAGGAGCTGCTTGTTGCTGGCTTTGAAAGTGACTGGGATCCATGTGGATTCAGCCGGCTAGGAAGGATCATCAGTTTCCCCAATGAATGGGTACTCACGGGATGCACCATGAGAAGGTCGATCTAATGCATCCCAGACAGACTATGACCCACATAGTCAATGACTGCCACCTCTCCAGATTCAAAGGAGGTCTTTACATCAGGCTCAACCTGACGCTGTTGACTGGCTACAGAAGAAGGGCAAACGCTAGAAGAAGAGGCTGAAGGGGGAGGTAGAGGGTAGTTTGTCACTCAGGAGTTTGGAACGACTGAGAGGTTTTTAAAGTTAGCTTTGAAATTGTGTCTGGATAAGTAAGTTCAATCTGGTGGCAGTGGTCACAGTGATTCAGTGATTTTACATACAAGCAATCAATTTCAAAGGGATATCAAGGTTTAAAAATAACTCAGTAATGGAGAGGGGAGAATTTATCCTGAATCCCCCAGGGTTCCAGTATTTGAGCTGATATTCCAGCATTTGGGCTGATATACATCTAAGACTTCCCGTTTTAAAGGCTTGCTTATTTATTTTGAGAGAGAGAGACACACACATAGAGGAAGAGAAAGAATGTAGTGCTGCTGCATCATATGTGGAGCCAGGGATTGATTTTGGGGGCCCACACTTGCAAGGCTTCCTGTTTTAATGTCACTGCCAGCTCCTTCTTCACCTACCATCAAAAGTGGCATTGACAGAATAGGAGCTGTTAATGGGATGCCATTGTCCCCTACAGGATAGTAGTGATCACTTTGGACACATCTGAGTCAGTTCATAGTTGAAAAGAGAGTTGGCATGATCTCTGGAGAAAAAATAACCTTGAATAAAGACATATACTCAAGGTAAAGAAATTCTGATGTGCAAAGTTATTTGTGCTAATAGTATGTTTTTTTAAAGACTGTTTAATATTTATTTATTCATTCCCTTTTGTTGCTCTTGTTTTCCTATTGTTGTGGTAGTTATTGATGTTGTTGTTGTTAGATAGGACATAGAGAAGTGGAGAGAGGAGGGGAAGACAGAGAGAGGGAGAGAAAGACAGACGCCTGCAGACCTGCTTCACCGCTTGTGAAGTGACTCTTCGGCAGGTGGGGAGCAGGGGGCTCAAACCGGAATCCTTACACCACAGGTCCTTGCACTTGGCGACACCTGCGCTTAACCTGCTGCACTACCACCCAACTCCCAACAGTATGTTTTATAATCTTTGTCCCATCCCAATAAGTATGAAAACAGATATTTGAGGTGCAGGTGGTGGTGCACCCAATTATGCCCACGTGCTATCCAACTCAAGGACCCTGGTTCAAGGCTCTGATCCCCACCTGGAGGGGGTAGCTTCATGAGGGGTCAAGAAGTGTTGCATGTGTCTCTCTTTCTCTCCATCTCTATCTCACCCTCCCCCCAATTTCTCTCTGTCCTTAACAACAAATAAAGAAAAATAAGTAAAAGTTATTTAAAAGTATTTATTAAAGGGCCAGACAGTGGCACACCTGGTTAGGTTCACATGTCACCAAGAACAAGGACCTAGTTCAGACCCTGGTCCCCACCTGCAGAGGGAAAGCTTCACAAATGGTGAAACAGTGCTGCAGATATCTATTTCTCCCTCTCTATCCCTCTTCCCTCTCAATTTCCTTCTGACCTATCAAATAAAATAATATTTATTTTAAAGACATTTTATTTATTTATTGCCTCCAAGGTTATTGCTGGGGCTCAGTGCCTATATGAATCCACTGCTCCTGAAGGCTATTTTTCCTTTTTGTTGCCTATCGTTGTTGTCGTTATTATTGTTGTTGTCATTGCTGTCCTTGTTGTTAGATAGGACAGAGAGAAATTGAGAGAGGAGGGGAGACAGGGAAGGGGAAAGAAAGATAGACACCTGCAGACCTGCTTCATCGCTTGTGAATCAACTCCCGTGCAGGTGGGGAGTTTTTTTATTATCTTATTTTTCAGCTTCCGTCTATGAGTGAGATCCTCCCATATCCTTCCTTATCTTCTTGGATGATGTCACTTAACATGATTTGTTCAAGCTCCATTCAAGATGAGACAAAGAAGGTGAGTTCACCATTTTTAATAGCTGAGTAGTATTCCATTGTTCTACCTGAGATTTTGTATGGAATTCGTTCAAGCATACAGACACGAACATAAAAATCCAAGCATGACAACTGACTTGTTTAGTGACAGTACCAGCGCCTTTATCCAGACACAGAAACTAGCACCCCAGAAGCCTCAATCATTTTTCTCCCAACAAATGTTTTTCTCTCCCAACAAAGTGGCCACTGTGCCAACTCCTATAAGTGGAATTTGTACGTATGTACATGCTTTCGGAGCACACCTGCATGGAGTTCCACTGGGCCCATGTCTGGGGGCAAAGTTACTGGGTCATGGGGTTCACACACATTCAGCTCCATCAGTTACAAGCTAAATGGTTCCAAGTGACACTCCCACCAGGAGTACAGAGCGTTCCAGCTATTTCATGTCTTGCCAACATGTGGCATTGTGAGTAAAAGCCATTATTTTTTAAGCAATGATCCATAGATTTAGAGCAAACAATATTATATCTAAAGGATTGAACAGTTATTTTCTTCCATTAAAAGTTAACTACTATTTTGTTTTTCCTGATAATGTGACTGGATTTTAAATTTTAAAAACGCCCCTTCCTTTAAGGGGGGGTCCCTGTTTTCTGACATATAGGAGACCACTGGAGCCTCATTGTCTAGGATGCTCTGGGATACCTTATCACCATGTGACTTAGTTTGAGGTAGTCATGCTACCAGTTAAGCATTTCAACCAGCAAATCAAGGAGGTAGCAGACATATAATTATCTCAATAGCAAAGAGGAGAAAATTGAGTCTCCAAAAGGTAGAGGTTTATCCCCAAAGTCTGACAGTAAGTGAGCTGCTAAGGAAGGTGAGACCTAGTCCTGCTTCTACACTCTGGGCAGCAGAACTTTGCTCAGAGGGGCCTATTGCTAAGAAACAAAAAAGAAAGAATCTGGAACCTCATATACTTAAACTTTGTGCTCTATTTCCCTGACTGCACAGAAGTCAAAATCTGGGAACAAAATTGCACTGGCAGGTAGCAGAGTTCTGTAGTTTCAAAGAGGTGAGTGGAAGACCTCAAAATCCAAAGGGCCTTCTGAATAAGGCATCCCTCTGAAGTCTAATTTCAGTGAGCAAACTCACCAGACAGATGTCATTAACTTAGAACCAGCTAAAAAATCCTGTTTGCTTTTCTGTGTGTGTCCAGTCCTGCCTCTTCTTTCCTCCCATTTTTTTAAAAGTTGCCAGAATTTGAAGGTAGAAGATTCTAGACATGCATGTTGTTTTTGTATCTATTAACTAAAGGCATATATTATCTGATTTAAGCTAGGTGAATTTAATATTTTAGGTTTTTTAATTGTTTTTTTAAATATTTTATTTTATTTTTGAGAGAGTTGCAGAGAGAGAGGCACACACACATAAAGAGAAACACGAGAGCACTGCTCAGCTCTGACTTAGGTGGTGCAGGCGACTGAACCTGGGACTTTGGAGCCTCAGGCATGAGAGTCTGTTTGCATAACCATTATGCTGTCTCCCCCTACCCTAATCTTTTAGGTTTTTAAAAATAAAACTAAAAACTGTAATGCATTCATAAACTGGAGGAAAACATATATGTTAAAATAAAAGTGTACACGTCTACAGTGACTCAATAGGCAAGTAGAAAGACCTAAAAAAGATACCATAAAGTACTCAATCAAATAGTTTCTTCTTAGATCTAGATATCCTCCTCATGTCCTTCCTATTTCAATTCCTTCAATCACTCAGAATCTAGCCATGTCAGATAAAGTAAGGACTACAAAAACTGGATAAGGACAAGAGACTGGTAAACTAATGATAGCCTTTTTGGTCGTTACCAGGCCACCTCATCATCGAGGGCCATACTCAGGGAATCCTGAGATTCCCACATACGTATAATGGGCCTAGACGGCTAACAGATCCCTCTCTCCACCATCACTGGTCATCTCCATCAGGAACAACATCATAAACACTTTTGTGGGCCTCTACAGGACACTGTCCTCAAAGTAGAACAACGCTGGTAGAAATTGCCCCACTCTCAGAAGGAGGCTGGGTCAACATACTTTACTACTCGAGGAAGACTGGTCCTGAAATGAGTGCAGCCTAGAATGTTCCTAGCCATGACCATGGAATGCCAGCGTAGATTGACAGGGATGCAGAGGTTAGATAGGCTCCTGTGTTAAATATGAGTAGATATGGATCCTAGGTCCAATTGATGGGGTTTACAGTTAAAGGTATTTATATGCTTTCCCATATTTAGGAGCTACTGTCTGCCCTGATCCAGCTTTCTGGGCCTATTCTTAACTCTGACACCATCTTCTCAAATAATACTCTTAGACCACCTGGATGTTAGCTGTCAGGCTCAGGCAAAAATTAGTAAAGTCATGGACCCATTGGAATATACCTAAAATAGACTTCCTAGATTCTTCCATAATGAAGACCCAAAATTTCACCTGTCATATTTTCACCTTTAGGTTCCTGATTATTAATCAGTTTGCTCTGTTTTATATGTTTATGCCTTTT
Source organism: Erinaceus europaeus (assembly GCF_950295315.1). NCBI lineage: Eukaryota > Metazoa > Chordata > Mammalia > Eulipotyphla > Erinaceidae > Erinaceus > Erinaceus europaeus. Next base: position 56,194,016 of record NC_080162.1, on the reverse strand, counting down.
AGCCACCAAATTGCAGATGCTACCATTACACCAACCTGATTTCCCTGGGCAGACACCTCACCAATGTGTCCTGGAACCCCACCTCCCCAGAGCCCTGTCCCACTAGGGACAGATAGAAATGGACTGGGATTATGGATGACCTGTCAACATCCAAGTCCAGCAGAGAAGCAATTACAGAAGCCAGACCTTCCAACTTTTGCTCCCCATAAAGATCTTTGGTTCATACTCCCAGAGGGGAGGAGGGGTTATGGAACTCTGGTGGTGGCAATTCTATGGAATTGTACTCCTTTTATCCCACAATCTTGTCAGTCATCACTAAATCACTAATAAGAATATAAAAAAACTGTAGGGGTCGGGCAGTAGCGCAGCGGGTTAAGCACATGTGGTGCAAAGCGCAAAGGACCAACATAAGGATCTGGGTTCGAGCCCCTGGCTCCCCACTTGCAGGGGAGTCGCTTTACAGGCAGTGAAGCAGGTCTGCAGGTGTCTATCTTTCTCCCTCTCTGTCTTTCTTTCCTTTCTCCATTTCTGTCTGTCCTATCTAACACGATGACATCAACAACCACAACAATAATAACTACAACAATAATAAAAAAAAATAAGGGAAATAAAAGGGAAAAAAATAACAATAATAATAAATTAAAGAGTAGTAGCATAAACGTTGATAGAATTCTTTAAAAAAAACTGTAATGTATAACTGTGGTTATTGGGCAAGGTATGTACCTCTTTGTGCCTCAATTTCCTCACATGTAAAATGGGGATAATAATAGCATACACATATAAAACACACTACAAATTATTGATATTGTACAGCCAAAAATGAAAATTCTACATTTTGCTCCACTGATAACATCTACCTTTGCCCTGACACGGTGAATCAGAGACTGATACAGGCAACAAGACAATGACTTTTGTTTAGTAGAAAACACTAGGAGGAGGGGCCAAGACTGGCACACCTGGTTAAGCGCACACATTACAGTGCACAAGGATGAAGGTTCAAGCCCCTGATCCCCACCTGCTAGGGGAAAGCTTCAGGAGAGGTGAGGTAGTGATGTAGTTGTCTCTATCTCTCCCCTCAATTTCTCTCCTTCTCTAACAATAAATAAATAATTTTTTAATTTTTAAAATATATTTATTTATTTTCCTTTTTTGTTGCCATTATTGATTTTTATTGTTGTTGTTGATGATGATGTCGTCATCATTGTTAGCACAGAGAGAAATGGAGAGAGGAGGGGAAGACAGGGGAAGAGAAAGATAGACACCTGCAGACCTGTTTCACCGCCTATAAAGCAACTCCCCTGCAGGTGGGGGGCCAGGGGCTTGAACTGGGATCCTTATGGTCCTTCCAGATCCTTACACTTCATGCCACGTGTGCTTAACCTGCTGCGCTACCGCCTGACTCCCAAAATAATTTTTTTTAAGTTAAAAAGGAGAGAAAGAGAGAGAAATGGAGAAGAAAACACTGGGAGGAAAGGCATAAGAACCTTCCAGAGAGCCCACAGTCCCAGGTTACTTATATAACTAGAAAAGATAATAGGAGATAATGGCCTGTCTTCATGTCTATAAAGATACTTTTAAAATAAGAGACTCAAATAACCTCTGGTCCTTATATCTTCTGAAACACAAATAGTTCTGGTGAAATTAACTCTGTAAGGTCAAGGAATTGCTTTGAAGTTATGAACAGTTCTCCTTTATCAATTAACTAAGTCTGTTAGAAACCAACCTCTTTTAGTGAACTGGAAATGTTAGAAATTAACTAGATGTCTTCTTTTCTAAAGAACAATTATGCATTCTTTTTGTGCATGTAACTTACCTATGTAAACTGAAACCAAACCTGTGAAGGCAGGTCAGTCACTCAAGGGAATCTGTTGGCTATTCTCTACTTCTAGGGAACCTCAATTTGGTTCTGAATCATCTCTTTAATAAATTTTGTTTTTACTTATCTTTGAACTCGCTCACAGCAGTAATTATTTCAGTCATCAACATATAGCATTATATATAATTATATGATTGGTATATTATTATGTATAATTAGTATATGTAATCCAGCCACTTAAAATAAGGAAACTCTGCCATTTGCAACAATAGGAATGAACCTAGAAGACATTATGCTAAGCAACATGTCAGACACTGAAAAACAAATGCTATTTGATTTCACTTAAAAGTAGAATCTAAAAAGTTGAACTCACAGAAGCAGAGAGTAGAATGTTGGTTGCTGGGGGATATAGGGTGAGGAGGAAATAGGAAGATGCTAGTCAAAGGATGAACAGTTTTAAAATGGGCATGGTGAGCCAGTGAGATAATTCCTATATTTCTTTTCTTTTTAATTTTTTGCCACCAAGGTTATCACTGGGTCTCAGTGCCTGCACTATGAATTCACTGCTCCTGGAGGCCATTTACCCCCATTTATCTTCCTTTCTATTTTGATTTGACAGGATAGAGAGAAATTGGGGGGGGGGGAAGATAGATACCTGTAGACCTGCTTCATCACTGGTGTAGCAGACCACCTGTAGGTGAGGAGCAGGGGATCAAATCCTGGTCCTTGCATGGGTCTTTCCGCATAATACTATGTGCACTTAACCTGGTGTGCCATCGCCCAGCCTCCCAGGATAACTGTATTTCCATGTGTGGGACCCAGGTTTAAACCCTAGCATCACATAGGATGGGCGCTATGGCAATGGAGGAAGTTTTAAAGGATGTGCTGCTCGCTCCTCTAGGTTTCTGTATCTGAATGAAAAAACAAAACAAAACAGGTACAAAAAGAAAGGAAGGAAGGAAGGAAGAATGGAAGGATAGAAGAAAAGAAAAGACCATATACCTATGTTTAGCTATTACAATTCATAATAGCTAAAACCTGGAAGCAACCCAGGTGCCCAACAACAGATGAGTGTCTGGTAAAGCTGTGGTATATATATACAATGGAGTATTACAGAGCTATGAAGAACAATGAACCCACCTTCTCTGACCCATCTTGGATGGAGCTAGAAGGAATTATGTTAAGTGAGCTAAGTCAGACAGATAAAGATGATTATGGGATGATCCCACTCATAAACAGAAGCTGAGAAAGAAGGATAGAAAGGGAAACTAAAAGCAGTATTTGACTGAATTTGGAGTAGGGCACCAAAGTAAAAACGCTGGGGTGAAGGTGAGGGTGGATGTTTGGTTTCCTGGGGTGGGGGGTTGGGTGGATGCAATGGGACACAGTCTTTTGGTGGTGGGAATGGTGTTTATGTACACTCCTATTAATTTGTAGTCATATAAATCACTAATTAATATGAAAGGGGAAAATTGATTCTATGTCTCAAACTTTTTAAAGCACATACTGAGTCTTTTTAATACATAGGATGAGTCTTTGATATGTTGACTCTGTCAAAAGCCTAGACCAGGGAGAACAGAAGCAACCGGTGGCACAGCTATATACAAATAATGTCAAAGGACATAAATTATGGTGATGTTGTGTATGATACAGAAAATCCTAACAAAGGGATTCTTCAAAGTTAACCCAATTACCAAATAATGTGATTATAGCAATAACTATCTATTGTCTTCTTAACCCTAAGACAGCAGGAACCTCCCACCTCCTCTATAGAGCCTATATTTCCCCCATCCTGGAACTTCTAGAGTGGGGCTCACTTTCCTGCGTGCTTCTCTCAGTTCATACCAAATGATTTTGCATCTGCTGATCCCAACCTGATCAATGCAACCAGTACTACCCCAGCATGCTTCACTTCAGACTCTGTCCAGAGACATCAGGCATGGAATGTCAACCCTTCACCCCCATTACTCCAGTGAGACCTTTCCTTTCATAGTATTCTCTAATTCCATTCCAGGTGGTTCACTTCCTACCGAAGTCCCAAAACCTAGATATAGGCCAGGTCCTGTGAGATAGAGCATATGTTCACATGTATCCATAAATTAGGGCAAAATATATACCTGAAAGCAAAAGTACACAATAATCTGCAGTGAGTCAGTATAAAGTTCCTAATGAAATAATATCTAATTAGACTTAGATACCCTCCTCACCTACTTCCAATTCAGTTATCTCACTCACTCCAAAGTTAACCTTAGCAAAGCAAGGACTGCAAAAGCTCAATAAGCAAGAGACTGGCATACTTTAATGATGACTTTTTAGTCACTATCAGGCCACCCCATCAGCTGGAGCCATATTTGGAGAGTCCTGAGATTCCTGAACAGACATGATGGGCCTAGACCTCAAATCCCTCTTGCCTTGTTACAGATCATCTCTATCAGGAACAACAAAGTAGGCCCCTTTGTGGGCCCCCATAGGACCTTGCCCTCAACTTGGATCAACAATGTTAGAGAATGTCCCATCCTCCGAAGGGAGGATGGACAACATACTCTATGCTACATCTGAGGAAGATGGGTCCTGATATTGGGGCAGCTTGGAATGTTCCTACTCATGACCACAGAATGTGAGCTCAGATCTACAGGGATGCAGAGGTCACATAGGCTCCTGAGCTGAATATGGGCCCCAAATCACATCAAATAGATGGGGTTTACAGTCAACATTATCTATACACCTTCCCCATAATAGGGAGCTACTCTCTTCCCAGATCCAGCTTTCTGGTCCTTTTCCAGCCTTGACATCATCTCCCCAGACAATAAATTGGATCCACCTATATATCAGATTTCAGGCTTAGGGAAAAAAAAAAAAAAAAACTAGTATAGACCCAGGCTCTTTGGAATATAACTAAAATATGCCTACTAGCTATCTACAAAATGGAGGACCCCCAACTCTTCATCTGCACTATTCCAGCCTTTAGGTTCATGATTAGTCAACAGCTTGTTTGGCTTTGTATGTTAACTCTCTTTTCAGCCACCAGATTCCAGATGCTAGCAGGATGCTGGCCAGAATTCCCTGGACAGACAACCTCACCAATATGTCCTGGAGCTCCGCCTCCCCAGAGCTCCACCCTACTAGGGAAAGAGAGAGGCAGACTGAGAGTATGGAATGACCTGTCAATGCACATGTTCAGCAAGGAAGCAATTACAGAAGCCAGACCTTCAATCTTCTGCATCCCACAATGACCTTGGGTCCATACTCCCAGAGGGTTAAAGAATAGGAAAGCTATCAGGAGAGGGGATGAGATACAGAGTTCTGGTGGTGAGAATTATGTGGAGTTGTACCCCTCTTATCTTATGGTTTTGTCAGTGTTTCCTTTTTATAAATAGAAAGAAAGAAAAGACCAGTGACTGCAGTGATTGTGCATGTACAAGGCCTGCTTCCACACACAAAAATTCATGATGCTTGATCATGCTAAATGCTTGCTAATAATCATAAAGTTTTTACCCTCCCAGTGGGGGAGTGGCCTCAATTTTAAGTTTAACACCTTGTAGAAAGGTATATGTCTATATTTCTTTTGAAATTATTTCAGGAGCACTTCTCAGCTAGAGTCTCCACTGGTTAAGGAGGACTTTTCCATTTAGTGGGAATTAGTGATGATTTACTCTGAAAAGAAAGAACATGAAGTCAACAGTAACCAGTTATCTGATTTCTGGATAAGAGAACTGGGTCTTGACTTCTGTGTTGGGTAATACAGACTCTGGAGCAGTAGATCCAGATTTAATTTGGGGTAATAGTTCATCGCTATGCCACAGATTGGGTAGATCAAATAGAACTTTACTTATAACATTTCTGGAGCCTGGGACATTGCAGATTGGGGTCCCAGCATAGTCATATTCTAGATGGGCCCACTTCTTGAATTGTAGACAGTCATCTTCTTCATGTAAGAGAATGGTAGAGAAAACAAGCTCTGCCTCTTTCTCATTTTATAAGGACACTAATCCCTTCATAAGACTCCACCTTCATGATCTCATCTAAACCCAGTTCCCTCCCAAAGGCTCCACCTTCTAATACCATCTCATGGAGGTTATGAACTTAATATAAGAATTTGGAGGAACCTGGGCTGGTAAAATAGCTCACTTGGATAGTGTACTATTTATTTTTATTTTTTATTATCTATTTTTATTTATTGGTTAGAGATAGCCAGAAATTGAAGGAGAGGGACAAAGAGATACCTGCAGTCCTGCTTCACCACTCATGAAGCTTTCCCCCTGTAGGTGGGGACCAGGGGCTCAAACCTGGGTCCTTGCTCACTATAACATGTGCACTCAACCAGGAGCACTGCCACCTGGCCCCGATAGTGTACTATTTTGACATGTATGCAACCCAAATTTGAACCCTGCCCCTACCACATTGAAGGAAGCTTTGGTGTTGTAGTTTCTTTCACTCTCTCTTTCTCTGCCTCTCTCTCTCTCTCAAAACAAATAAATATATACACAAATTAGGAAGAACTCAGGCATGCAAACAGTAGCTGCTTCTTGTCAAATGTCACACTCTTTTTTTTTAAAAAATTGTGATAATCTTGATATACCTCTGTGTCTTAACTCCATGCATTAAGCTGCTCAAAGAATGAAAGGTTACCCAGCTCTTGGCACATTCAATCCAAGTTTGTCTGAAGAGTTCTGGAAGCAATACCAGAAAAGAATCAGTCAGCAAGCCTAGACTCTGCTTTTTGGAAGGCAGCTGTGCTTACCATTATATGACCAATGCACCTGGTCTTTTTGGAAATGTATTCATTTGTAGAAGCTCTTTGGAAAAACTCCTTTTTTTTTTTTTTTTCAAATATACTACACATTCTGAAAGTGTACTGACTAGGTAGACATTATTACTATTAGTTCCCAGGCATACCTTCCATTTCTCCTTTTTTTGACAAAGATAATATATACAGTGAATAAAGCACTTCTTTATTACAATAAATGCAGCAACTATGCCTAATACAAGGCAACCAAAGCCCAATTCCAAGTTGGACATATAATCAATGATGAAGGTTGCAGTGAATTGGAAAATTTACATCAGTTCTAAAGGGGCAGCGGCTGTCGTCTAGTGAGAGCTAGTTAAAATTATGTGAGAACATTGTAAGCTTGGGACTGACAAATATTTTCATTATTTGCCTTCAGATACCAAATGAAAATTATTTTAATGGAAAACAGTTGATTTTCAAATTTTGATGGGCTGCAGGCTATCTCTCAGAACTCTATCATTTGTGTGACAATATACAAAACATCCTGTTTAGATTTATATAAGCAGATAATCCACTTTTAAATGGTATGTTTTTATCATATACTAGATTTTTCTTAAGTACAATTAAAGGGACTTGGAGATAACTTATCTGATAGGGCACATGCCTCACCATGGTTGAGTGTGTGTGTGTGTGTGTGTGTGTGTGTGTGTTTGCGCGCGCGCATACCTTCCCCTGGAGCACTAGCAGTGCTGTGCTCTTTCTCTCTCTATTAAGAAGAGTGAAAATCAGCTCAGAGTAGTGAAATAGTGCATGTGCTACACCCTGGCATCACAACAACAAAGAATAATAGCAAAGAATAAAAAGTCATATCAACTGGACAACCTTTAAAAAATGAATCTCATAACTTAGCTGCTTAAGCACACGTGGCACGTGGCGCAAAGCGCAAGGATGGGTTAGGATCCGGGTTGGAGCCCCTGGCTCCCCACCTACAGGGGAGTTGCTTCACAGGCGGTGAAGCAGGCCTGTAGGTGTCTATCTTTCTCTGCCCCTCTGTCTTCCCCTCCTCTCTCCATTTCTCTCTGTCCCATCCAACAACAACGACATCAATAACAACAACAATAAAACAACAAGGGCAACAAAAGGGGATAAATAAATATTAAATAATAATAATAAAATAATTTAAAAAGATAAATATGAATCCTCCAGCAAAAACTCCTCTCTTGGTGGCACCTCTTCCCTTGCCAAAAAAGTAGTGAGGGCTGCGTTTGGTGAAGTTAATCTTGAGGAAAGCATCAGGATCAGTCCTCCATCAGAACCAGCCTAGTGTGGCAGAGGGGTAAGTAAGGTATCCCCGTGGAAATAGGCTCCCTCCTCCATACCCCAGGACATCTCCTGCTGCAGGGAAGGAAGCTCAGAGTGAAGTGGTTCAGGTAATGGGACCCTTGCAATATGCTTGGAAACGCTCTGGGTATAAGTTCTCTGAACTGGAGGCATTTTACTACTGTCACCCGGAAAGGGTACGGTGGGAGCCCCTTTGTCTTAAGGAGCCCCGCCAAGTAGAGCGGGCGCGTCGACTTTCGATTGCTCGCGCCTGTTCGATGTGGGCGGCGCTAGAGACGGTTGGAGCTCTGCGCTCAACGAGTCGGGCCTGGCCGCCACAGGTGGCTGGGCGCGCCGTCTGTCCTGGGGTCCTCGGGTGGGCGGAGGCGGCGACAGACGCGGGGATGTCTAGGGGCTCGAAGGTGGTGCTGGGCCTCTCGGTGCTGCTGACGGCGGCGACCGTGGCCGGCGTGCATGTGAAGCAGCGGCTGGACCTGCAGGTCGGTGTCACGTGATCCTTTCTTCCGGGCCCGCGCGATACCCCGGGGCCCTCGGAAGGGCCGCGCGTGAGGGGTCGCGCCGCTCCAGGTCTTCGAGTGGCTCCTGAGCGACCGGACAGCCCGACCGCTGCGACCCGGTCCCCCGCTGCAACCGGGGCGTTGCAGCCGCCGCCTGTGAGGCCAAGCCGGCGCCACCGAGCGCGCACAGCCCCGGGGAGGGTGGTCAGTTTGCTGGTCAGACCACCAAGCAGTGTGACCAGCTCTTGGCATCTCCCGGGGCCGCCAGGCTACGGTGGAGTCCCCCACCCCAGACCTGCTGCGCCACGCTCCCCGGGCCAAGGTCCGGGCTTTGAGGATACTGTTTTTAACGCTTGTAGGTTTTTGTCTCAAGGTACAAGGAAGTCGACCCCCCCACCCGCTTTCGTATCTTTGACCACAGTAATTTGAGGGAGATTCTTGCTTTTTTTTTTTTTTTTTCCTTCAAAAATTGTTTTTGTTTTTAACTAGAACACTGCTCTGCTCTGCTCTGGTTTATGGTGGTGCTAGGATTGAGCCTCAGACAGGGAAATCTTTGTGCATAACAATAATGCTACCCCACCCTATTATTATTATTATTTAATATTTTATGTTTGAGATAGAAACACCAGAGCACTGCTCAGCTCTGGCTTATGGAGATGCGAGGGATTGAACTTGGGACTTTTGGATCTTCAAGCATGAGAGTGTTTGCATAACCATTACGCTGTCTCCCCCACTCTTTTATTATTTTTTAATGTAAATTAACACTTTTTTAGCCAGAGCATTGCTTAGCTCAGGTTTACAGTAGTGCTGGTGGGGACTGAACCTGAATCTTTGGTACTTCACTCTAAAAAGTTCTGTGTTGTTTTTTTTTTTTTGTCTGCGAATCCACTGCTCCTGGAGGCCGTTTTTCCCAGTTTGTTGCCCTTGTTATAGGACTTGTTATAGTTGTTATTGTTGTCATAGCTGTTGTTGGATAGGACAGAGAGAAATCGAGAGAAGAGGGGAAGAGAGAGGGGAGAAAGACACCTGCAGACCTGCTTCACTGCCTGCGAAGCGACCCCCTGGAGGTGTGGGGCCTGGGGCTCGAACCCAGATCCTTATGCCCATCCTTGCGCTTTGTGCCATTTTGCTCAACCCCCTGCGCTGCCGCCCAGCCCCCGAAGGTCTTTCTGCGTAGCCAGTATGCTCTTTTCAGTCCCGTTTATTACTAGGATTATTATATTTTTTTAAGGCCCAGTTTGCTATGGTGTAGGGAATGATAAAGTATCCGGACTCCAAAATTTGGCCAGTGCTTTTCATTGCCAACCAGTGTCCATTCTGTATCTCTCATATTTTCTTATTCAAGTTGATCGAGATTTTCAATGATTGATCACCGTGTAACAGATAACATATACCAGGCACTTTGCGAGGGTGGGGGAGAGAACATGTTTGCTTATGAGTAGGGCTGTGTGTTGTGCAGACAGGCAGTTGAGTAGATGCAGGTATTGAGATTTGAACCTAGTTTGAGAACAGTGAAAGTCATAAACTGGGTAATCAAGAATAAGCAGTCTGTTTTGTTGTTGTTTATCTGTGCGGTATACAGAAATGAAGCAGATGAGGTCTTTGTCCTTGATGTTTACAGTCTGGTAGGAATCAGAAAAAAAAAAATGTGATAGCAGGAAATTAAGAGTGTCAGTGATGAAAGGGCAGGAAGAGATTGTAGATAAGGGATTAACTTTTAAGGGGGGGGGGCAAGCTTTTGGGATAGAGACAGCAAATATCTCCTATAAAAGAAAGGAAGAAAGACAGGACAATCCAGGGGGAAAAAACTGACATGGAGTAGAGGATGTTCTGTCAAATATTGCTCTGAGGTTAGTGAGGCTTTTAATTTTATGACTGAGGATCAAATTAAACACTTAATACATGCACAACTTGCACTGTGCCACTGACTTACATCCAGAGTCCAAAGGAGGATTTAGAATCTGGGGTTGGAATGGGATCTTGATTCTGAATCTTGGTTATAGTCTGAGGTTCCTGGGAGGATTTTACAATGTTATAGATGCGGTACTTCCTCTCCCTCCCCAGACTTATTAAATCAGAATACCTTGGAGATGTGAAAAGCCACCCAGAGGATTCTAACATGCACTCAAGAGTTGAAAATCATAGTGATAAAAGAATGGAGAAACAAAGAGGTATTTAAAAGTTAGAGGTGGGGGCCAGGTGGTAGTGCACCTGGGTAAGTGCACACATTACAGTGCACAAGGACCCAGGTTCAAGCCCCTGGTCCTCACCTGTGGGGGGTGGGGAGGGAGACTTCACAAGTGGTGAAGCAGGGCTGAAGGTCTCTCTCTCTCTCTCCCTCTCCCCCTCCCTCCCTCCCTATTTCTCTCTGTCCAATAATAAGTAAATAAAGATAAAAAATATTTTAAAAGAGAGATAGATGAGGGTTGACCATAGTAACCAATATTTACATTACATCTGGACATTGTGGACTTTACTTTCTAGCATTGGGTAAGAGTAGGACAAGTGATCGACACAGTGTGTGTCTTGGAAAGTTCAAAGAAGCAAGAAATAAAGTAATGAATTCATATCCTTTTTGACTACTGAGCACTTTATATTCATTGTCTTTAATCTTCAGAGAAATCCAACAATACAGGAGCCAGAGTTCTAGGTGTTAGAGTTACAACAGGGGGAGAGATCTTGATAGGGAAGTGATTAGTAAAGTCTTGAAGTAGAAGTCACAGAATGGATGTGACAGGTGATCATTATAGATACTGAGCAGTCCAAGATGTGGCACAGTGTGTAAAATGTTGGACTCTCTCCAGCATCTTGAGGTCTTGGGTTTGAGCCCCAGCAGCATATGTGCCAGAGGAATGTCTATTTCTTTTTCTCCGAGTGCTCCTTTCACCCTAATAAGTAAAATCTTAAAAAAAAAAAAAAAAGACATAAAACCTTAGGGGAAGACAAGACAGTGAATGATGGAAGAGACTAACCCTTCCCTTTGAAATCTGAAAAGGTGTAAGGGAGAGACTCAGAGGCTTATATGTGGAAGGAATGATTGCAGGTGTTGGGTAGGGTATGCTGGGATGCTCTGGTGAAAGCAGAGAACAGGGAGAAGTGGAATGAGAACCTCCATTTCTATCCTTAGAACTCTTGCCAAAGGGGCCGGTTGGTGGTGCACCTGATTGAGGGCACATGTTACAATGCGCAGGGATCTGGGTTCGAACCCCCTGTCCCCATCTGCAGGGGGAAAGTTTTTCAGGTGTTGAAGCAGGGCTGCAGGTATCTCTCTCTCTCTCTCTCTCCCTTCCCTCTCAATTTCTGGCTCTCTATTTAATAAATAAATAAAAATAAAAAAGAAGAAGAATCCTTGTCAAGAGCTCCGAATTCAAGGAAATTGTTATCTGCCTAGGACTCTTAAATTTCTCAATTTTTCCATTAGAGTGAATGAAACTATAGGTCTAGAGAACATATAGTAAACATGCACTTGGGAATGAGTTTTTCAAATAAACATAATAATTAAAAAATTACCCACACCTCAGCCATAACCCTATTAAGTCGCAAGGTGGTTGTTAAAAGCTTATTAGAGTATTTTTGTGACTATAAACTATAAAATGCTAGTTATTGGTAATTGGCTGAATTGATAAAAAAAAATTCATCTGAAGGACTTAAAGGTGGGTGCTGGACTTGCATACCCATATGTTCCAGGTTTAGTCCCTGAACCATTTGTGACACTCTGCTTCTCTCTCATAAATACATACATACATGAATAAATAAATTTTTTAAAATCTCGTCTTAGGTACTGTGCTCGTGTTCTGGAATTTTCTGTTTAAATGCTTGTCAAAGTTAACTCCATTGAAGGACTTTTTACTTTCCCCTCTGGTAGTAACATTCTTTCTTACGCCCCATCCCATTTCTGAATTACATAATTGATTAGTTCTGCCTAATTTCTACTTTCTCTCTTTACATACTAGAAGGAACAGGTGTCTAATGCATTCGTATAGTTTAAAGTATAGTACTTCCCCCCTTTGTTTAATATTTAGCTAGGATAGCTATTAAGGGGAAGGTAATTCACAGTTGCTATAATAATTCTTGTAAGCTACTAAGGCATTGGGACCAGGAGGTAATTCACCCAGTAGAGCACAGCCCTTGTACTCATGAGGCTATTTTGGGTTCCCAGCAACATAGATAGTACCAGGGGATCTCTGTTGATGGCGAGTAGGGGACAATACCATGCTTTCTTTCCTCTCTCTGTCTCTCCATTTCACCTCTCTCCCTTTTCCTCTTTTTTTTCTTTTATTATTGTTGTAATTGATGTCGTTATTGTTAGATAGGACAGAGAAATGGAGAGAGGAGGGGAAGACCTAGGAGGAGAGAGAAAGATACCTAAAGACCTGCTTCACCGCCTGTGAAGTGACTCCCCTGCAGGTGGGGAGCCGGGGTCTCGAACCAGTATCCTTATGCCGGTCCTTGTGCTTTGCGCCACTTGTGCTTAACCCGCTGCACTACACCTCCCCCTTTTCCTCTTTAAAGAGAGAAAAAAAGAATTGGATCAAGAAGGCTACTCAGTGGTATAATGCATATGTGAGGCCTTGAACTCCTTTCCTGACACGAGACTTAAAAACAAAGTTTTGTTACTTTGAGGGAGACAGAAAGAAATTGAGGATGGGGGAGTTAGGGGATGAAAAAGACATACACACACACACACACACACACACACACACGGACACATGTGGCTGGAGCACTGTTGGTAAAACTTCCCTTCTGCAGGGGGTGGGGTGGGAGCTTGAATCCAGGTTCTTGAACATTGTAATGTGTATACACAACCTGGTATACCATCGTCTGACCCCTAGAACAAAGTTTTTTTTTTCTCCAGGGTTATTGCTGGGGCTCCGAGCTTGCACTATGAATCCACTGCTCTTGAAGGTTATTTTTTCCCTTTTGTTGCCCTTATTGATTATTGTTGTTGTTATTGCTGTCGTTGTTGGATAGGACAGAGAGAAACTGAAAGAGATGGGGAAGGCAGAGAGGGGGAAAGACAGACACCTGCAAACCTGCTTCACTGCTTGTCAAGTGACCCCCCTGCAGGCAGGAAGCCAGGGGCTCAAACTGGGATGCTTACGCAGGTTTTTGTGCTTCCACACTGTGTGCGTTTAATCCGCTGCACTACCGCAGCCCCCAGAACAAAGGTTTTTAAAGCATTATATGTTGATTACACTTTAAATTTCAAGATGATGGCATTTTTGTCTTTCTTTTTTTTTTTTTTTGTTTGCTTTTTAGTTTTCTATACTGAAGATTCAAGATTTTCTGTACTGAGTATTCAAGAATATTTAATATTTCTCAAAGTACTGTAAATAGTAATTTTAGTGATTATACAGCCATATTTAAGGTTTTCTTTATTATATTTACATAAATCAAAATTACCTTTTTCTACAGAAAGTTAAAATAGTAACTGGATATTTGAAAAGTTATGTTGAGAGATAGCATACTGGTTATGCAAAAGACTCTCATGCCTGAGACTCCAGGGTTCTAGGTTCAATCTAAGGTACGGTATACCATAAGCCAGAGCTGAGCTGTGTTCTAGTTAAAATGAGAGAGAGAGGGAAATTTGAACATTTTAAGCTAATTTTGGTAATACTGCTCTTTAGATTTGAATGGCACAAGTATGGGAACCACCTTTTAAAGGTATTACTAAAATCTGTTTCTTATGTTTATAGAGGCTTCATGACGGAGTAATCAGAGACATTGAGAGACAGAACCGGAAAAAAGAAAACATTCGTCTTTTGGGAGAACAGATTATTTTGACTGAGCAACTTGAAGCGGAAAGAGAGATGTCTTTGGCAAAAGGATCTCAAGAAACATGACTTGAAATGAACATGAATTATTGGTGGGACAGTTGGTGCAGAGTGTGTGTGTGTATTGACAGAGAATAGCAAAGTGAGATCTTCAACTGTGTGTGTGTGTGTGTGTGTGTGTGTGTGTGTGTGGTGGGGGTGTCACTGTCCTTTCAAACTGCTTCCCAAAAAGGACAATGGATCATATATACTAAATTGTTGCTTTAGAAGTCCTTTATATCTGCGTGAAGAAGTGACAGATATTCTTCTGAAGAGTTTCTGTTTGAGTGACTGTGATAGAAGCTTGGTGTCCAAAGCCGAAGATTGCTACTAAAAAGCACTTCTGTGAACCTGTGAGAAGGACGGGATGGATAGTAGCATTCACCTGAGTAGTTTAATCAGTCGACATGATGATGAAGCCACAAGAACATCTACCTCAGAGGGGCTGGAGGAAGGGGAAGTGGAAGGGGAGACTCTCCTGATTGTGGAATCAGAAGATCAGGCTTCTGTGGACTTATCTCATGATCAGAGTGGGGACTCCCTCAACAGTGATGAAGGAGAGGGGTCATGGATGGAAGAGCAGCTGTCCTACTTTTGTGACAAGTGCCAAAAATGGATTCCAGCCAGTAAGGATTTTCCCAATTCCTTTGTTTTGTCAACTCCTATGTGAAGGTTTGTTTTTCTAACCTGTAAAAAGGACACAAATATAAAACAGAACAAAACAAAAGATAATACTAGTATACTTGTTTAACTGCAAAGTTATATAAAACACTCATTTGTGCTCATGAAAACTACTCTCAACCTCTATCACATTATTCAGTGAGTGTTCTTGATGGTGGTAATGTAATAATTAGAAAAATATAAATCTTGTGTTACTTCACATTTATCATCATCATCTATTATTACCAGAGCAGTACTTAGCTACCGAGGTATGATGGAGCTAAGGATTGAACCTGGGACTTTGGAGCCTCAGGCAAGTAGAGTACCTTTGCATAACCATTAGGCTGTCTCCCTAGCCCATTAAACACATTTTTTCTAACCAAGATCATTCTATATGGGGCTAAATTCAAGGCCTAGGGTAGAATTGAAGTTCAAGTTAATACAAATCACTGTGTTAATGTTTAACTTACATGGAAAGACGTTACTATAGAAAGATCAGAATTAGCAGATTAAAATGTTCTCTCTTATAAGAGTTATATACTCACACACTCCTCTGATAGTCTTAATCTTTCAGCTCGATCTTTTCAACCACCAGCTTGCTAACTATTAAGTAGTATATTTTGCTAGCTATCATATATCTTACCAAACTGGATTTTCTGTTGGGCAGAGACTAGCAAATACATATTGGAGGAATATTGTGTAATTATGTGTGTGTTATTTTATTATACATAGGAATGTTTTTAAGACGAATTCAACTATTCAGATTAGGAGTTACTGTTAATAGATAATATTTTCATAGAAATCAAAACTAGGATTTCTTATTAGCTAGTGTTTGCTCCTGAGCTGTCTCTGCTTTATTAATTCAGAGTTCTGCTTGAAATTTCAGTGGCTTTTCCCCTTGATCTCACAGTATAGATTTTAAACTGTCCTTCATGATAGGGCTCCTACTAACTTCTTTTTTGAAAAATATTTATTTAACCTTTTGTTGCCCTTGTTGTTTTTTATTGTTGTTGTAGTTGTTGATGTCGTTGTTAGATAGGACAGAGGGAAATGGAGAGAGGAGGGGAAGACAGATGAGGAGAGAGACACCTGCAAGACCTGCTTCACCGCCTGTGAAGTGACTCCCCTGCAGGTGGGGAACCAGGGGTTCGAACCGGGATCCTTATGCTGGTCCCTGCGCTTTGTGCCACCTGTGTTTAACCCGCAGCACTACCACCTGACTCCCTCCTACTAACTTTATCCTCCCTCCTTAGTACCCGTCTGTCCCTATACAGAGACAGAACTTTGTAGGTAGGATGGGCTGTCAGTGCTGCACGATTCTTACTCCTAGGATATGACACTTTTTCTTTCCTCTTTGCAACCTACCTCTCTATAGCCTTCAAGCCCTCCCTCATGCACACAAACATCTTTCTTCACTTCGCCATTTCTATTTGTCAGGTCCCCTGCAGACATGTATATCCTAATTCTGTGAATTAGACCTTTGAGTTATTGCTACTCTAAGTAAATCTATATGACATTTTTGTTTCATTTTGTTTTTCTCCTAGGTCAGCTTAGGGAACAGCTAAGTTACCTTAAGGGCGATAACTTTTTTAGATTTACTTGTTCAGATTGCTCAGAAGATGGTAAGGAGCAGTATGAAAGGCTGAAACTGACATGGCAGCAAGTAAGTAAAAAGTTCTTCACGAATTCATGATGTTAACTTTCCTTCCCCTCAAGGAATTTATTGTAATTCCTAGATAATGAGGAATTTTAACATAGGATCTTTTGAACTGCTTTGAGTCACTTTTTTCCACAATGAAAATACATGGTGTGGGTAAGGATCCTGGTTTGAGCTCCCCACCTATAGGGGAGTCGCTTCACAGGCCATGAGGCAGGTCTGTAGGTGTCTATCTTTCTCTCCCCCTCTCTGTCTTCCCCTCCTCTCTTGATTTCTTTGTCCTATCCAACAATAATGACGTCAATAACTACAACAATAATAATAGAAAAGGCAACGAAAATACATGGGGTGTGTGTGTATATATATATATATATATTAAAAATATAGTAAAGCAGTTATAAAAAAATGGTTCCCCCAATAAAGAAATAAATTATTTAAAAAAAAATGTTTCACCGGGAGTAGGTGGTGGTGCACCTGGTGAAGTGCACACACTATAGTGTGTAAGGACCTGGGTTTAAGCCCCTGGCCCCCACCTGCAGGGGAAGGCTTCACAAGTGGTGAAGTAGAGATACAGGTGTCTAGCTGTCTCTCTCCTTCTCTAGCTCCTTCTCCCCTCATAAGTTCTCTCTGTGTCTATCCAATAATAAATAAATAAATAAATAATTTAAAAAAGATTTACTAGTAACTTAGTAGATTGGATTTGAGATACTTGAAAATTGCAACACAATTTCATTTGTGATACTAAACTGACTTTAAAATAAGATGCACTTTTTTTTTTTTAACTAGAGCACTACTCAGCTCTTCTTTATGATGAGGGATTGAGCCTGAGACTTTGGAACCTCAGGAGTGAGAGTTTCTTTGCATAACCATCATGCTATTTTCTCCTATCCTGATTCACTTTAAAAAAATATTTACTTATTTGATAGAGACAGAGAGAAATTAAAAGAGAAGGGTGGGAAGAGAGGGAGACACAGATACCTGCAACACTGCTTTACTACTAGTGAAGCCTTCCCCTGCAGGTGAGGACTGGGGGACTGGGGTTTGAACTCAGGGCCTTGGTAGTGATAAAGTACAGACATTCTGTCAGATGTACCACTGACACCCTGGGGTTCACATTTTTCTGGGTTTGACAGTCTTTACTTCTCCAGACTTCACTTTTTCTGATAAAAAGATAGGGAAAAAGGAGTGGGGCGGTAGCGCAGTAGGTTAAGCGCAGGTGGCACAAAGTGCCAAGGACCTGCATAAGGATCCCGGTTTGAGCCCCCGGCTCCCCACCTGCAGGGGAGTCGCTTCACAAGCAGTGAAGTAGGTCTGCAGGTGTCTGTCTTTCTCTACCCCCTCTGTCTTCCCCTCCTCTCTCCATTTCTCGCTGTCCTATCCAACAACAATAATAACTACAACAATAAAACAACAAGGGCAACAAAAGGGAAAATAAATAAATAATACAAAAAAAAAAAAAAAAGAAAGAAAGATAGGGGAAAACAGCACAGCACCAAAATTTCCTCCATTGTGATGGTGGTTGAGCATGGATAGGTCTTATGACTGGCAAAATAGGCACACTACCTAGATGAGCTATTTTGCTGATCCTTGACAGCCTTTTTTTTATTATTATTATTTCTTTATTGGGGAATTAATGTTTTACATTCAACAGTAAATACAATAGTTTGTACATGCATAACATTCCCCAGTTTCCCATATAACAATACAACCCCCACTAGGTCCTCTGTCATCCTTCTTGGACTTGTATTCTCCCCACCCACCCACAGCCTTTTTAATAAACTTTTTTTTTTTTTTTTTAAATGTAAAGATGTCCTTATTGGGAATAGATTTAGAAAACCTAATGTGCTTGATTACAGAAACCAACAAAATCCAACTTTTTCTGCATTTGGACTTAGACATATTTTGAATATTTTTTTGTTTGATGGAAACTTAAGTCAATTTTCAACTGTTCCTGATACCAGCACCTCAATCCAAATCAACTATAGCCAGAACAATAATTTTGTATTCATCTTCAGGTTAAATTTCCTTTTTAGTTTTCATATTAATGTCTCTATTAGAGCAGGGTGCCAAAGTACTCAAAAGTATAGACTTTTAAGTTATGAAAATGAATGAAGTAGACATTATTTATTCAGTTTATTCATGTTCTATGTCTGGAGATTACTGATGAATGAGACAACCAAGATTCCTGTCCTAGAGAACTGACATTCTTTTTTTTTTTTTAATGTTCTCTTTTTTAAAATTTATTATTATTATTATTTTTAACCTGAGCACTGTTCAGCTCTGGCTTATGGTAGTGTGGGGGATTGAACCTGGGACTTCAGAGCCTCAGGCATGAGACAGCTGACATTCTAGATATTTATTTTAGACAGCAAATAAACAAATAAACAGACCAGCTCCTAAGCATTTGTTGCTACGAATAAAGTATGCAAGGTATTAAGAAAGATTTCTTTTTTAATTAATTAATTACTTTTCAGTCGAGACAAAGAAGCAGAAAACAGAGAGAGTGAAAGAAACCAAAGCACTGATCTACCTTCAATACAGTTTGGTCTGGACTTGAACCTGGGTCATGCACACCGCAAAGCAATGATTACACTGACCCTAGAAAGAATTTTAGATTATGCTATCTTAAGGCTTTCTTTGTAAATTGCAGTTGTAATAACAGCCTTAAACAATTATAAATCAGTGCTTTATTAGGAAGTTTCCTAGTGAAATTTGCAGTAGTGAATTTAGAGAACTTTTTTTTTTTTAGATAGAGGGTGACAATAAGAATAGGAATGAGCCCCAGGGCCTGGCTCAAAAAAAGCCACAGAGTTAAAGCTGGCAGTATAAGAGCAAAAAACTAAACTGGGTCTTATTCCTTCAAATTACAAATATTTCACATATTGAATTTGTAGTTTTCTCAGTAAATACTAAGATAATGGGAAAGATGTTTTCTAATGCTGTAACTTTCTAAAGTCTTGACATTTTTCAAAGAAAATATTTTTGGAAAGAAGGTAACAAACACTTTAGATATTTACCAGTGTTGACTTTTTTGGATATTGCTTTTTGTTAAGTTGACCAGCTGCAAGTTTGATAGATTTTTACTGTGGGGGAAATTTAAACTTAGTAGAGACGTCAGAATTACCTTTTAAACTTTTTGTCTTCCCATTAGAACATTAGGGAATTAAAGCTAAGAAGCATCAACTGCAATTTATATTCATTAACTACATTTATCTATCACTTGTGTTTATCAAAGTTGGGAACATGAATTATACTTCATTGTATTCCTTACAGTTAGTTTCAAGGTATTCCTTGTAGAGTGGAATGAAGATCTATTTAGGGACCAGGCGAAAGTATCTGGCTTTGAGGCTGCCCCACCCCCACCCACATGGGTTGGCTTCACTAGTGGTGAAGCAGGTCTGCAGGTGCCTATCTTTCTCTCCCCTCTATGTTTCCCTCTCCCCTCTCAATTTCTCTTTGCCCTATCCAGTAAAAAAATAGGGAAAAAAAATGGCCGCCAGGAGAAGTGTATTCGTAGTATGGGCACCAAGACCCAGTGATAGCCCTGGAGGCAGAAAAAGTTCTATTTAAGGTTGATTCTTCCTTTTTTTAGATTCTCTCTTGTTTCAATTATATTGGCCCCAAATTAATCATTTTTATTAGGTTAAATAAATAGTTTTGAATATATCACATTACATGATTATAATTTCATATGAAATTACATAGAGTAACAACGAAAAATGAGAGAACAATCACTGAAAATGTTAAATTGAGGTATTTTGATGGTACATTTAAAATGATTTTTACTTTGCCTTTGCTCTTTTCTCTACCATTAAAATCTTTTTGATAAGTATGTATTGCTTGTATTTTTGGAAATTACTTCATTTGGGGTCATGAGTTCCTTAGCTGTAAGATAGCTGGGTTGGACTAAACTAGGAGTTTTAATGTTAAACTCTGGGGAGTGTCTTCGAGTTAGTTATCTGAGAATGGACTAAATAGCCAAGCCTTTTAGGTCCCTGCTATAGCACTGGCTAAATATGAACTGAAGTTTTTGCAGCTAAAGATAACTTAAACACTGAGTATAGGTAGTGTCTATTGTTTTCAGGTCTGCAATTGAGTTTTTTTGTTTCTACCCTCAACCTTTGGAAAGTATATGTTAGGGTGATTTTCAAAAAATTTAGTCAGGGGGAGTCGGGCTGTAGCGCAGTGGGTTAAGCGCAGGTGGCGCAAAGCACAAGGACCAGCATAAGGATCCCGGTTCGAACCCCGGCTCCCCACCTGCAGGGGAGTCGCTTCACAGGCGGTGAAGCAGGTCTGCAGGTGTCTATCTTTCTCTCCTCCTCTCTGTCTTCCCCTCCTCTCTCCATTTCTCTGTCCTATCTAACAACGACGACAACAACAATAATAACTACAACAATAAAACAACAAGGGCAACAAAAGGGAATAAATAAATAAAATAAATATAAAAAAATTTAAAAAAAAATTTTAGTCAGAAAATGTAGGCACCTGGAAATCCCCTAATGATTTTTAACACTCTATTTAGTCTTCCTGCATTCTGCTTGTGTATGATGGAGGAATATAGGGAAGGGGAGTTGCTTAGGACAGTGTTTATCGTAATCAATTCAAACAGGCAGAAGTCCAGCATATGTAATAGATTAAAGAAAAACTATACATCATTAAGTGAATTAGTAATAGTCATCTAATGAAAGTAAAACATAAAGTAAAATTATATACTGAAAATATTCCAAATATATTAGCCTTCCTTCATTATCTCTTACCATTCCACCTCATAATATAAAACAATAGCTGTCTTCCCCCTCCCCTCATTGCTAGCCTTAATCATGCTTTTTTCCCTAGTCCTTATCTCCTTTGTGTTTCAGGTTGTCATGTTGGCAATGTACAACCTGTCACTGGAAGGAAGTGGACGTCAAGGTTATTTCAGGTGGAAAGAAGATATTTGTGCTTTCATTGAAAAACACTGGACATTTTTACTAGGGAATAGGTAAGGGAAGTTTTAAAAATCTTATAACTATATGAAGGTATAAAAGAAAAAGTATATGATATTTAAGATAACCTAATTAGGGAATTAGATTAATATTTGTGAAAACTATAGATACTTTAAATCTAGAATATATTACCCTAGGTTTTTTAAATTTTTTAATTTTTTTATGGAAAAGAGAAGTGATTAGAGCAAAGCTCTGGCATGAAGTAGAACTAGAGTTTGAATTTGAAGTACCTAGGGCCTCAGGCATGCTAATTATTGCCCTAACAGATTACTATCTCCCTGGCCCCAAATAGTCATATTCATTAGTTGCATTTTTTTTTTTTTTTTTAAACCAGAGCACTTCTCAGTTCTAGTTTATGGTGGTGCAGGGGATTGAATTTGAGACTCTGGAACCTCAGGCATGAGTCCCTCCCTTTCCATAACCATCACACTATCTCTCCCTCCCGGTTGCATTCATTTTAATTGTTCTTCATCAGTGGAGTTTCATTTCATTAGTATTTATCTTTCTTAATTCTTGAAGATTGGCACTTTTATCATTTTGGTATTACAGTATGCTTAGTAGTGTCTAGGCACACTCAAATACATATGATGCATTTGTATTCATTCCTCTTCATGACTATTGCTTTTTGATTTTACTGCTAGGCAGTCTTCATTGACTGCTTTAGTTCATTGGTTCTTCGTATTTAAGGATGCTGTTGGGAACTTTTTTTTTCCATCAGAGCATCGTTTTTTTTAAAAGAATTTTTTAAATTTATTTTCCCTTTTGTTGCCCTTGTATTTTTATTCTTATTGTAGTTATTATTGTTGTTATTGATGTCGTTGTTGTTAGGACAGAGAGAAATAGAGAGAGGAAGGGAAGACAGGAGGAGAGAAAGATAGACACCTGCAGACTTGCTTCACCACCTGTGAAGCAACTCCCCTGTAGGTGGGGAGCCAGGGGCTCGAACCAGGATCCTTGCACTTGGTGCCATGTGCCCCTAACCCGCTGCACTACCTCCTGACTCACCACAAAGCGTTGTTTAATCCTGGCTTATGGTGGTGCCAAAGATTGAACCTAGGACCTTGGAGCCTCAGGCATGTTGTAATTAAAGGACCATGTGAATGCAATAAGCTCTTTCGTTGCTATCAGTGATTAGTGAGTGTATGACTTCTTTGGCAAATTATTTTTGAGATTTTGATTGTTAGTTGCCTTCTGATGTCTTGTGTGAAATTCCTAGCCCTTCCATAATTGGGTTGGTGTAAACATGATAAAGTCTGAGCGCCTCACTATCAAACCAGGAGTTTGTACTTGTCCTCATTCTAAACTCACTCAATCTCTTGTTTCTTTGGGTGCTGAAGAGTCATAGCTGTACAGATATTGCCAGAGCCTAGGGAGGGCCATGAAAGAAGGGGTACCTTTTGAAGGTTTGCTGTGAGAGAAAAAAAATAGATTTGAATATTTTACAAAAGAAGTTATTTTTGTTCTTGAGATATTTAGTAATACTAAGAAAAGAATTGACAGTATAACTGGTTCTTTTTCTTAAAGAAAGAAAATCTGTTGTCTTAGCTTAATGATTTAGCACTATTTATGGAACTTAATATGCCCCATTTATAAGGGACAAGGAAGGAAGAAAACTGATAAAATTAGATCTTGGAATGTTTTCATGATCTATCAGTGCTATTCTGTTTAGTAGATTGTCTTCTGGAAGAAATTGGATTTAAATTGCCAGTTTGTAAGAATATTGCTGTATTTTAACAAGTTGTTCAGTTGATTCATTTGTTCATTTCTAGAGCATGTTCTAAGAGGAGTCATCTAAGGTTTTCTTCTTTTTAGCACTTCTACCTTCTACTTGAAAGGCATTAATTACTCTCCATTTTCTACTTAGTTTAACCACTAAATTAGAGAATTTGGATCGGATTAGTGTGTCACTTGAATTATCATTTACTAGCTTGCATGCATCAAGACACTTTTTCAAAAAATATGTATTTATTTTAAAAAGAAACTTCATACCACCATGGCAATTGGAGAATTCCTGTTAACTGCTTAAATAGGATGAAACTGTAAAAACAAATCCACTAAAAATAAAGTAGTGTTACACGAGCTGGGTTCCATGGCATATGGAGGCAGTAATCCACGTGCTATACTTAATAATGATAGCCATTTTGTAACTGTTTTTTTAATATCTTTATTTATTGGATAGAGACAGCTAGAATTCGAGAGGGGGGGAGATAAAAAGAGAGAGACACCTGCAGCACTGCTTCACCACTCGCAAAGCTTTCCCCCTACAGGTGGGACCTGGGAGGCTTGAACTGGGTCCTTGTGCATTGTAACATATGTGCTCGACCATATGCAGTACCACCACCCTGCCCCACCATTTCTTATTTGTTAATAGATCTAATAGTGTACTATATAAGGCAGTTCTGAATTTGATGCATTTTCTTTCACTTCTTCACAGGTTTTTCTTTTATTCCTTTAATTTTTTCTAAGGTTTAAATATGTAGAAGTGTAATCAAGGCTTAGGGTATGGGGAGGTGTATCGGTGGCAAGATTTTTGTTGTATACATTTTTGTATAGTTATTCTGGAATACTTGCTCTTCTTGCTCTTGTTAGGGGGCAAAAATTATCTTTTTTTTTTGTCTCTCAGCTTCGATTCTCTCTTTTCTTTTTTCCCTTTTGTGGAACATTATATATATTACCATTATACTATGTAGAGGCAAATAGGGACAGATGGAGAGATGTATCCATTTAACTCACCAGATAGAATCATCACTAGGGCTGATGATTCTTTCATATTCTTTCCAGGGGGCTATTTTACTTCACATATAAAAGGAATTCAAGTAAACTAAAAGTAGCTTGTAGAACTCCATAATCACGATGATCATGATTAGAAATGTTTTATAGACTTGTGTAAAATGTTTTATTTAATCTCTATAGTAACTTTATAAGATAAATAATTGTTTTGATTTTTTTTCCTTTTTTTCCATTTTTTTCTTTTTTAAATTTTTTTATTACCTTTATTTATTTATTGGATAGAGACAGCCAAAAATTGAGAGGAGAGGAGGAGATAGGGAGAGAGACAGAGAGACACCTGCAGCCCTGCTTCACCACTTGCAAAACTTTCTCCCTGCAGGTGGGGACCGGGGACTCAAATCTGGGTCCTTGCGCACTATAACATGTTTACTCAACCAGGTGTGCCACCACCCAGCCCCCCAATTGTTTTGATTTTATTATTTTACTTTGAAAAGATTTTTTAAAATATTTATTTCCTTTTTGTTGCCCTTGTTTTTATTGTTGATGTTGTCGCCATTGGATAGACAGAGAGAAATGGTGAGAGGAGGGTCATATGGGGGGGGGAGAAAAAGATAGACACCTGCAGACCTGCTTCACCGCCTGTGAAGCTACTCCCCTGCAGGTGGGGAGGCGGGGGCTGGAACCGGGATCCTCACAGCAGTCCTTGTGGTTTGCGCTACCTGTGCTTAACCACCTGCGCTACCGCCTGACTCCCGAAAGTTTTTTTTTTTTTTTTTTTAAGGGGAGGAGACTAGAGCACTGTTCAGCTCTGGTATATAGTGGTGCCACAGATCACCCTGGGACCACAGGCTTCTAAGTCCACTGCTCAGCTGCTGAGCTTTCCCCTGGCCCGTTGTTTTGGTTTTAAAGACAAAAAGAAACTCAGGCAACTAGTAGATGGTAGAGCCTGAATTTGAAGCCAGACAGAGCCTTTCTCTCGAGTCTCTGGTACTCTCTGTTCCTTCCATGATTAGAACCTACCACAGGGAAGGAGTCTTAGATTATATATTTTACATAATGATGGTAGAATTAAAAGCCTGTGGTTTTTGTTTGTTTGTTTGTTTTTACCAGAGCATTGCTCAGCTCTAGTTTATGGTAGTGTGGGGGAATTGAACCTGGGACTTTGGAGCCTCAGGCATGAGTCTCTTTGCATAACCATTATACTATTTAAACTCCCCACCTCTTTATTTATTTTTCTTTTTATTTTTACCAGAGAGCACTGTTTAGTTCTGACTTATGGTGGTTCTAGGGATTGAACCTGAGACCTTAGAACCTCAGACCTGAAAATCTTTTGCATAGCCATCATGCTTACCTCCGCAGCCCAGCCATTAATTCTTATATTCTTGGACTCTGCAGGAAAAAGACATCGACCTGGTGGAGCACTGTAGCCGGTTGCCTGAGTGTGGGCAGTCCTATGTACTTTCGATCAGGTGCTCAGGAATTTGGAGAACCAGGATGGTGGAAACTTGTTCACAACAGGCCCCCAACAATGAAACCTGAAGGAGAGAAATTGTCAACTTTGAAAGTGAAAGGTATCGAGTGAGCAATTTAAGAGGTGCTGTGCTAGCCAGACTAAAGCCTAATAGGTGTGCATTTAGAAGACAGTGCTACTTTTCCTGGTATAGTTCATCTGCCTTTCTGTAGCTACTTTGCTTTAGCAATTTTATTAGGACACATTTTGTATATGCTATAAATAAATATCAGAGCTATTTTATCACTTCTTGATCAGGTTACCAGTTTTATAAATTTCCTTTGGAATCTGAAAGCTTTTCTCTTTTCAATATGATTTTGTTTTTAAGCTTTTTAGTGTGAAAATTTTTTAAAATACACAGATGTGATGAAGGTAATATAATGAAACCCCAAGTACTTTCTCCTTCTTTTAGCAAGTTAATTGCCAACCGGTTTGCTTTCCTGACAATTTTCTCCCAACTCTATACCCATCCTTACCCTGGATTGTTTAGAAGCAAGTCCCAGGCATCAGTGTTTCTTTTGAATGTATCTTTAAGCAGTAGGATTATTTTTGTTTAGTTTTCTTTTATAAATATATTTTGTTTCATTTATTTATAAGAGTACTGCTCAACTCTGGCTTAAGGTGGTGTGGGAATTGAACCTTGGACCTTGTAGCCTCAGCCATGATCGTCATTTGCATAATTATTATACAGTCTCCCCACCCAAAGATATTCACTCTTTTTTTTTTTTTAACCAGAGCACTACTCAGCTCTTGTTTATGATGGTGCAAGGGATTGAACCTGGGACTTTGGAGCCTCAGGCATGAGAATCTCTTTGCATAACCATTATGCTATCTACCCCGCCCTTTTAGCCTCAAAACCAACATTAGATCCCATCATTACCGTGGAGGGACTTAGAAAACGAGCCAGTCGGAATCCTGTAGAATCTGCCATGGAATTAAAAGAGAAACGGTCTCGAACTCAAGAAGCCAAAGATATTAGAAGAGCCCAGAAGGAAGCTGCTGGCTTCCTTGACAGAAGCACTTCTTCTACCCCTGTAAAGCTCATAAGCCGAGTTCGTAGGACTGACTCTATACTGGAAAAAGGAGAAGTGATTGACTTTTCGTCCTTGAGCTCCTCTGACCGCACCCCGCTGACAAGCCCATCTCCTTCTCCCTCTCTGGACTTCTCAGCCCCCGGGACCCCTGCCTCTCACTCAGCCACACCTAGCTTGCTCTCAGAAGCAGATCTGATCCCAGATGTGATGCCACCACAAGCCTTGTTTCATGGTAAGACTTACTTTCCTGGGTCTTTTATTTATGTGTGGGTTATGACACACCTCTGTGTAAATTTTCACTTTGTAGCTGGTGTCTTGATCACACTGCTTTGTGTTCTGCACAGATGATGATGAGATGGAAGGAGATGGAGTCATAGACCCAGGGATGGAGTACATTCCGCCACCAGCAGGGTCAGCCCCTTCGGGGACAGTGGCTGGAGGAAGAAAAAAGGTCAGAGCTCCTGAACAGATAAAGCAGGAGATAGAAAGTGAGGAGGAAAAGCCTGATAGAATGGACATTGACAGTGAAGACACAGATTCCAACACATCTTTGCAAACAAGGGCTCGGGAAAAGAGGAAGCCTCAAGTGGAGAAGGACAGGAAACCCAAAGGACCCAGGTACACCCCTGTGAGTATCTATGAGGAAAAGCTGCTCCTCAAGAGACTGGAAGCCTGTCCGACCGCTGTTGCCATGACACCAGAAGCTCGGAGACTGAAACGAAAATTGATTGTCAGACAAGCAAAAAGGGATCGGGGATTGCCACTCTTTGACTTGGATCAAGTTGTTAATGCTGCTCTTCTGTTAGTTGATGGAATTTATGGAGCCAAAGAAGGAGGAGTTTCCCGGCTTCAACCAGGGCAAGCCACATACAGAACAACCTGTCAGGACTTCAGAATCCTTGATCGATACCAGGTAAGTGTCAGGGCATCCTCTCAAACTCTAGGGTGGGAAAAGAGATGCAGTGTACTAAGAAGACAGATTTGTGCTGTGACATGAAATTTTGGGAGAGAGAGAAAAAAAAATCAAAGAGTATAATACCAAAACTAAATATTTAATTGTTGAATATAAAAATACTACTTAATGCATTCTATATCTCCCCATCTTCCTTTAGATTTGTTGAAGACATAGAATGTACTAGACACTAATGAACAGGATCTAAAGACACATTGGGTTGTCAGAACTCAAGTTCAGTCCCCCACACCACCATATGCCAGAGCTGAGCAATGCTTTGGGCAGGTTTTCTGAAGTGAGAGGCTCTGGGCTCAACCAGAACCTTGATCCATCTTTCTCCACATTCGGGCAACTACTTCTCAGGGAAGCTCCCAGGACACTTGTCTCAGTGCTACTTTTACCTCCCTCTGCTGTTACGGCCTGAGGTCTTTGAGTGCTATGGGGTTATCCCGATGCTATCAACTCCCCATCTCTGAAAATGTCCTGACATTACCCCTCTACCTGACCCTTATTAGCAAAGTTGAGTAGCAGAAATCTACCTGGAAATGGCTTTACCAGGAGTTTCCTTCTCCCCCATCTGTAGTGGAGACCCTCTCTCTGCTGCCCTTTGCCTCATCCAGTCATCTTTGATCTTCTTGCAAGGCTTCTTACAGATTTTATGCTCCATTCTCTTTCCCTCTCACTTCCATGCATCTCCCAGTTGGGTTTGGGGAAGAGTCCCTGCAGTCCACCCAGTGTTTCATTTTGTTTAGAACCAGAACCTAGAAGAAGCTCATTTGATATTTCTCATACTTGTTTAACTTTGAGACTCTTGCCTTCCCCCCCAACCCCCACATATTCAACATATATAAGTTGAGTACTTCATATGTACCAAGCTGTGAATTAAGACAGAGAAGATCCCCTACCATATGGAACTGGCATAGTAAGCAGAGACATGACAGGACTAGCTCCCTAATCAAGCAGGCTCACTTCCCACAATGGGGAGTTCTGTGATGGAATGGAGGAGTAGAGAGCAGTAGCACCACTTTGGACGGGGCAGTTATGATGGCCTTTCTGTAGCACTAGCTCTTAAACCAAGTCCTGATCCACAGTGAGGAGCCAAGCTGAAAAAAGCTCTGGAGCCTGGGGAGATAGCAAAGGACTTTGATGTCTGAGACTCTGAGGTCCCATGTTCAGTCCCTAGTACCACTATAAACCAGAGCTGAATAGTGCTCTGGTATCTTTTTCTGTGTATTTTCGCCTCGTTAAAATTAAATAAAAAACAAATGGAATTTTTTCTTCTCTTTTTTTTTTTTTACTTCTTTATTGCGGGATTAATGGTTACAGTTTGTACATGCGTAACATTTCTCATTTTTCCGCACAACAATACAACCCTCACTGGGTCCTCTGCCATCCTGTTCCAGCATCTGAACTCCCCCGCCACACACACACACACACACTCCACCCCTACCCTTGCCACCCATCCACCCCAGTCTTTTACTTTGGTGCAATAGACCATAGAATTTTTTTTTTTTTTTAAGAAAAAAAGCTAAGGATAGAACACCCTAGGGCAAGAGTTAGTTTGGTGTATGGGAACGAAGCAGTTAGGTGGTGAGAGATGAGCCCACAAGAGGTAATGTGGTCAGGTTCTGCAGGTCATGGGTGAAGGATTTGAATCACATTCTGCACATACAGCAGAAAGCTACATAAGAGTTTTTGGTCAAGGGAAATGCATCAGTTAGTTTTTCAAAGAAGAACCTGCTCCCTGTAGAGAATGGATGATGCAGTGTGAGAGTGGGCAGCTGGCATGATGACCTAGGCAGAGTTTAGAAAGTAGTGGAGATGGGAAAAACTTGGGGTGCTGCTTAATATCTGTAATTCCACAGAAGCCACCTTGAGGCAAATAGCATTTCTTGGGTAAGTAGTTCATGGTTCAGACTGGGTATTACAGACACCTGTTACAAATGATATCAACACCTCAAAACTTAGTACCTTTGAACAATAATGCTTTTGATTTTATGAAGTGGCTGGACTCAACTATTTCATATCCTGTAGGTAGGGGGTCACAGATGTAGCTGCTTTCAGCTGGGAGCTGACTTAGGACTGGAATGGTCAGGATGGCCTCTCCTTCCAGAGCCTGTCTCCATGTGGCCCAGTCTCCACACTGTGTTATTTGGATTTGGGGAGGAAGAGATAGAAACTGACAGTCCACATAAGACATAGGCTTGGTGATCTCAGAATATTACTTCTGCAAGTTTCTGGTAGGTTAGAGCCCGTCATAAGGGCCACATCCAAGTAAAAGGGAGGGGGATTCGACTTCCGGAGGCGGAGCTATGAGCAGCAGATCGCTTTCTCTCCTCTCCTCTCCTCTCCCAGATCAACTAGGAATACCAAAGGAGACCACCCGGGACCAAAACAAGACAGGACTAGAATGACCACAGGAACTCAGTAAATCACCAGTGAGTACAAACACATGTGGCTGGTGACAGAGAGGAGAGAGGGGCCTAAGGAGAGATTAAGTGACTGCTAACAGTTCAGCAGTTTATCAGTTGAGACACCACCTCCAGTCTGCTCCACCAACAAGGGGACAGCTTAAGGAAGGAGAGGACTCCCCAGAGACTCACCAAGTGCAGCTCTGAGTCTCCATTGCTACTACCCTCAATCTGGAGCAGTAACAGGAAGGGACACCAGGGGACAGAGATCTAACCAGGAAACTCAGAAGACCTATACCTTGGTGGCATAGCTGAGGGGCTGTGAAAGTCTCTTTGCATAACCACTGGATTATCTCTGCCACACCCTTTTTTATCTCTTGGTCAGGAGTTAGTGATTAAGCTAAGAAGCCTATTGATAGTTTAAAAGCCCTCAGGCTCCCATAGCCTACAGGGAAGAAAAAAACAAAGGCTTTTAAACCACTGAGCTCCAACTCAGGGATTGAAACAACTGTTAACTTCCACCACTGTGAACCCTTTAATTAACTTAGACACAAGTCAATCCAGGCAATAGTGATCAATAATTTGAAAAATACTGATAAAGGGAACTCATAATATATAAAATGGTTAAAACAATAAGAAAAAATATTGGAGAATCGAACCAGGACAAGAGTTCAGCTAAAAGTCCTCCAGAGGGTGAAGCACAAAATAACGAGTTCAACATCCAAACATTAGCTAAGGAAATAATAACAGGAGTGAGTAAAGAATTTGAAAAAAATGTAATCAGAAATACAGGAACAACAAATGAGAATATGGAAGAAAATACTAATTATCTCATGGTTATTAGAGAGCTGAAAGCTGAAATCGCTGAGCTAAGAATGCAACTAGCTGAACAAGCTAAAACAGTATCAGAGCAGGGCAACAAAATAGATGAACTCCAGAAAACAGTAGAGGGCAGAGAGAATAGAATAAATGAGGCTGAAGACAGAATTAGCAAGATTGAGGATGAATTAGAGACAACTAAAAAAGAAGTAAGAGATCTCAAAAAGAGATTAAGAGATGCTGAAAACAACAACAGAGTCCTATGGGATGACTTTAAAAGAAACAATATACGCATTATTGGCATACCAGAGGAAGAAAGAAAAGGAGAGGAAGAAAGCATTTTCCAGTCCATAATAGCTGAAAACTTCCCTAGTCTAGACAACATCAAAGACATAAAGATTCAAGAAACCCAGAGGGTCCCAAACAGAATTAACCCAGACCTAAAGACACCAAGACATATCATACTTAGAATGGAAAGGAATAAGGATAAAGAAAGGATCCTGAAGGCTGCAAGAGGAAAACAAAGAGTCACCTACAAAGGAAAACCCATAAGATTAGCAGCAGACTTCTCCATAAAAACACCACAGGCCCAAAGAGAATTGCAAGATATCTATCGAGTGCTCAATGAGAAAGGCTTTCAGCCAAGAATACTATATCCTGCTAGACTGTCATTCAGACTAGATGGAGGCATCAAAACCTTCTCAGACAAGCAACAGTTGAAGGAAGCAACCATCACCAAGCCTGCCCTGAAAGAAGTTCTGAAAGGTCTATAAACAATCAGAACACCACAAATAGGATATATGTCAAAACACTCTAAAACTCTACAAGAATGGCGTTAAAATATCTTCAATCTTTGATATCAGTAAATGTCAGTGGCCTGAATTCACCTATTAAAAGACACAGAGTAGGAAGATGGATCAGAAAACACAACCCAACAATATGCTGTCTACAGGAAACCCACCTAACTCAACAAGACAAACACAGACTTAAAGTGAAAGGATGGAAAACTATCATACAAGCCAATGGCTCACAAAAAAGGGCAGGAGCAACTATTCTCATATCTGACATGATAGACTTTAAAATAGATAAGATTAAAAAAGATAGGAATGGACACTACTTAATGCTCAGGATCAGTCAATCAAGAGGACTTAACAATTATTAACATCTATACACCCAATGAGAAGCCATCTAAATACATCAAACTTCTACTGAAAGAGCTACAGCAATATATTAACAGTAACACAATCATAGTAGGGGACTTCAACACCCCACTCTCTCAACTTGACAGATCATCCAGCGAGAAAATCAATAAAGACATAAGGGAGCTAAATAAAGAGATAGATAAACTAGAACTATTGGACATTTTAAGAGTCATTCATCCCAAGAAACTGGAATACACATTTTACTCAAGTTCACATGGGTCATTCTCAAGGATAGACCATCTGTTAGGCCACAAAGACAGCATCAGCCAATTCAAGAGCATTGAAATCATCCCAAGCATCTTCTCAGACCACAGTGGAATTAAACTAACACTTTACAGTCAACAAAAGATTAGTAACTGCCAAAATGTGGAAGCTCAACAGTACACTTCTTAACAACTTCTGGGTCAAAAAGGAAATCAAGGAAGAAATCAAAATGTTTCAAGAGTTCAATGAAAATGAAGACACAAGGTATCAAAATATTTGGGACACAGCTAAAGCAGTCTTAAGAGGGAAGTTCATAGCTATACAAGCACACATTAGGAAACAAGAAAAAGCACAAATAAACAGCCTGATTGCACATCTTAAAAACCTAGAAGAACAACAAAGGAATCCTAAAGCAACCAGAAGGACAGAAATCACTAAAGTTAGGGCAGAAATAAATAACATTGAGAATAGGAAAACCATATAAAAGATCAACGAAAGTAAGTGTTGGTTCTTCGAAAGAGTAAACAAAATCGACAAACCTTTAGCCAGACTCACAAAACAAAAAAGGGAGAAGACCCAAATAAATTGGATACTAAATGAAAGAGGAGATATCACCAAGTAAAAGGGAAATTGTCTTTTCATATGAGGAGACACATATGAAGAAGATGTGTTGGTAGCTATATTTGCTTTGTTTGTTTGTTTGTTTTTGTCACTGCCAGGACTTACATGCTCCTGACTTACTTTTCTTCAGGTAGAACCAGAGAGACAAAAACAGAGAGAGAAAGCGAGAAACACTGTTGCACTCAAGTATTCCCCAGTGCCATGGCAGCAGGGGTCATGTGCATGGCAACCAAGGTGCTTCACTAGATGAGCTATGGCACCAGCCTGCTTGCTGTATTTTGAAAGCTATATACCACAGCTTTGAATTTCACTTTGGAACTTCCTCTAAGGTCATGGAAGAATTTCACAGTTGGTCTTTGAAAGTCTTGGTGTCTGGTTTGGGAAAAAAATGAGAGCTAATTATGAACAGAATTATTGCTCTTCTTCCAATACTTATTTTCTAGATTAAGAGCAAACTGATTCTACAAAAACAACTCCAGTTTTTGTTTTTAATATTAATTTATTTATTGGATAGAGACAGCCAGAAGTTGAGAGGAGATGGGAAGCAGAGAGGAGAGAGACAGACACCTGCAAACCTGCTTGACCACTCATAAAGCTTTCCCGCTGCAGGTGGAGACCGGGGGCTTGAACACAAGTCCTTGTGCACTGTAATATGTGCGCTCAACCAGGTGTGCCACTACCCAGCCCCACAACTCCAGTTTTTAAACTTCTTCCAACCCAGGCAAACCACTTTATAAATGTACCTTTTAATTTTTTATCTGGGCTCTCTGCTATACAATCCTAATTGCACTTTTTCTGTTATTACATGATGGAGGGAGCCCTGGAGCACTCAGAGAACAGACTCCTCTAGTCAGGCTTTCAGGACAAAACCCACCAGTTCTGTTAGGACATCTTCTTAAGGAATAAAGACGACATCCTCATTGAACCTCTGGTAGAGCCGGTATGACTTATTTGAGGATGATAATCTGCACGAATCCTACTTTTGTCATATCTACTCATTAGAAAAGAAACATTTGAATAAATCTACACAGAGAAGAATAATTGACCTCAATGATTCTAGATAACGGGTAATTGAAAACAGGACCCATGTATATAATACCTGCATGATACTAGTGCTACTTAGCATGTGAATAAATTGAAGGCTTAATAATAGGCAAATCTGGGGCCAGGCGGTGGCGCACCTGGTTAAGCCCACACATTATAGTGTGCAAGGACCCGGGTTCAAGCCCCTGGCCCCCACCTGTAGGGGGAAAGCTTCACGAGTGGTGAAGCATGGCTGCAGGTGTGTCTCTGTCTCCATCTCTATCTTCTTTTCCCCTCAATTTCTCTCTGTCTCTATCTAATAATAAATAAGTTTAAAAAAAAGAATAAAAAAGATAATAGGCAAATTTAGAGAGATTATAAATCCAGCGTTCAGCCTTGCATTTCACTCAGATGACTTTAAATATTTTTAATTATTTTGATTTTTAAACTACTATAGTTGGATTGGTTATTCATATAGGGTTTTATGCAAAGATACCTGTGATTTTTTTTTATTTTGATCTACTTTCTTGAAAAAAAATTTATTTATTAGTAAGAAAGTACAAGAGAGGAGAGAAGAGTGAGAGAACCAGAGGTGCCTTTGGCATATGCTATGTTGGAGCTCAAACAACATTTCATGCTTGAGAATCCAACTCTTAGCGTGTCACTTCCCAGGCCATGATTTTTTTAAAAATTTCTAATAATAATAAATAATAAGTGTTTGCTTGATTTACCAGAGCATTGTTTAGCTCTATGATTGTGCTAGGGATTAAACCTGGGACCTTGGAGCAGTCAGATAATCATGTTTTGTATGAAAGTTTTTCTGCATAACCGTTATGCCACCTCCCTGCCCAAGTTTTGTTTGTTTTTGAGGTTACTTTGATATACAAAACTCTTAAATGTTTCAGAAGTACTATTTCATACCTATTCGAAATGTGTTGCCATATCTTGCCTTGCACCAAAGCACCAATATCCATCCACCAAAGTCTACTAGACCCCCTACACCCTTACAATCCAGTCCCCCTTGATACACTCATTTCTGCAGTTCAGGATCAAAGATTTGCCTTCACTTGACTTTGCTTAATCCCTTGCTTTTTTTTTTTTTTTCTTTTCTTCCACTTTTTGTAAAAAAAAAAAAAAAGAAAGGAAGTGTGTGTGTGTGTGTGTGTGTGTGTGTGTGTGTGTGTGTATTTAAATCAGATCGAGATACAGAAAAAGGGACTAGAGCATTCCTCAGCTCTGGCTTAAGGAGGTGTAGGGGACTGAAATGGGACTTTGGAGCCTCAGGCATGAAAGTCTTTTTGCATAACCATTATTCCATCTTCCCTACCTTTGGTATTTCTTTTTTTATTTTTATTATTATTATTTCTTTATTGGGGAATTAATGTTTTACATTCAACAGTAATAGAAAGAGTATTCTTGGGTTGAAAGATCTACTTTCATATGTACTATTTGTCTGTGGAAATTAAACTAATTCTTAGAATGACTATTTTTGTGTAACCACTGTTTATTTTATTTTCTTTCCTGGGGGGGGGGGTGCTGTTTCTAATTTTTTTCTCAGACTTCATTGCCATCTCGGAAAGGATTTCGGCATCAGACCACTAAGTTTTTGTATCGTTTGGTGGGATCAGAAGATATAGCTGTGGACCAGAGTATTGTCAGCCCTTATACTTCTCGGATCTTGAAACCTTATATCAGGTACACAGAGAAGAGCTGTGATGGCAAGTGTGTTGTGAGTAATTCTATTTGTAAGGTGTCTGTGCCCCCTTCCCATATAGAAATGAGCATAGACCAAAACCTGTGAGAGTGGGCATTGCCATCAATAATGTCTGTGCTGCTCTGTGTTCCCTGACTTGTTTTCAGCTGTCCCCCCCCCAAAAAAAAAAAAAAGAAAAGAAAGATAAGCAAGGGCAACTTAACTGTTAGATTTCATTATGATCACAACACTCACTGTTTTACATTTTAAAGCTGTGTGTATTTAGTTCATAAAGTAGCAAAAACGGGGAAAAAAGCCACAATCAGGCCTGTATTTGGGTTGGAGTGGATATAGTTTCTAGTGATAAGTCTAGGCAGTGCTGAAGGTACTGATGGAAGAGACGTTCTTAGTGCTCTCCCGTGCTATGGCTGTGCTGACTGCACTGCCCTACAACTTCATGATTCAATGGTTCTCCTTGTCCAGCACTGCTGTGTTTTACTGCTATGAAGCACTTTCCAGTATTTCAGCCTACTCTAGTCTCTCTCATCTGTGGTACTCCTAACTGCCTTGGGTAGAGCTTGACTTTCCCTCCTTTCGCCCCTACTGTCCCCCTCATCTAAGCCCCCCCCCTTTTTTTCCTTGTTCTGAGTACTCAGAGGGTTAGATGAGGATGCTGCTTTTTTTCCTTCCCTTTGTTCATGATCGGCACTACTAGCACTTGTGGCAGTTACAGAGGGGGCACAGATGTTAGTAAAGGTGAATTTTCATGTTCATTTTTTCGCCAGAAAAGTTTTGTAACTGTTACCAAGGTAGATGCTGTATGGTTCAAGTTAGTTAAAATGTCAAGCAAATCAAAGACTATGTGAATCAAATGGTAGGGATAATACTGGATATTTTTCTTGACATGAATTTGTTTGTTTCCTGTGGTACTGGAGGCGTGATTATGAAACTAAGCCACCCAAACTACAGCTCCTGTCACAGATTCGATCCCACCTGCACAAGAGTGACCCTCACTGGACACCAGAGCCAGATGCGCCTCTCGATTATTGCTACGTCCGGCCAAATCACATCCCAACAATAAATTCTATGTGTCAGGAATTTTTCTGGCCTGGTATGTATGTACCCTACTTCCCAAACTGGGCAGATCCATTTTCTGTATTGTTCACTCTAGTGATTTTTTTTTAATTGGTGTTTGTCATGTGAACCTAAAATCTATACTCATGATGTCACTTAATTTGTTTCTACTAACATAAAAATTATTAAGTATAAATGCCTTTCTTTCCTAAGATGAAAAAGAAGCCAGAAACTAAATAAACAGGGTTTTGTTGTTGTTTTGTTTTCTTCCCTGTTTGTCACTGTTTCCAGAATAAAAGATTCATCCTGTTTTGCTTCTACATATGTTTAGATACAGGTACTGTCTATCAAAGATAAACAGACTGGTAACTTGGGCATGTTTAGACACTATTTTTTTTCTTTCCAAATAATTTTGTATATTTGTTTAGCTTTTTTTTGGGGGGGGGGAATGTTAGTACAGTCAAAAGATTTTTTTAATCCAAATGCTCCAGTCATAGACTTTTTTTTTTTTTTTTGTAGTGCTGGGGATGAACCCAGGACCTGATGCTTGTGAGGAATGTGCTCTGTCCCTGAGCTCCCTCCCAAGCCATCCAATTACAGACTTTGAAATAGAGTAAACCTAACATGATTTGCCCTTTAGTCACCTTAAACATACAGTCTTTTGAAGACCAAAGCCATCAACTAAAAGAACATATTTTCATAGCTAGATATGAATGCATCCTTTGTGAATCTGCTTTATTATTCTGCTTTGAAAAATAAAGGAAATAACACATGTCTTCTAAATGTTAGATAAAGCCTCATCAGGGTAAGAGCTGTGTCATCTATTATCTGATAATCATGTTTCGTATTGCATGTGGTGGATCATTGCATTTGTTCTTTTGATATTAGAATGAGGGCTGAACTAGGGAAAGATAGGAACAGGCTGGATGTATGGATTGACCTGCCAACCCCCTTGTCCACTAGGGAAAAAATGGGGGCTGAAAGGAAGGTTCTGAGAGCATCCGCTTCCTGACCTTCCTGTAGATACTTTCCATTTATTGGGCTTGGACTCATTCTTTTTTTTTTTTTTTTTTGTAATATTTTATTTGATTGATTGATTGATGAGGAAGATAGGAGGAGAGAAAAGAACCAGACATCACTCTGGCACATATGCTTCCGGGGACTGAACTCAGGACCTCATGCTTGAGAGTCCAACACTTTATTCACTGCACCACCTCCCAGACCACCTTGGACTCACTCTTTATTTAACCTTTTTGTTATAAAATAAGTGTTTGTAGAAAAAACTTTAAACTGTATATGAGGTAAGTAATACAGCAATATGGACATCCTCAGGAGATCTCTGCTCCAGCCTGATGAGGTCTGAGCATTACTCATTTTACACGGTGCATAACCTGAGACATTTAAAAATGTGCCAGCCAACACACATGGCTAAGAAGACTGAGTTCAAAGCCAGGTGCGTCCAGTTCTGAACATGAGCTTTCTCTATTACCTACCTACCCTATCCTCTCTCTCTCTTAACATATGGCTTTAGAAACGATGATGTTAATTTTGATATTTTCTAAAATTCATTTTTAGTTTTATGATCTGAATGTGTGGTAGTTATGGTAATCTTGTCTCCAGTTTTGTTTCTGTTTTTTTTTATTTTTTATTTTTTTTTATTTTAAGCATCCAGGTATAGCTCTTAAGCATAGACTGAACAGCTTAGTATTCAGTAATTCCAGAAGGCACAGAATTTGAATCTTCGGTTGTCTCTGTTCTGTAGGCATTGACCTGTCTGAGTGCCTGCAGTATCCAGACTTCAGTGTTGTTGTTCTTTATAAAAAAGTCATCATTGCTTTTGGCTTCATGGTTCCCGATGTGAAGTACAATGAAGCTTACATTTCATTTCTCTTTGTTCATCCTGAATGGAGAAGAGCAGGAATTGCAACTTTCATGATTTATCACTTGATTCAGGTAAGTTGTATGCTTGCTACCAGCTTGCCTCTGAGCGCCTTTGGAAGACTCAATGGTGAGACAGAACTGGGCTGGTCACTTTGGAAGCCAAATGATAGCCAGTCATTTTCACTCATGGGGTTGACTAAACATAGAAACAAAAATCTCGGGCGGAGGGTAGATAGCATAATGGTTATGCAAACAGACTCTCATGCCTGAGGCGCCAAAGTCCCAGGTTCAATCCCCCGCACCACCATAAGCCAGAGCTGAACATTGCTCTGGTTAAAAAATAAAAATAATAATAATAATAAAATCTTCACCATTGTAAATAAAATTACTGTTTAGACCCAGGTTTTAAAGAAACTAGTGTGAAAGTGGTAGTAAGTCATATGAGAAATTACTAAAAGTTTAAAGCCTAGAGCACTTAAATTCACCATGTTGCTGCACTTAGAATCACTGCTGCCACAACTCTGAGAAGTAGAACTGTGTTCATCAGGAGTACAAATTCTGCTGTTGCTGATTGTTTTGGATTTGACATTCACTATCAAAGGTGGTATGAACCTTCTGAGACTTGCTTGTCTTATTAAATGATTAGATATAAACATTCGAGGATTATCCTCCCCACCCCCAACCTTTCTGGCAACTTTTCTTTAAAACCATTTGGTATTGGGTATGGAGGAATGTGTTATGCGGGCAAAATTCCTTTTCATTAGAGGGTGAATATGATAAAATCTGTTGTCCAAATGTTGGTGAAACTTGCTCAATAATTACCAGATGTTGGTAGGAACGTTAGAACTGTCTTCTTGAAACTGCTTTCTTCTCTCTTGATACAGTAATGCATTACTGTCTTAGTTTCCTTTCTCAGTTATTTCTCACACATTCTCCCTTTCTCTACCACACCCCATTCACGGAATAAGCCTGTACTTTGTTTTCATCTTCTGTCCAAGCAGTACATATTAGAGATTGCTGCCTTTTTCTTTACTTTCAAGGGCCTGAGGGCAGGGCAGAGATGACATTTTGATGCTTGTGCCTGATACATTCAGTCCTTCCTGAATATTCTCTTGGTGGGTAGAAGAGTGTTCTTTGTACGTGGGTGCCTGGCCCTCAGCCAAACCATAAGTCCCAAGTCCAGACAGAGCA
Source organism: Erinaceus europaeus (assembly GCF_950295315.1). Lineage (NCBI taxonomy): Eukaryota > Metazoa > Chordata > Mammalia > Eulipotyphla > Erinaceidae > Erinaceus > Erinaceus europaeus. Next base: position 56,154,173 of record NC_080162.1, on the reverse strand, counting down.
CTACTCAGTCAGCAGTACTCAGTGATTATAATAGATGACCCTGCCTATTCACAGTGTAAGGAATACTAGCATCACTGCGTGAGATACATATTACACACTCACTACACACCTTTTTATTTATTTTTATTTGATAAGACAGAGAGAAATTGAGAGGGGAGATAGAGAGGGAAAGAGATACCTGCAGCTCTGCTTTACTACTTATAAAGCTTTTCCTCTTACCCTCCCTCTCTTTGGTGGGGACCATAGGCCTGAACCTGGGTCCTTGTGCATTGTAACGTGTGTGCTCAACCAGGTGTGCCACCACCCAGCCCCTATGCACTCTATCTTATCTTTGGTATTCTAGTAGTTCTTTTTTGTCCTAAAAATACCAGTATGCAAAATGTAAGTTTCACAGATAAAGGAAGGTTGCTGTCTACCTTCAACAGAGGGATTCTTAAACAGAAGCCTTGTGGAATTATGTATTACAAAATCTTAAGAACCCTATCAACTTCAGTATTTCAGCACCTTCTTCATTAAAAGGCAAGATCTATGTTTAAATGACTTTTGGATTGTTTTGTACTTATCTTTCTGCAATGCCAGGAATCAAACCCAGGACCACACATACAAGGCTAGAGCCAACTCCCTGACCCTGGATAACTTGTACAGAGTACTCTTTTCTTAGGCTGATGCTAAATTTAGAAATCTCATTTCTGAGAAGCTAATGTTGTTGATTTGGGAGGCATAGAGAATGAACTTTGGGGCCTTAAGGTCTATACAAGGTATTCAGGTTTTACAATAAAATAGAGGCTTCATATTTCATATCTGGCCACATCATTTTACGTTTTTTTATATAAGTCTAAGAAGAAAACCTTTATAAATTCAGGGGTGCAGGAAAACATAGTTCTGGAAAGCAGGGCTTCTCGTTTTACTCTCTCATCATAGTTTTTGATACTGACATTTGACATTTAAATGTAATTTGAGTTATAAATCAAATAGTAAAGTTAACAATCCAGTATCCCCTTGGCTTTGTGCCTCAGAGAAAAAGACAGCACACACACACACACACACACACACACACACACAAATGCCATCACTTTGCATAGATTTGATGAATGTTTTGATCAGCAGAAAAATGTCATTGTCTTTCCAGCTGTTGCTACGTGTTGCAATGTCTCAACTGTAGACTCTGATTGGTCTAGTTTTCATAACCAACTACCTACACTTAAAAGAGTTTCTTCACCTACTCATTTTCCCTCGGGCTTTTTCATTTTTGTCTCGTTTTTTTTTCACCCTTTTGGCAGACCTGCATGGGCAAGGATGTAACGCTTCACGTCTCAGCAAGCAACCCCGCCATGCTGCTATACCAGAAGTTTGGATTCAAGACTGAAGAATATGTTTTAGATTTTTATGATAAGTACTACCCCCTGGAGAGTACAGAATGTAAACATGCATTCTTTTTGAGGCTCCGGCGTTGATGTGAATGCAGCTCTTTGTGGAGAAATACATGCGCTCTTAGAGATTGATCTTCACATAAATCTCTGGTTGTTTGCATCCCAGTATATGCTGTACTTAGACATTCATTCAGTTTTCAGTGAGATGAGAAAAGCAGTAGGCAGTGGATGAGTAGGGAACCGCTTCTGTTCTTCCTGGAGTGGCCTTTGACCTACATTTTGGGATTCCACAGTCAGCTAAAACTCAAAGTCACTGCTGTCTTCTTTCCTCCTGACAGTTTGTAGGAGTGAAGAATATCTAAGTGAATAGTCTCAGCAAACGAGGTTTGGTTGTAATTTAAAGGACACAGAAAGTGAGATAACTATTGAAGAACATATCAGAAAAATCGTGCCTTTCAGTCATGATGAAAGATAATGAGATGATTATATAAAGGGAGGCCAACCCTTTCCCCAGCCATTGCTGTTTTGTTACTCCAAGAGGACTGCAAGGACACTGAAATGCTTTTGTCTCTGACTTTGATCATAGTTAAAATAAAATGTTTGTGTCTACACATTGCTTCATCTGTTTTACTGTTAGCATCTTCCTCCAGGAGCATTGGTCTGAGAACGGAGGCTTTCATCCTCCCCGTACCTGAGATGTTGATTTGTCTGTGCAGCTGAACAGCCTTTCATTTAGATTGCACCCTGGATAGAGGTGTGGGGTGGTAAAGGTGGAGCTGGCTGTGTACAACACCCATACTCTCTGTAGGACTCGGGCTCTTTGCTGTGTTTTTGGGTATTGGGGATACACTCTTAGGGTGTTTCGTTGTTGTTACTGTTTGTTTTGGATCCAAAACAGGCAGATTTTTTGAAAGAATATATTCTCATAATACCTTTCTCTGCAATAACCTATGACCAGAGCATTAAACTTTGCAATTTGCTTTCAGACTCTTTTAATTAAAATATTTAGTACCTTATAGCTGCTTCACTTTCCCCAAATTACACACACACACTGATTTTCTTTACTAAGCCATTACACCCTGTCTCTTTATTGTACTTAAAATGTGCTATGATATAAAGGGACCTCTGCTAGCCACCTCTGTTTTCTAGTCACAATAGAACATTCTTAGAATTGATTGTCACAGTTGACAAACCTAAAAATAACAGAAAGCCCAAGCACTCTAGCTCCCGAATTTTCACTTCTAACTAAACACAATGGTTTGTTTTTTTGTTTTTTACCAGAGCACTGCTTCGTTCTGGCATATGGTGGTGCAGGGGACTGAACCTGGGACTTTGCAACTTCAAGCATGAGACTCTTTGCATAACCATTATAAAGCTATTTCTCCCATCCCAAGCAGTATTTTAAACACATTTGTTGAGTACTTGCTTTGGTAGCACATACACTAAAAATGTAATGATATAGAGGAGATTAGCAAGTCCCTTGCACAAGTATGATGCCCAAATTCATGAAGCATTCCAATTTTAAATAAACACATTTGTGGTTCAATCCCATTTTTTTTTTTTTTACATCTATAAGTCTTATTTTTGTTAGTGCTAAACACAACATGTGAGGTTCAAGAATAATCCCAGAAAAGAATTGTAGAATTTATAATTCTTGTTTTTTAAATTTACAACAAAACTTTAGTGATCAAAATGGATCATTTAAGACCATGGAGTAGAGTTGAGAATGTATATAAAGACTTACTTAATTTGGGGCAGAGAAAGAGAGAGTGTGTGTGTGTGTGTCAGCCCAACCACACTCAGCTGTAATATATCACAATCTTAGGGATTGAAGCTGGCGCCTACAGGGCCTCAAACATACATGTACAGTGCTCCAGTGTTGTTCTCTATCTCCCGAGCCCAAGAACCTATGTGTAAACCCTTCCATTTATAATCAGCTGGTCAATGAGAAAGAAATAGTACTGGGACAGGTAGATAGCCTATGCCAAAAAATTATCCCTCTTACCTGAAAGAAAAAAAAAAACTCAGTATATGTACAGACTTAAATATAATAACTAAAACCATCAACCTTTAGAGCATAGGATTACACTTTTGAAGATTAAAAAAATTTTTTTTAATATTCCCCTTTTGTTGCCATTGTTGTTTTTATTGTTGTAGTTATTATTGTTGTTATTGATGCTGTCGTTGTTAGGACAGAGAGAAATGGAGAGAGGAGGGGAAGACAGGGAGGGAGAAAGACAGACACCTGCAGATCTGCTTCACCACCTGTGAAGTGACTCCCCTGCAGGTGGGGAGCTGGGGGCTCGAATGGGACCCTTAGGCCGGTCCTTGCGTTTTGCGCCACGTGTGCTTAACCCACTGCGCTACTGCCCGACTCCCAAGATTACTTTTTTCTTTTAAATTTTATTATCTTTATTTATTGGATAAACACAGCCAGAAATTGAGACGGTAGGGGAGAAAGAGAGACATCTGCAGTACTGCTTCACCACTTGCAAAGCTTCCATCTCTGCAGGTGGGGACCAAGGGCTCAAACCCGGGTCTTTGAGTACTGTAACATACGCGTTCAACGAGGTGCACCACCACCCGGTCCCTCCAGGATTACATTTTTGTGATTTCTTAGACACCACACCAAATGTATAAGTGATTCATTAAAAAAATTCTTTAGGGGCAGAGAACATGAAAGAGACCACAGCACTGAATCTTCCTTCAGTGTGGTGGGGACCAGACTTGAATACATGACACAGTAGCATAATATCCAAGTGATTCATTTCATCAACCCTATTTTGATTAAAATTATACAGAGAGAACAATCTGTCTATCTATTTAATATGAAGGGAGAGAACATGCCAGAGTGATGGCTATGGTTCTCCTTGTGAATAAATCTTTAAAAAAAACAAAAAACTACCACATATACTTTGACAAATTATACAAAACACTTAAGCAAGCAAGAAATGATAGCAATTTTATATAATTTCTCCAAGATATTAGAAACGAAGTATTTTCTAATTTTTTATGAGGGTAATATTGCCATAACACTAAAATCAGACCTGAGAATGGAAAACTCTTCCATTATCTAATATGAACAAACATTAGCTGCAGAAAATCCTCAATAAAAATGTAGCAAATCAAACCCAACAATATATAAAAAGAATTATATACCATGGCCAAGTGGACTTTATCCCAGGCATATTAGATTGACTCAACATTAGAAAACCAGCAGACAAGGGGTGCCAGGCAGTAGCACACCTGGTTAAGTGCTCACATAGTGCACAAGGACCCATGTTCAAACCCCTGGTCCCCACCTGCAGAGGGAAGGCTTCAGGAGTGGTGAAGTGGTGAAGCAGGACTGCAGGTGTCTGCTTCTTGTCTCTTTCTCTATCTCCCTTTCCCCTCTCTACTCTCTGTCTCTATCCAATAATAAAATTAAAAAGAGAAGAAAAAGGAAATAGACAAGAAGGAAAATCACTTGGTCATACTACATAGTCATAGCTCATGATACAGAAAAAGTATTTTACTAAATTCAACAACCATGATTTTAAAAAAGCTATAAGCAAAGTAGGAATAGAAGGGAATGTTATCAACTAAGTGAAGAACATCAATAATAAAAGGGGGGGTGGGCGGTAGCACATCAGGCTAAGTGCACATGGCGTGAAGCTCAAGGACCGGCATAAGGATCCCGGTTTGAACCTCCTCAAAATGACTTACAGACTTAGATGTAAGCTGTAAAATTTCTAGAAGTTAACAGAGGAGAAAACATAAGTGATCTTGGGTATGGTGATGACTTCATGTATATCACCACAGGCACAATTCACAAAAGATTTAATAAACTGAAATTCATTAAAATGTAAAGCCTCTGTCCCAGTGAAGGATGCTATTAAGAGACTGGGAAAGTAAACCATAAACTGGGGCGGGGGGCAATCTTTGCAAAAATATATAATAGAATTCAACAATTAGGGGCTGGGTGATGGTGCACCAGGTGGAGTGCACATGTTACAATGCACAAGGACCTATATTCAACCCCCAGGTCCCCACCTGCAGGGGGAAAGCTTAAAGAGTGCTGAAGCAGTGCTGCGGGTGTCTCTCCCCTCCCTATCTTCCCCTTCCCTTTCAATTTCTGTCTCTAGCCATAAATAAATAAAATAACTCCATTAGGAAGTGGGCAACTAGATTTAAAAATGGGCAAGAGACCTGAACAAACATCTTACCAAAGAAGATATACAGACAGAAAATAACAAATATACATATGAAGAGAGATGCTTTGCATATTTCACCTGGAAAGTTCAAGTTAAAACAACAGTGAGACGTCATTGTCCACCTATAAGATAAATTCAGCTCAAAAACACCGGTAAGGGGCCGGGTAGTGATGCACCTGGTTGAGTGCACATGTTACAGCAAGCAAGGACCTGGGTTCAAGCTCCCAGTCCCCAGCCCCTGGTCCCCACCTGCAGGGGGGAAGCTTCACAAGTGGTTGAAGCAGGGCTGCAGGAGTCTCTCCATCTCTCTCCCTATCTCCCCATTCCTCTCAATTTCTGGCTGTTTGTATCTAATAAAAATAAAGATATTTTTTTTTAAATTTAGATAAAAATTTGGTAACACCAAATGCTGGCAAGAATGTGGAGCAACAGGAGTTGCCATTCATTGTTGGTGGAAGGCAGAATGGTATGGCCACTTTCTTTTTCTATACCAGAATACTGCTTAACTCTGGCTTATGATGGTGTTTGGGCTTGAACTTGGGACCTCAGAGCCTCAGGCATGAAAGGCTTTTGCAGAACCATTATGCTATCACCCTGGCTTGATATAGTCATTTGTAAGATAATCTTGTAAAAAGAAAGGAGAAAGGGGCACACATGAGCGCACATGTTACAATGCACAAGGATCCCCTGGTTCCCACCTGCAGGGGGAAAGCTTCACAAGTGGTGAAGCAGGGCTGCTGGTGTCTCTCTCCCTCCCTATCATCCCCTTCCCTCTCGATTTCTACCTGTCTCTAGCCAATAAATAAATAAAGATAATTTAAAAAAAAAAAAGAAAGAAGAGAGAGAAAAGGAAGGAAGGAAGACTTCTTATAAAAGTAAACAAATGGGACCTGGTGATGGCGCACCTGGTTGAGTGCACATGTTACAATGCACAAGGACCCAGGTTTGAGCCTCTGTCCCCACCTGCAGTGGGAAAGCTTTGTAAGTGGTAAAATAGTGTTGCAGGTGTCTCTTTGCCTCTCTTCCTGTCTATCACACCCTTCCCTCTCGATTTCTGACTGTTTCTACCTAATAAATAAATAAAACATAATTTTTAAATAGACAAATTATGATACAATTCTGTCATCAAATATTTACATTACATTCTGTCCCAAGTATTTACATGAATGAGTTGAAAACATATTCACACAAAAGCTTGCACATGAACCTTTATTCATAACACCAAAACTTGGGGAGGGGAGCAGGGGAATCTAAATACTCAAGTACCCTTTAGTGGATAAACTGATAAGATGTGCTACATTCAGACAATGGAATTTATTCTCACACTAAAAGGCTACCAAGCATAAAAAGACATGAAAGAAACTAAATGTATATTACTAAATGAAATAATCTATTCTAAAAGCATTAGATAATACATTAATTCTATGATATTCTGGCAAAAGCAAAACTGAAGACAGTAAATGAGTGAGTGGTTTCTGGAGATTATTGAGAGGGAGGGAAGAATTATAGGCATAGTACAGAAGATTTTTAGTATAGTGAAATACTTAGTGTGATAGCATAATGATGAGTAGATCATTTGTTCAGTCCCATAATGCACAGCACCAAGAATGCACTCTAATAATGTTTTGGATCATAATAAAGTGTCAATGTATAACAAATATCTGTGGTGTAGGATATTGATAACAGAGGGATAGGGACTCTATATGGGGGACAGTAGTTATATATGGGAAATTGCTATCAATCAAAATCAGGTCAATTTTGATGTAAACAGCTCTAAAAATACTCTGTTAAAAAATACAGTTCAGGGGAGTCAGGCTGTAGTGCAGCAGGTTAAGTGCAGGTGGCGCAAAGCACAAGGACTGATGTAAGGATCCCAGTTGGAGCCCTGGCTCCCCACCTGCAGGGGAGTCGCTTCACAAGCGGTGAAGCAGGTCTGCAGGTATCTATCTTTCTATCCCCCTTTCTGTCTTCCCCTCCTCTCTACATTTCTCTCTGTCCTATCCAACAACAACTACAACAATAAAACAACAATGGCAACAAAAGGGAAAAAATAAATAAAATAAATATATTTAAAAAAAAAAAGTTCAGGGGGGCAGGCAGTAGCACACACATTACAGTGTGCAAGGACAGGGGTTCAAACCCCTGATCCCCACCAGCAGGGGCAAAGCTTCACGAGTGGTGAAGCAGGACTGCAGGTGTCTCTCTGTCTCTCTTTTTCTCTCTACCTTCTCTCTCGAATTTTCTCTGCTCTATCCAGTAATAAACAAAAAGATTAAAAAAAAACAATCCAAGTGAAAAATGGAATCACGATTTGAATAGATTGTTTTCCAAAGGAGATACTACACAGATGGCAAATAGGCACACAGTCATAAGGGACATTCTAATTATACTTACTAGAATGACTGTAATAAAACAAAACAAAAAAAAAGTCCCAAGTGCTTTTAAACTAAGGTTTCCTCCATTTCCCTAGGGGTGACTGGCATTATTGTTATTATTGTATATTTCACATGTGGACAATATCACATTTCCTTCAACCATTCCCACATTAATGGTTCTGGCAGTTCATGGTGTTTGTTTGTTTGTTTGTTCTTCTTCCACTACAACCAAACTTGTAAAGCCCCAATTGTATTGGTGCTTCAGCTGTACAAAAACCCTTTATCCAGGAGTTGGGTGGTAGCACAGCGGGTTAAAGCACCAAGGACTGGAGTAAGGATCCCACTTCGAGCCCCCGGCTCCCCACCTGCAGGGGAGTCCCTTCACAGGTGGTGAAGCAGGTTTGCAGGTGTCTGTCTTTCTCTCCCCCTCTCTGTCTTCCCCTCCTCTCTCCATTACTCTCTGTCCTATCCAACAACGACAACATCAATATCAACAATAATAGCCACAACAATAAAACAACAAGGGCAACAAAAGGGAAAATAAATATTTTTTTTATAATTTATTTCTTTACTGGGGAATTAATGTTTTACATTCAACAGTAAATACAATAGTTTGTACATGCATAACATTCCCCAGATTCCCATTTAACAATACAACCCCCACTATGTCATTCATCATCTTTCATGGACCTGTATTCTCCCCACCCACCCACCCACCCACCCCAGAGTCTTTTACTTTGGTGCAATACGCCAATTCCATTTCAGGTTCTACTTGTGTTTTCTTTTCTAATCTTGTTTTTCAACTTTGGCCTGAGAGTGAGATCATCCCATATTCATCCTTCTGTTTCTGACTTATTTCACTCAACATGATTTTTTCAAGGTCCATCCAAGATCGGCTGAAAACGGTGAAGTCACCATTTTTTTACAGCTGAGTAGTATTCCATTGTGTATATATACCACAACTTGCTCAGCCACTCATCTGTTTTTGGACACCTGGGTTGCTTCCAGGTTTTGGCTATTACAAAAATCCAAATATCCAAGAATATCCAAAAATGGGGGGAGGACTTGGACAGAATATTCACCACAGAAGAGATCCAAAAGGCTGAGAAACACATGAAAAAATGTTCCAAGTCTCTGATTGTCAGAGAAATGCAAATCAGGGCAACAATGAGGTATCACTTCACTCCTGTGAGAATGTCATACATCAGAAAAGGTAACAGCAGCAAATGCTGAAGAGGGTGTGGGGTCAAAGGAACCCTCCTGCACTGCTGGTGGGAATTTCAATTGGTCTAACCTCTGTGGAGAACAGTCTGGAGAACTCTCAGAAGGCTAGAAATGGACCTACCCTCTGATCCTGCAATTCCTCTCCTGGGGATATATCCTAAGGAACCCAACACATCCATCCAAAAAGATCTGTGTACACATATGTTCTTGGCAGCACAATAAATAAATATTTTTTAAAAGTTAAAAAAAAAAAACCCTTTATCCAGATTCCATCCCCAAGAGAGTTTGATTAAGTTGACCTGAGAAACAGCCTGGGTACATGAATTATTTTTAAAACTTCATATGCCAGGTGATTCTAACTGATGGTCAAGGCTAACATTCATAGACTGGATGGAAACTTGTATACTGTATTGATTTATTTGCCACCAGAGTTGTCACTGGCTATTAGTGCCTATGACAAATCCACCGGTCCTGCCAGCTTTTTTTTTTTTCTTCTTCTTCTTTATTTGATAGGGCAGAGAGAAATTGAGAAGGGGTGGGAGACAGAGGGTTAGAAGGAAAGACACCTGAAGCGCTCTTTTACCACTGGTGAAGTGTCTCACCTCCCCTCCCCCTGCAGTGGCTAGTGAGGGTTCGAATAGGGTCCTTGCTCATGGTAACGTGCACTTAACCAGCTGAGCCACTGCCCAGCCCCCAAATGGGTATAGTTTATTTCACACCATTCCTAAACACACACACCCTCAGTCAGCTCCCAGGTATGAGGTCCTCATTTCATTTTCTGAAATGTGTTCCTTCTCCAAACCTGTCTGAATTTGATAACTAGCCCACTTTGAATCAAACAGAACTCTCTTTTCTTTAGGTAGAAGCTGGCTGATTGCATCTTTTTTTAATCAATTTTTCCCTCTCCTATGAATTAAATAGTGATTTATATGACTACAAATTAATAGGAGTGTACATAAACACTATTCCCACCACCAGAAGACTGTCCCAACCCATCCTCCCCCTACCCCTGCCCCGTGAAGACAAACATCCACCCTCACCCTGCATCTTATTTTTACAATCATTTTTCCTTTTGTTTAATAATAGTATTTATTCTTTTCACCTTTGAACTCCAAAAGTCTAAACACTTTGGCCACCTTGGAAGCAGTCTGTATATAAAATGTTTTTTGTTGTTGTGTTGTTTTTAAACGTAAGGCTCAAGGTTCAAGCTCCTCAGAGATTTCCAGGGACTGGAAAATCAACAGCAGGTTGATTAGGCAAGGAATTTTAAAGCTGCAAGTAAGACAAGCTCCAACTCAAACTGGCTCAAACCACCACCAACACCAGTTATAGTCTCATCTAGGCAGAAATCCAAAGGCAACATGTCCAAAGTCACAGAACCTAATAGCTTATTAACCATGTGCCCTTGGGCAAGTAACAAACTCAGTTTCCTCATCTATGGAAAGGATGTTGGGGTCCAGCTGGTGGCACACCTGGTTGAACACACAAATTACAATGTGCAAGGACCCAAGTTCAAGCACCCAGTCCCTACTTGCAGGGTGGAAGTTTCCCAAGTGGTGGAACGGTGCCAGGTGGTGGTACATCTGGTTAAGCACACGAGTGGTAAAACAGTGATGCAGGTGTGTGTCTCCTCTCTCTCCCCCTTCTCTCTCAACTTCTTTCTCTATCCAAAATTTAAAAAACAAAAATATTTTTAAAAGGATGAGTGTACAATGAGCTTATAAGTAAAGGTTTTACATCAAACCCTAACAGAAAGTGTTTTATATAGGTACTATATTGACTTGTCATTACTGTATAACATTACACTAAAAATCTTAATTTATTTTTTCTATGTTTTTATGATTTTATTAGTGATTTAATATTGTTTTACAGGATTACAAGATAATAGGGGTATAATTTCACACTGTTCCACCACCAGAATTCTGTGTCCCCAATCCTTCCCTTGGAAACTAAGTAATTCTCCCAAGGTCACAGGTATGGGTTGGTTTCATATCTATCAATATCTGTTTATCTCTATACATATATTTTTTCTTGTTTTTTCCCATGGTCCTGCCTTCACTTCCTTTAAAATCTATTACAATTTCTTCATGATTACCTCTAATATATAGTTTATTTAGTAATGATCTCTTTAATTTCTTTATCTTGGGAAGATATGCATCTATCTGGCTTAATTCTATTGTGATCAGAAAACATGCTTTGTATTGTGAAAGAGACTACAGCACAAAAGCTTCTTTCAATATGTGGGGGCCAGACTCTAAGTATTAAATTTTTGAAGGGATACTGTACTGTGATTATGTAATAGAACGGTCTGAAGTATTTAGTAGTAAATTTCCACAGTATATGTGCCTTACTCGCAAATGGATCAGGAGACTCTATACACGGAGAAATAGTGAGTGAGAGAAAGAATGAAAGAGTAAGGGATGGAGGTGTGAACATAAATCACTCAGCAGATAAAAAAGGAAAAACTTATAACTTCTTCCCCATACTCTGTTCCTCCAGGTGTGTATCCTTCTATGCCTTCTCCATACTCAGACATATACGAATTGGTATAGGGTCTTGTTGTTTTATAAAAATAGAATTACTCTTTGTATATTATTATACATCTTGTTGTTTTTTTTCTCGATACATTAAGATCCCTCCTGATTAAAAGATAGACGTTTAAAAGAGTTACATAATCTAAACCATACCACCCTGAATGGGCCCAATATTATCTGATCTTGGAAGCTAAGCAGTGGCAGGTTTGGTTAGTACTGAGCCAGAGGAATAACTCACTAGGTGGGGCACCTGCCTTTAATATACACACAGCCCAGCTGAGTCCCATCACCACCTAGGAGTGTCAGAGCACCAGAAGTGGTACTGGTGCTGTGGCATTCTCCCCCCCACCCCAAACAGGATTTACTTGTTAATGAAATACACAGTAAGAACCAGAACATCACTCTGGCACATGAAATGCTGGTGCTCTGTGGGCAAGGCGGTGGCACACCCGATCAAACGCACATATTAATTACTAAGCGCAAAGATCCACCCAAGGATCAGGGTTCAAGCCCCTCCTACCCGCCTTCAGGGAGGACGTTTCACTAGTGGTGATGGTTCATGAGGAGACGTTTGACGGGGTTCATGAGCAGGTGTTTATCTCTTTCCTTTTCTGTCTCCCCCATCTCCCTCAACTTCTCTCTGTCCTATCCAATAAAATGGAAAATTGGCCACTAGGACCAGTGGATTCATAGAGACCGCACAGCCACAGCAATAACCCTGGGGGCAAAAAAAAAAAAAAATTGCTGGTGCTCAAACTCAGAACCAAATGCTTGAAAGCCCAAGGCTTTATCCACCTCCAGACTGCTCTCTTTTCTTCACTTCTCTAAGTGAAATAAATAAATAAACAGACAAATAAATAAATAGTGGCCCTTGATTAGCCAATCAAGCATGCAAAGCGCAAGGACTGGCAAAAGGATCCCGATTAGAGCCCCCATCCCAACCTAGAGGATAGTCGCTTCACAGGCGGTGAAGCAGGTCTGCAAGTGTCTTTCTCTCCCCCTCTCTGTCTTCCCCTCCTCTCCCCATTTCTCTCTGTCCTATCCAACAACAACATCAATAACAACAACAATAACTACAACAACAATAAAAAAGGCAACAAAAAGGAAATACATAAATAAATAAATGTTTTTTAAAAAACCCTTCCATAGTAATGAATTTCTTTTGTAGCAGGGTGTTTTCAAATTACTGCCTAGTTGTCATGTTTCTTTAAGGTTTTATCAATGGATGGCTACACCCATTGGTTTATGTATCATCTGTGACTTCGATCACACTACAGTGGCAGAGTTAAGCGATTGCAACAGAAGCCATATGATCTGCTAAGCCTAAAACAGTTAGGCTTGGCCTTTTTCAGAATAAGTTTACTGACCTTTGCTCTGAATTTTCTTTCTTTCTTTTTAAAAATTACTACCATGTTTATTACTGTGGCTCGGTGCCTGCTCAACAAATCCACCCCTCCTGGAAGATATATATATATATATATTAAATTCTCTTTATTTGATAGACCAGAGAGAAATTGAGAGAGGAGGGGGAGGTAGAGAGGGAAACCTGCTTCACTGTTCATGTAGTGTCCCCTCTGCAGGTAGGGAGTGTGCATGATAATGTATGCTATCAACCAGATGCACCACCACCTGACCCCCCACTCTTCTTGGAATGTTTAGAAAATCCCTTCAGTGGTCTGAGAGGTGGCACAGTGGTAAAGCTTTGGACTCTCAAGCATGAGGTCCAGAGTTCGATCCCTGACAGTACATGTGCCAGAGTGATGTCTGGTTCTTTCTCTCTCTTCCTATCTTATAAATACATAAAATCTTAAAAAAAAAAAAAGTACAATTAAAAAAAAAAGAAAATCCCTTCAAAATGAGACTGTACCTTTAATGCAAATTGCTATGATCTGTGAAATAATCTCTTCTGTGAAAATGAGGCTGAATCTTTAATGCAAATTGTTGTGAGCAAGGGGGGAATTTCTTCTGTGAATAACACCTGTTTAAATGTCTCAACTAGGGTGTAGGAGATACTTAGTGATTATATAAAAGACTTTCATGCCTAAGGCTCTGAGACCCCAGGTTCAATCTCCAGTACATGCACAAACCAGAGCTGATCAATGTTCTGGTCGCTCTGTATCTTTTTTTTTTTTTTTTTTAAAGATTTTATTTATTTATTTATGAGAAAGAGAGGAGGAGAGAAAGAACCAGACATCACTCTGGTACATGTGCTGCCAGGGACCGAACATAGGACCTCATGCTTGAGAGTCCAATGCTTTATCCACTGCGCCACCTCCCGGACCACACTGTATCTTTTGTTCTATATCTCTCTTTCATTAAATAAATAAATATTTATTTATTTTCTTTTATTGCCACCAGAGTTATCATGGGGGCTGGGTGCCAGCACAACGAATCCACCACTCCTAGTGGCTATTTGTTTTTAATTTTGTTATCTTTATTTATTTACTGGATAGAGACAGAGATAAATTGAGATGAACGGGGAGATAGAGAGGGAGAGAAGCAGAGGGACTCCTACAGCACTGCTTCACTGCTTGCAAAGCTTTCCCCCTGTAGGCTGGGGACCGGGAGCTTGAACCTGAGTCCTTGTGCATTGTAATATGTGGACTCAATCAGGTGTGCCACTACCTGTCCCCATGGCTATTTTCCTCTTTTTTTTAAAAAAAAATTATTTATTCCTTTTTGTTGCCCTTGTTTTATTGTTGTAGTTATTATTGCTGTTGTTATTGATGTGGTCATTGTTGGATAGGACAGAGAGAAATGGAGAGAGGAGGGGAAGACAGAGAGGGGGAGAGAAAGACATGCTTCACTGCCTGTGAAGGGAAACCCCTGCAGGTGGCGAGCGGGGGGCTCAAACCAGGATCTTTACGTCGGTCCTTGCACTTTGCGCCACCTGTGCTTAACCTACTGCACTAACACCTGACTCCCCCCCCCCTTTTTTTTTCTTTTCTACTTTATTGGCTAGGATAGAGAGAAACTGACAAGGAAAGAGAAATAGAGAGGGAGAGAAACAGAGCACCTACCCCTGCAGGTGGGAGCTCTAACCGGGGTCTTTGCGCATTATAATATGTGTGCTTTACTGCTAGCCCCAATAAATAAATGTTTTTAAAGTGTATTTGGTGAGACTTAATAACTTTCCATGGTTGTGGAGTGACTCTGGTACCGTTCTTAGTGCTGCCTTGTGGTGCTGGGGCTTGAACTCAGGACCTCATGCTTGATAAAGCACACGCTTGAGCAGGTGAGCTATATCCTGCCCTGCAAATTTTTTTAAATTATTTTAATTAGTCTTTAAATTAGAAGAAGATTTTGTAAGCTTCATTTTTAGGGTGAAGAGCTTCAGAGAGATTTAGGGGAAATGCCAAAGGTCACAAAGCTAAATAAAATAACGCAGCTTGTATCTGTACACACGTGTGTCTGTCTCCCTGAGTACTGGCTTGGGAGGTAGATGATTGTTATGGGATCCTCAGAGAGCCTATAGTCTGTTTTGTTAGCATAATTTTCCAGTGGTGAACTCATGGCCTAACAGTGCTGCTAGAGTTGCCATAACAAAATGCCACAAACTGAGTGTTTAGAACAACAAGTATTTCTTGTCTCACAGTCCTGGAGACCAAAAGTCTGCAGTCAAGGTGCTGGCAGGGCTGTGCTCCCCATGAAACTTTAGAGAGGAATTGTCCATGTCTACTAGTTTCTGGTAGCCTCAGGTGTTCTGTGGCTTATAGCTGCATTCTTCTAGTCTTTGCCTTCATCTTCCCATGGCATGCTCTGTGTGTATGGGTTGTCATTTTCCCTCTGTATGTGTTTGTGTGCAAGTTCTCTCTTTTTATAAAAATACTAATGACCTCAACTTCAATAAATACACAGACTACCTCCAAATTAGGACACATCTGAGATATAGGGGTTAGAATTTTAGCATATTTTGTGGATGGCATGAGAGAAGGACATAATTTAACCCATATCAACTGTCTATACTTTAAAAAAATATTTATTTATTTATTCCCTTTTGTCGCCCTTGTTTTATTGTTGTAGTTCTTATTGTTGTTGTTACTGGTGTCGTTGTTGGATAGGACAGAGAGAAATGGAGAGAGGAGGGGAAGACAGAGAGAAGGAGAGAAAGATAGACACCTGCAGACCTTCTTCACCGCCTGTGAAGTGACTCCCCAATAGGTGGGAAGCCAGGGTCTTGAAACAGGATATTTCTGCCTGTGCTTAACCTGCTGCGCCACCGCCTGATTCCCAACTGTCTATACTTCTAATTCTTCTCCCTCCTCCTCCTGTGCTGTCCCCTTCCCCCTCTACCTCTTCCTTCTTCTTTTAAAGATTTCTTTATTGGGGACTGGGCGGTAGCACAGCGGGTTAAGCGCAAATGGAGCATATGGCGCAAAGCGCAAGGATTCCGGTTGAAGCCCCCGGCTCCCCACCTGCAGGGGGTCGCTTTGCAAGCGGTGAAGCAGGTCTGTAGGTGTCTACCTTTCTCTCCCCCTGTCTTCCCCTCATCTCTCCATTTCTCTCTGTCCTATTCAGCAACAACAGCTATGACAACAATAACAATAACAACTACAAGAAGCTCAACAAGGGCAACAAAATGGGAAAAATAGACTCCAGGAGCAGTGGATTTGTAGTGCAGGCACCGAGCCCCAGCAATAACCCTGGAGGGAAAAAAAAAAAAAGATTTCTTTATTAACGTGGGCGAGCGGAGAAAGAACCAGAGCATCACTCTGGCACATTCGATGCCAGGAATCCAACTCAGGACTGCATGCTTTAAAGTCCAAAATTCTGGAGTCTACTGCTCCACCTCCTGGACCATTGTTTTTTGTTTGTTGGTTGGCTTTTTTTCTTTTCTTTTCTTTTCTCTTCTTTTCTTTTTGCCTCCAGGGTTATTGCTGGGGCTCGGTTCCTGCATCTTGAATCCATTGCTCCTGGAGGCTTTATTTTTTCCCTTTTGTTACCCTTGTTGTTTTATCATTGTTGTGGTTATCATTGTTGTTATTACTGATGTCATTGTTCTTGGATAGGACAGAGAGAAATGGAGAGAGGAGGGGAAGACAGAGAGAGGAAGAGAAAGATAGACAGACACCTGCAGACCTGCTTCACCGCTTGTGAGGTGACCCCCTGCAGGTAGAGAGCCAGGGACTTGAACCCGGATGCTTATGTTGGTCCTTGTGCTTCGTGCCATGTGCGCTTAACCTGCTGCGTTACCGCTCCCCCCCCCGTCATGTTTTTGTTTTTTTGTCTTTTTTTTTTTTTTAATATTCATTGGTGATAGAGGAAGAGAACCAGAATATCACTCTGGCATAGACCATGTCTGGGATCAAACTGAGGAGCTCACGTGAGAGTTCAACATTGTCTCCACTGTGCTACCACCCTGGGCTGTAATTCCATTTTTTTTAAAAATTATTTATTTTCCCTTTTGTTGCCCTTGTTGTTTTATTGTTGCTGTAGTTATTGTTGTTGTTGGATAGGACAGAGAGAAACGGAGAGAGGAGGGTAAGACAGAGAGGAGGAGAGAAAGATAGATCTGCTTCACCACCTGTGAAGCGACTCCCCCTGCAGGTGGGGAGCCTGGGGCTGGAACCAGGATCCTTACGCCAGTCCCTTGAGCTTTGTGCCAAGTGCGCTTAACCCGCTACACTACCGCCTGACCCACAATTCCATTTTTTTTAAGTACATTCATTCATATGGTGTATGGTTTCCCAGAAACAGAGACATAAAAGATTATACAAAACAAAAAAATGCACAAGAGGTCTCTTGCATTCTTTTTAAAAAATATATTATAACAATACTTCTTCTGCAGCAAGCTCTTTCAATGGCTGAAAAAATTAAGTGCATAGCAAAAGTTCCACGTTCAAGTTGATTTTTAAACCTGGCATGATCCTAGGAATTCCTTTTTTGTTATGCAATTCCTTATGGGCTGGTAGAATTCAAACAGTTTCAGCCAAAGAGTAGGTTGTGGATTTGCATCACACTTGCTTTAATGCTTTCTCTGAGTTGCAAGCTGACTCATGGAGAAAGTACTGGAACTTTTGTTTTGCTTCTTGCTGAACACCACCTGTTTTTTCTTCTAGTTCCCATGGGAAACATGCCCAGCAGCTCCCTGTCTCATGCTTTGGAGCAGTTTACAATGCATGAAGACAGAATTACCAGCTGAGGACTTTAGGACTGAGATTAAACCTGCTTCTAACTTCTTCCCCAACACTGCCTGCAAAAGAAGAAAATGTCTTAGTTGAAGGGTGACAGGTCTTGATGGAGTGTGACATTTCTTGGATCCTGTATCCTTTTCTTGGCTGCATGTCCAAGCCAATTCACTAAGGAAACACTTGCAGAGAAAAATCTCTGTTTTTTCACTTTGCTTTCTCTTTCTTCTCCTGCTGCTGCTCTGCTTCTCTTTCTCTTTCTCCTTTTTCTTCTTACCCTCCCTCACTTCCCTCTCCTCCTTTTTTTTTTTTTTTTTTAAGCTTTAGTTTATTTCACATATTTCACATACAGAGAGAGGGAGAGAAAGAAGCCAGAACATACTCTGGTACATGCAGTGCTGGCTATCAAACCAGGAACTTCAGGGCATTCAAGTCCAGTTATCTTACTGGTTGAGACCTTTCTCCAACTGCTGCTTTCTTGTTCCTTCTCATTAAGATTTAAATGGTGCTGGAAGGACTGAGATTAAGCAGATCCTAGAAAAAACAATAGGAACAACAACCTGAAAAATGAGCTGGCAAGTCCTACTGGCTGAGTTGGCAGGGATGGGGGCCTTTTTTAAAAAAATTTATTTATTTTCCCTTTTGTTGCCCCTGTTGTTTTTTATTGTTGTATAGTTACTATTGTTGTTGCTATCGGTGTCATCGTTGTTGGATAGGACAGAGAGAAATGGAGACAGGAGGGGAAGACGGGGAGAGAAAGACAGACACCTGCAGACCTGTTTCACGGCCTGTGAAGCGACTCTCCTGCAAGTGGGGAGCCGGGCGCTTGAACCAGGATCCTAATGCCAGTCCTTGTGCTTTGCACCACCTGCGCTTAACCTGCTGCGCTACCGCCTAACTTCTAGCTACAGACTTTTTTACTTTCACTGGAACCTTACCTGTGTCCTGCCATCTTGTTCCATTACCTTTCCCACCTTGAATTCTACAACTAAGATCCAGAATTGACCATGCAGTCTGAAATGAGCAGAATATGATCCAAACATTTTCTATAGTGTCTCCTAAGAAAAGAAACCCATATTCAGCCAAATGGATAATTTCTTTGAGGCTTAGAGAGAAAAAATGTTAGCATTGAACATGTACTCTCAGAAATGTTTCTCTTGGTCAAGTTCTGTGGGAGTTTTTTCTTACTGAACTTCAATCATGTTCTTGGATAACACAGCATCTGGAATAAAGTTGTTATTTATTCCACATATATTTATTGATCACCTAATGAATGTTAACACATACTGTTAGGACATACTGTCCTAGGTGTTACTTAAATGAATAATAAAGCAAAATAAAACCATGGCTAATCCAATTGCAGGTTTTTAAATGTTTGTGTTGTAGGGAGTCAGGCGGTAGTGCAGCGGGTTAAGCGCACATGGCACAAAGCTCAAGGACCAGCCTAAGGATCCCGGTTCGAGCCCCTGGCTCCCCACCTGCAGGGGAGTTGTTTCACAAGTGGTGAAGCAAGTCTGCAGGTGTCTGTCTTTCTCTGCCCCTCTCTGTCTTCCCCTCCTTTCTCCATTTCTCTCTGTCCTATCTAACAACAACGACAACAATAATAACTACAACAACAATAAAAACAAGGGTAACAAAAGGGAAAATAAATAAAACAAAAGTAAATTTTAAAAATGGTTGTGTTGTAGAAATATGGGATATTATTTTAGCTTTATCATGCAGTTATCAATAATTAGATTGCTTATTATTAATTAGATAGCAATAATTTATGCCCCTACCCCACAACTGGGATAAGGAAAAGACAAAAACAGCCTGAATTATCTAGGTGTTTATTTGTTTTACTGTCTGAGTTTCATCGCTCTGGGCTAATTTCTTCAGATAGAAAGCAAGAGAGAGGGAAAGACATCATGGCACTTGTTTACTCCCAATGCAGTGGGTGCCAGGCTTGAACTTGGGTTGCATGTATGACTAAGCAAGCGCACTACCCCGTGAACTGTGTCACTGATCCCTGAATCATCTTGTGGTACCTAGAAGTCAGGAAGTACTCAAAAAGGAAGGGGACATAAAAAAGGCAGAGTAAGCGGGGCGGGAGGTAGCACAGCAGGTTAAGCTCACATGGTGCAAAGTGCAAGGACCAGCCTAAGAATCCCGGGTGGAGCCCCCCCCTGGCTCCCCATCTGCAGGGGGTCGCTTCACAAGCAGTGAAGCAGGTCTACAGGTGTCTATCATTCTCTCCCCCCTCTGTCCCCTCCTCTCTCCATTTCTCATTGTTCTGTCCAACAACTACAGCAATAACAACAATATTTGAAACAACAAGAGCAACAGAATGGGAAAAATGGCTTCCAATAGTAGTGGGTTTATAGTGCAGGCACCAAGCCCCAGCAATAGCCCTGGAGACAAAAAAAGGAATAAATTGAAAAAAAAAGTTTTAAAAAGGGGGTGGGGAGATGGGATGGGACAGTCTTTTGGTAGTGGGAATGGTGTTTATGTACACTCCTATTAACTTGTAGTCATATAAATCTCTAATTAATATGAGCGGGGGAAAAACTGATTGTATGTCTCAAATTTTTTAAAACACAGACTGAGTCTTTTTAATACATAGGATGAGTCTTTGATATGTTGACTCTCTCAAAAGCCTAGACCAGCGAGAACAGAAGCAACCAGTAGCACAGCTATATACAAATAATGTCAAAGGACATAAATTATGGCCATGTTGGGTATTATACAGCAAATCCTAACAAAGGGATTTTTAAAAGTTAACCCAATTACCAAACAATGTGATTATAACAATAACTATCTACTGTCATCTTGAACCCTAAGACAGCAGGAACCTCACATTTCCAATATAGAGCATATATTTCCCCCAGTCCTGAAACCATATGGTGGGGCACATTTTCCTGCATGCTTCTCTCAATTCATACCAAATAATATTGCATCTGCTGATCCCAACTTAATCAACACAACGAGTACCACCTTAGCATGCTTCACTTCAGACTGTGTCCAGAGACTTCAGGTGTGGAATGACAGCCCTTCAGCTTCATTACTCGGGTGAGACCTTTCCTTTCATAGGATTCTCTAATTCCATTCCAGGCGATTCACTTCCTAACAAAGTCCCAAAACCTAGATATAGACTAGGTCCCCTGAGATAGAGCATATGTTCACACATATCCATAAACTAGGGCAAAATATATACTTGAAAGCAAAAGCACACAATAGTCTGCAGTGAGTACCCCCCAACACTTCGTCTGCACTATTCCAGCCTTTAGGTCCATGATTGTTCAACAATTTGTTTGGCTTTGTATGTTAACTCTCTTCAGCCACTAGGTTCCAGATGCCAGCATGATGCCAACCAAACTTCCCTGGACAGATGACCTCACCAATGTGTCCTGGAGCTCCACTTCCCCAGAGCCCCACACTACTAGGGAAAGAGAGAGGCAGGCTGGGAGTATGGATCGACCAGCCAACACCCATGTTTAACAGGGAGGCAACTACAGAAGCCAGACTTTCTACCTTCTGCATCCCACAATGACCTTGGGTCCATACTCCCAGAGGGTTAAAGAATAGGAAAGCTGTCAGGGGAGGTGATGGGATATGGAGTTCTGGTGGTGGGAATTGTGTGGAGTTGTACCCCTCTTGTCCTATGGTTTTGTTAATGTCTCCTTTTTTAAGTAAATAAATTTTTTAAAAAAGAAAAAGAAAACTTGTCTGGTAGGGGTATAGCATAATGGTTATGCAAAGAGAATTTCATGCCTGAGGCTCTCAAGTCCCAAGTTCAATCCCCCACACTACCATAAGCCAGAGCTGAGCAGTGCTCTGGTAAGAAATAAAGAAAAAAGAAAAAGAAAAATTGTCAATCACTTTATTTATTATTAGAAAACAGAGAAATTGAGAGGGGTGGAGGAGACAGGGAAAGAAACAGACGTACTTCACCACACATGAAGATTTCCCTCTACAGGTAGGGACCAGGGGCCTGAACCGGGTACTTGCACACCATTGTGTGTGCTTAACCTGGTGCGCCACCGCCTGGTCCCATCAATCACTTTTTAAAAACAGTTGAACAGCCTCTGGCTGAAATAACATTTAAATTGTTTCCAATTCAATGCTACTTAAACAAGGCTTCTGTGACACATTCACTCAGTGAATTTTGTCCCACATATAACTGTAGGGTAAATATTTTATTTATTAGTTTTAAAATTACTATTATTGTCATTATTAATTTTTTATTAGTGATTTACAAAATTACAAGATAACAGGGGTACAATTTCACACTATTCTCATCACCAGAGTTCTGTGTCCCCATTCCCTCCATTACAACTTGCAGTGATTCTCCCAAGGTCATGTGGGTTGACGATTATTTCTGTAACTGTCTGCCTATCATCTATCTACCTATGTTTCTGTCCATCTTTTCTATGGTCCTGCCTTCTTTTCCTTTTTAAGTCACACCTATACCTATTACTACTTCTGAATATCTTTCTTTTTTTCTTATTTATTTATTTATTTATAACTAGATCACTGCTCAGCTCTGGTTTACGGTAGTGTAAGGGATTGAACCTGGGTCTTTGGAGCCTCAGGAAGCAGAGTCTTTTTGCATACCCATTGTACTATCTTTCCCACCCAGGGTAAATATTTAGTAGAGGAACAATCCCTGGATCAAGGGAATACATATATTTTTATTTTGTTAATGCCTATTTCCAGAAGGAAAGAAATCCTCGTTATTTACCTAGCAGCGTCTATTTCCCTACATGCTTAAGTGTGAATTATCTTTCAAAATGACTATTGTCACACTGTTAGAATTTCCATTTCTTTTTTAAAAATATTTTTAAATAATTATTTGCCTTCTTAACCTATTATTTATTATTTATTTATTATGGATAGAGATAGAGAGAAATTGGGGGGGAAGAGATGGAGAGAGACAAAGACACCTGCAGCCCTGCTTCACCATTGTGAAGCTTTACCCCTGCAAGTGGGGACCAGGGGCTTGAACCTGGTTCCTTGCGCACTGCAGTGTGTGCAATTAACCAGGTGAGCCACCACCTGGCCCCCTTTTATAAAAAAATATTTTTATTTATTTTATTATTAGAATAGAGACAGAGAGAAATTGAGAGGGGAGGAAGAAATAGAGGAGAAGAGATAGAGAGACACCTGCAGTTCTTCTTCACCACTTGTGAAGCTTCCTCCATGCAGGCGTGGACCAGGGGCTTAACCTAGGAACTTATGCACTGTAATGTGTGCACTTAAGCAGGTGCGTCACCACCTAGCTCTTGAATTTCCAATTCTTTCTTTTCTTTTTTCTTTTTTTTTTTTTAACTTTCTTTATTGGGGAATTAATGTTTTACATTTAACAGTAAATACAATAGTTTGTACATGCATAACATTTCCCAGTTTTTCCATATAACAATCCAACCCCCACTAGGTCCTCTGTCATCTTTCTTGGACCTGTATTCTCCCCACCCACCCACCCCAGAGTCTTTTACTTTGGTGCAATACACCAATTCCAGTTTAGTTTCTACTTGTGTTTACTTTTCAAATCTTGTTTTTCAACTTCTGCCTGAGAGTGAGGTCATCCCATATTCATCCTTCTGTTTCTGACTTATTTCACTTAACATGAATTTTTCAAGGTCCATACAAGATCAGCTGAAAACAAAGTCACCATTGTTTAAAGCTGAGTAGTATTCCATTGTATATATATACTACAACTTGCTCAGCCACTCATCTGTTGTTGGACACCTGGGTTGCTTCCAGGTTTTGGCTATTACAAATTGTGCTGCCAAGAACATATGTGTACACAGATCTTTTTGGATGGGTATGTTGGGTTCCTTAGGATATATCCCCAGGAGAGGAATTGCAGGATTATAGGGTAGGTTCATTTCTAGCCTTCTAAGAATTCTCCAGACTGTTCTCCACAGAGGTTGGACCATTGACATTCCCACCAGCAGTGTAGGAGGGTTCCTTTGACCCCACACCCTCTCCAGCATTTGCTGTTGTTACCTTTTCTGATGTATGACATTCTCATAGGAGTGAAGTGGTATCTCGTTGTTGTCTTTATTTGCATTTCTCTGACAATCAGAGACTTGGAGCATTTTTTCATGTGTTTCTCAGCCTTTTGGATCTCTTCTGTGGTGAATATTCTGTCCATGTCCTCCCCCCATTTTTGGATGGGGTTATTTGTTGTCTTGTTATTGAGATTTGAAAGTTCTTTATATATTCTGGTTATTAGCCTCTTGTCTGATGTATGGCATGTAAAGATCTTCTCCCATTCTGTGAGGGGTCTCTTGGTTTGGGTAGTAGTTTTCTTAGCTGTGCAGAAGCTTTTCAATTTTATGTAGTCCGAAAGTTGAATTTCCATTTCTTTAATGTTAGGTTGACTATATTTTCATTTATAAACTTCATGTATTTGTTTATTTTTTGGTGATTGGATGATTGAAGTTTGTCATCTTTTAGAAAACAATTCTTTTTTTTTTTTCAAGCGTTGTTAATGAAAGCACAATAACGTCTACGCGATGATAGGGATCAAGCTCTGGACCTCAAGCTTGCAAGCCTTGCATTCTAGCACCACATAACCTTCTAAGCCACAGCAATTCTTTTTTTTCTTTTTAAGATTTATTTATTTATTTATTTATGAGAGAATAAGAGGAAGATGAGGGGGTGGAGGAGAGGGGAGGAGAGGAAAAAAGGGGAAGGGAGGAGGGGGAGTGGAGAGGGAGAAACAGCATCATTCTGACACACTATAATGCTAGAAATCATACTCAGTGCTTTAACTACTGTGCTACTTTCTGGGTCACAACAATAATTCTTTATTATTTTTTCTTCCTTTCTCTTTTCTCCCTTTCTTTTTTTTTTAATTTTAATTTATTTATAAAAAGGAAACACTGATAAAACCACAGGATAAGGGGGTACAACTCCACACAATTTCCACCAACAGATCTCTGTATCCCATCCCCTCCCCTGATAGCTTTCCTATTCTTTAGCCCTCTGGGAGTATGGACCCAAGGTCATTGTGGGATGCAGAAAGTAGAAGGTCTGGCTTCTGTAATTGCTTCCCTACTGAACATGGGCGTCGACAGGTTGATCCATACTTCCAGCCTGTCTCTGCTCCGAGTGGTGCGGGGCTCTGGGGAAGCAGGGCTCTGGGGAAGCAGGGCTCCATGATACACTGGTGGGGTTGTCTGTCCAGAGAAGTCTGGTTGGCATCATGCTAGCATCTGGAATCTGGTGGCTGAAAAGAGAGTTAACATATAAAGCCAATCAAGTTGTTGACTAATCATGAACCTAAAGGCTGGAGTAGTGCAGATGAAGAGTTGGGGGGGGGGTTCTGTTTTGTAGATAGCTAGTAGGCATATTTTAGTTATATTCCAAAGGGCTTGTTGCTATACTATTTATTTATTTATTTATTTATAAAAAGGAAACATTGACAAAACCATACAATAAGAGGGGTACAATTCCACACAATTCCTACCAACAGATCTCTGTATCCCATCCCCTCCCCTGATAGCTTTCCTATTCTTTAACCCTCTGGGAGTATGGACCCAAGGTCATTGTGGGATGCAGAAGGTAGAAAGTCTGGCTTCTGTAATTGCTTCCTCACTGAACATGGGCATCGAGAGGTCGATCCATACTCCCAGTCTGTCTGTCTCTGTCCCCAGTGGTGTGGGGCTCTGGGGAAGCAGGGCTCCAGGATATATTGGTGGGGTTGTCTATCTAGGGAAGTCTGGTCAGCATCATGCTGGCATCTGGAATCTGGTGGCTGAAAAGAGAGTTAACATACAAAGCTAAAAAATTATTGACCAGTCATGGACCTAAGGGCTGGAATAGTGCAGATGAAGAGTTGGGGTGGACGTCCTCCATTTTGTAGATAGCTAGTAGGCATATTTTAGTTATAATCCAAAGGGCCTGTGGCTATACTAGTTTTTTTTCCCCCCCAGCCTGAAATCTGATATTCAGATGGATCCAAGTTATTATCTGGGGAGATGATGTCATGGCTGGAAAAAGGGCCAGAAAGCTGGATCAGGGAAGAGAGTAGCTCCCTAATATGGGAAAGGTGTTAACTGTAAACCCCATCAATTTGATATTATTTGGGACCCATATTCAGCTAAGGAGCCTTCTCTTTCTCTCTTTCTTTCTTCTCCTCCATTTCTTTCTTTCTTTCTTTCTTTCTTTCTTTCTTTCTTCCTTTTTTCCTTTCTTTTTATAACCAAAGCACTGCTCAGCTCTGGTTTATGGTGGTGCAGTGGATTGAACCTGGGACTATGGAGCCTCCAACATGAGAGTCTCTTTGCATAATCATTATGCTATCTACCCCGCCCCCTTCCTTCCTTTTTTTTTTTTTGCCTCCAGGGTTATCGCTGGGGCTCAGTGACTTCACTACAATCCACTGCTCCTGGAGGCTATTTTTTCACTTTTGTTGCCCTTGTTATTTATTGTTGTTGTTATTGTTATTGTTGTCATTGTTGCTGGACAGGACAGAGAGAAGGGAAAAACAGAGGGGGAGTGTTGTTAAAATTTTAGCGGCTCTTGCCGGGTGGGTTAGCTTCACGGGCGGGTAACAGAGACGCGGAGACAACGGCTGGGCAGAGAAGCTGTATTTCTTTATTTAGGAACAACGATTCATAAACTAAACCAAACTAATCACCAAACAGAACTCTGCTGTCTCTTTGCGGCGGCGCAAGCACTCTCTCTAACTCTCGAACTCAAGAACCCTCTCTAACTCTCCAACTCTGAAGACCTGCTTCACTGCTGTGAAACAACACCCCCCGCAATTGGGGAACCAGAGGCTTGAGCAGGGGGCTCGAACTGGAATCCTTGTGCGGGACCTTGCGCTTTGCGCCATGTGCACTTAGCCCATTGCACTACCGCTCGGCCCCTCCCTTCCTTCCTTCCTTCCTTCCTTCCTTCCTTCCTTCCTTCCTTCCTTTGTTTCTAGACAGAGAGAGCCAGAGAGACCATAGCACCAAAGCTTCCTTCTTTGTAATGTATAGTGGTGGCCAGGCTCAAAGCTGAGTGGAAAACATGGGAAAGTAGCACACTATTGAAGTGAGCTATTTTGCCAGATGCATCACAGTTCTTTATGCATTAAGGCAATTATCATATGTGTAGCAAATACTGTTCCATGTTTGTAAGTTTGTTTGTTTAATTAGAAGACTGCTCAGTTTTGGCTTTCTGAGTAGTGCTGGAAATTGAACCTAGGGCCTCTGTTGCCTCAGGCATGAGAATCTGTTACATAAACCACTGTGCTCCAAATCTGTACTTTAAAAAAAACCTTTTAAAATAAATCTTTTTTTCCTCAAGTGCACATTAAACATATGCAAACTGTTATATAAGTGTAGTTCCCCTCCCCCCCCCCCCCCGTTATGGTTTCTCAAGTTTCTGTCTTACTTAGAAAGATCTTCCTTATTTGGATATAATTTTTTTTAAGTGACAACTAGAGTTTTCTTCTGGTACTGTTATTTTAAAGTATCTTAATCCATCTGGAATTGACTTTGGTGCAAATAGTAAGGTATGATTCCAGCTGGTACTTAGCTGTCCCAAAAGCATTTTTCTAATCCATCTTTCTCTCTCTCTTTTATTCTTTGAAATGTCACTTTTACACACACACACACACACACACACACACACACACACACACACACACACACATTTCTGGGCTCTCTAATTTATTTCATTAGTCTACCTATATGTTCATATGTTATTTCTTTATTATTATTATTTCTTGTTTTACAGTGTTTTGTGCAGTTTTACAGCCAACAGTAAATAGTTTGTACATGCATAATATTTCTCAGTTTTCCACATAACAATACAACCCCCACTATGACTTCTGCCATTATGATCCAGGACCTGAACTATATCCCCAACCAAGCCCAGAGTCTTACTTTGATGCAATACACCAACTCCAGTCCAAGTTCTGCTTAGAGTTTTTCTCTTCTTGTTTTTCAACTTCTGCCTGTGAGTGAGATCATCCCATATTCATCCTTCTGTCTCTGGTTTATTTCGCTTAACATGATTTCTTCAAGCTCTATACAAGATGGGCTGAAAATGGCAAAATCACCATTTAAAAAAAAATTTCTTTATTGAAGGATTAATGTTTTACATTCAACAGTAAATACAATAGTTTGTACATGTATAACATTCCTCAGTTTTCCACATAACAATACAACCCCCACTAGGTCCTCTGCCATCCTTTTTGGACCTGTATTCTCCCCCCCCCAACCCACCCCTGAGTCTTTTACTTTGGTGCAATACACCAACTCCAGTTCAGGTTCTACATGTGTTTTCTCTTCTGATCTTTCTGAATTTTCAAATTCTGCCTGAGAGTGAAATCAACCCATAACCATCCTTCTGTTTTTGACTTATTTCAATTAACATGATATATTCAAGCTCTATCCAAGATGGGCTGAAAACGGTGAAGTCGCCATTTTTAATAGCTGACTAGTATTCCATTGTGTATATATACCACAACTTGCTCAGCCACTCATCTGTTGTTGGATACTTGGGTTGCTTCCAGGTTTTGGCTACTACAAATTGTGCTGCTTTGAACATAGGTATGCACAAACCTTTTTGGATGGGTGTGTTGGGTTCTTTAAGATTTATCCCCAGAAGAGGAATTGCAGGATCATAGGGTGGGTCCATTTTTGCCTTCTGAGAGTTCTCCAGACTGTTCTCCACAGAGGTTGGACCAATTTACATTCCCACCAGCAGTGCAGGAGGGTTCTTTTGTCCCCACAATCTCTCCAGCAATTGTTGCTGCTACCTTTTCTGATGTATGACATTCTCACAGGAGTGAAGTGATATCTCATTTTTATCTTTATTTGCATTTCTCTGACAATCAAAGACTTGGAGCATTTTTTCATGTGTTTCTCAGCTCAACAATTTGTTTGGCTTTGTATGTTAACTCTCTTTTCAGTCACCAGGTTCCAGGTGTCATCAGGATGCCGGCCAGACTTCCCTGGATTGAAGACACCACCAATGTGTCCTGGAGCTCAGCTTCCCCAGAGACCCATCCTACTAGGGAAAGAGAGAGGCAGACTGGGAGTATGGACCGACCAGTCAACGCCCATGTTCAGCGAGGAAGCAATTACAGAAGCCAGACCTTCTACCTTCTGCAACCCTCAATGACCCTGGGTCCATGCTCCCAGAGGGATAGAGAATGGGAAAGCTATCGGGGGAGGGGGTGGGATATGGAGATTGGGCGGTGGGAATTGTGTGGAGTTGTACCCCTCCTACCCTATGGTTTTGTTAATTAATCCTTTCTTTAATAAAAAAAATAAAAATAAAAAAAATAAAAAAAATAAAAACTAATTCATTAGGTACCTTATGGTGTAGTTTTGGGTCTTTCTACTTGCTTTCTACATTTATTGACTCACTGCAAACTACTGGGCACTTTTTCTTTAAGGTATATATTTTCCCCTGACTTACGGGTATGTGTACCTATGCCCTATCTCATGGGCCCTGGTCTATATCTAGGTTTTGAGGTTTGTTAAGAGGTGTACCACCTGAAATGGAATTGAGGAGTCCTTCGAGCTAGGAAAGGTCTCACCCAAGTAATGAGGCTGAAGAGTTGACATTCCATGCCTAACATCTCTGGACACACTCCGAAATGAAACATGCTTAAGTGGTACTGGTTGCATTGATTGAGTTGGGATCAGTAGTTGCAGTATCAGTTGATATGAATTGAGAGAAGCATACAGGAAAGTGAGCCCCACCCTAGAGGTTCCAGGACTGGGAGAAATATGGGATTTGTAGAGAAAGTGGAAGGTTCCTGCTGTCCTAGGGTTTAAGAAAGTAATAGACAGCTATTGCCATAACCAAATTATTTGGCAATTGGGTTAATTTTGAAAATCTCATTATTAGGATTTTCTCTATCATACAAGACTTCGCCATAATTTATTTCCTGTTATGCTATTTACATGTAACTGAATCTTATAAAGTAACACCACCAGTTGCTTCTGTTCTCCCTGGTCGAAGCTTTTAGGAGGTTTAATATTTTAAAGGACAAGTCATTATTAGAAATGTATTAACAATTTGAGTTAATAACAATCTGATTACCAATTTGAAGTCTTAAGTGTGTAGATTGAAGGAACATATAACTCTCTGAGGAGTTATGGTCTATGCACCAAAAAGTTTGAGACATTCATTTCATTTTTTCCTTCTCATATTAATTAAATAGAGATTAGTGAGACTATAAGTTAATAAGAGTGTATATTAACACCATTCCCATCACCAAAGGTCTGTGTCCATCCCACCCCCACACCCCCACCACCCTAGTGAAATTGAACATCTACCCTCACCCTCCACCCAGAGATTTTTACTTTGGTGCCATACTCCAAACTCAGTCAGACTCTACTGCTTTGAGTTTCTCTTTCTGTTCTTCTTTCTTAACTTCTGTTTATGAGTGGGATTATCTCATATTTGTCTTTGTCTTTCTGACTTATCTCACTTAACATAATTTCTTCTAGCTCTATCCAAGAGTCAGAGAAGGTAGGTTCATTCTTTTTTTTTAACCAGAGCACTGATCAGCTCTGGCTTATGGTGGTATGTGGGATTGAATCTGGGACTTTGGAACCTCAGGCATGAAACTCTCTATGAATAACCATTATGCTATCTACCCCTGCCCTTCATATGCTATTTCAATATTTTTTTTAATTGCCTGAAGGGTTATCAGTACCAGCACTATGAGTCCATTACTACTAGTGGCCATTTTTTCCTTTCTTTCTCTTCTTCTTTTTCTATTTTTATTGGATAAGACAGAGAGAAATAAAAAGAGAGAAAGATAAACACCTAGAGACCTCCTTCCCCACTAGTGAAGTGTCCCCCCTGCAGGTGGGGAGTGGTGGCTTGAACCTGGGTCCCTGTACATGGTAACAGTACACTCAATGAGTGAGTTACTACCCAGCCCCCTTTAATCTTTAATTAAGTATAGTTTTATAATGTCTGTTATTATTTAAAAGGAATAGTCTCCCCATTATATTCTTTTGTAGAATTTTTTGATTGCTGTGTATTATTTTTATGCAAATTTCAGAATCACCATTGTAGTTGAGAAGTAGATATTTCATTGAGATTATATTAAATTTCAGGTAAATTCAGAAAAACATAACATCAGTTCTTATTAAAAAATAAATTGTTTTTTACTCACTCAAAATTTTATTTTATTTATTAATTTTTGTCATTGCTGAAGCTTCACTGCTCTGGGATGACTTTTTCAAATAGAAAGCTACAAAGAGAGAGACAAACAGGTGGGAGTTGGGGGGGGGGGAGAGAAAATAGTAGTGACCATAGCACTGAAATTTCCTCCAATGCAGGCTTCAACCTGGTTTGTGCACATTACAAAGCCAAATGGATTACTTAAGTCTTCGATATCATCCTCCCCTCTAGCTAATGGGAAACAAGCTTTTTACTACAGAACAATTCCTCTACAACATGCCCTGAGCACTGATCCATCTGCCAGACTGGCCTTCCTCCTTATACCCAACTTTACCACTCTGCTGCTCATGAGGTGGGAGACAGCAGTCAGGTTATTTAACCCATGTGCCTCAGTCTCCTTAACAATAAAACAGGAGTGCTAGGGACCATGCGGTGGTGCACCTGGCTAAGCGTACACATTACAGTGCACAAAGACCTGAGTTTAAGCCCCCAACCCCCACCTGCAAGGGGAAAGCTTCACTAGTGGTGAAGCAGGGCTGCAGGTATCTCTGTCTCTCCCTCTCTTTCTCCCCCACCCCTCTCAATTCCTCTCTATCTCTAATAAAATAAAAAATTAATTTAAGTGAAAATCTTTAAAAGGGGGGAGGGGCATGTCAGTGGTACCTTCATCAAAAGATTGTTATCCTCACAATATAACTTGAAGTATTATTATTACTTGAGAGAATTAATATTAATACATTGTAAGTACTACTTAAGTGTTGGTTGAGAGAAGTAAATAATCCAAGGAGAAAATTTTTATAGGATACTATACTATGAGTGTTAAAGAAGGTTGGAGATTAGGAGGGTATCAATAAAGAGATGATTCTTGGGTGGCTCCCCTGCCCTCACCTCCTTGTGGTGGGCTAGTTCCTTCCAGAGATAAGCTCTGCTTGACAGTCCAGTGTGCTATAGGGAGCAGACCCTGTGATAATTCAAATTTCTCAAGCTAATTTTCCCTTTTCCCACCAATAGCCAGTCATTGTCATCCTTTTTTTTTTTTTTTTTTTAGACAGAGGTAGAGAGACAGAGAAAGAGTGAAAAAGACCACAGCAACTAAGCTTCCTTCAATGCAGTGGAGGCTGGGCTTACACCTGGGTCATGTACATGGCAAAGCAGCACACTATTCAAATGATCTATTTCACCAGTTCTGTCATTATTTAGTTTTTTTTCTTTTCTGTTTTCTTTTTTGTTAGTGATTTAACAATGGTTTACAAGACTATAAAATTAAAGGGCTAACGTTCCACACCACAGCCAAAATCGGAATTCTGTCCCATCCCACTCTTGTCCTTCCCTACCCCACTGCCACACACAATAACCACCATAGTTCTCACAAAGTCTTAGAGAAAGTTTGGTTACTTTATTTATTTACAAGTTCCTGTGTTTCAGTTCTCTCTATTTCACATATGAGCAAAACCATCTGGTAGTTGTCTTTGATCTCTGTCATCATTTATTTATTTTCTTAAGATTTTATTTATTGGGGCCAGGCGGTGGCACACCTGATTAAGCGCACATACTACAGTGCACAAGGATCCGAGTTCAAGCCCCTGGTCCCCACTTGCAGGGGGAAAGCTTCACAAGTGGTGAAGCAGGTCTGCAGGTGTCTCTCTGTCTCCTTCCTGCCCCCTCCCCTCACAATTTCTCTCTGTCTCTATTCAAAATAAATAAATAAATATTTTTTAAAAAGATTTTATTTATTTATTAATGAGAAAGAGAAATACAGGCAAGAGAGAAAGAACCAGTCATCACTCTTATACATGTGCCTCCGGGCATTGAACTCATTACCTCAGGCTTGAGAATCCAGTGCCTTATCCACTGCGCCTTCTCTAGGACCACCATCATTCTTTTTTTTTTTTTTTTTTAATGTTATACATTTTTATTTTTGAAAGTACTTCTTGTGAAATATATAAACACATAGAAATTTTTACATTGTATAAACACTATGCAATGAACTGTCACAAGATGAACACATGCAATTATTAGTACCACATCAAAAAACAACATTGAGAACAACCTCTTCTGGTCACCCCCAGAACTCAAGGTGACTGCTGTCTGCGTGTACATCTTACTGAATGAATGCACTCCACCTATCATCATATTTTGTGGAGTTGGATTCTTATAGGCCGCACCCTTCTAGGTCCGGCTTTTTGGCTTTCACATTACATTTGTGAGATCCCTTCATACTGTTGAGTATAGCAGAAGTATGTCATGCACGTTGTGTGGATATTTTTGTCACATATTTTCATTGCTAAAAAGATTATGCTGTGCTAGTGAACAACAATCTATCTACCTTTCAGTAGGTGGACATTTCAGATTGTCTCCAGCTGGAGATTGGTACAAATAGAAATGATGAGAATATTCTTGCCCAAGATTTGGGGTGACTCTTTGCACTCATTTCTTTGAGTCTCCAGACTTTGGAGTAGAATTCCTAGATCAGAGAATGGGGTGTATTCAACCTCAGGAAATTGTGCCAGATAGGTTTCCAGACTGGTTGTAGGCATTTACTTGTACCTGGAATTAGCTAACTTCAAGAGCTAAAATTGAATTTGGGACATTGGATCTTCAGGCATGAAAGTCTCTTTGCATAACCATTATGCTACCTACCCCCAAGAACATTTCTGTAATGTTGAAATAGCTTTGGTATCCAAGTAATTCCAATGAGACCTACTATGACTTATAATGATTACAACCATTTTTATTTTCAAACCAAATTTGTAAAATACTGCACAACAGTATAATTTGCTTCCTGTTTACTGAGAGTTAAGGACAGAAATTAGTAGCTAGGGAAGTAGTTCAGCTGGTAGTAGCACAGTAAGATTTTGGGGCCTGGGGCTTCTGTCTCAGTCCCCAGTATCATATATACTGGAGGTGTGCTCAAGTTTTTCTCACTCTCTCCTTCCCTCTGCCTCATGTGAAACTCTTTTTCTCATAAGTTGTAAACAAAATAAATCTTTTTTAAAAAGAGAGAAATTCATATATTCTCCCAAAGACTTAGAAAACCATGAAAACCAACATTTTTGAACTTCTTGCTGTGCTGAACTTAATCAGTTAACTAAAAGGACACTGGTCAAGACCTTGGATCGTAGAGGCTACAACCTGAGTGGAGACACCACTGCTCCATCAGCTTTCTGAGCACACCAGAAAAAGAGACTCAAGCCCTTCTTATTCTTCTTGTTCTGATGGTGGTGGTGCTGCTCTGTTGCTGCTCTTCCTTCTCTTCTACTTTCTCCTCCTCCTCCTTCAAATATGGACACAACCACATCTATGTCACAGGGTGGTTGTGGAGACTGAATGAGCTTATAAATGTAGCTTATAAAAGATGCTTTATAAGAGATGGTGTGTTATAAATGATAAGTAGACACTAGCTATTGTTTTGATAGCTTCAAAAGACTACCAGTGCTGCTAGCTGCTTTTCTTATTGCCACCAGAGCTCAAGGTCAGTACTGGAGCACAACCTCTTACTCCCCCTGGCCCCGGTCTGATGAATAACTAGCTAGCCAATTATGACTTAGTGGGGGGTGGGAAAGGAGAACCTGGACTGGTCCTAACCATCTGCAGTGTCTGATGGCCCACAAGGGGCAGAGGTAGAACAAATAGAAGGAGATTAACAGACCTCGGGCAGCTCAGATTTCCATGTAGCCAGGGCCCTGAAAGGATTCCCCTCATAGCAGAGAACAAAGGGGAACTGATGGGCATGATAACCCCAAGGCATCAAGGAAAAGAAAAATAGTTTTCTCTGTACTCTATAAAATAAGCAATGCATATATTTTCCCAATAAAGAGAATTCAAAACCCTTCTATGCATAGATTGTAAGAAAGAGAAGCAGGGTGGGGAGGCCAGGGAATAAAACTTCAGATTAATGTACTTCGAAGCTATGTAACAGTTGCTTGAGGCCCTTATCGGAATTTTTATTTTTAAAAATGTACTGTGAAATGTATGAACTTGTGATATAATTGAAAATGTCAACACAACTGGATTATGATGATCTTGAGGAATTAGGGCTAAATTGTACATGTAAAGTTGTTACTTATCTGAAATAAAAAGCCTAGGGTTTCTCTCCATGTGCTTATTCACCCATTGAGGTGGCTGGCAACCCATTGCAAACCAGTAGCTAGGTTGTCAAGGACCTGAGCAGGGGGACCCACTACATCCTGCCTCACTTGTGACCAAGTTGCCGACCCTCTCCAGCTACTGTGTCCTTACTTCACAGTGCTATGGGATGCATTGGATCGACCTTCTCGTGGTGCATCCCGTGAGTACCCATTCATTGGGGAAACTGACGATCCTTCCTAGCCGACTGAATCCACATGGATCCCAGTCACTTTCAAAGCCAGCAACAAGCAGCTCCTGACAGCTTTCAACCTGACCTGTTGACTGGCTACGGAAGAAGGGCAAACGCTAGAAGAAGAACAGTGCTATGAGAGATAAAAAGAACCCTGGATGTAGGTATTTTTGCTTCAGATAGGGAAGAATGTGAGGGGTAGTGCTTTTGGAATGATGCTGTGAGCAGTAAGAAAGCGGTGATTTCTCTGGAGAAGCACATAGAGTCCTAATGTTCTAGTAGTTGAAAGAATGATCGTTCAAGGTGTTGTGATGTGGGCTATCCAAGCCTCAGCCCCTTCATTAAGTTCAGCATGACTTCAGTGATAAAAGAATATGTTGGAAATGTCTAGAAGAGCATGTGATTTGTAAAAGGTGCCCAGTGTTCCTGAATTGACGAATGTATTTACTGTTTCTGTTTTGTTTTACAAGAGCACGTCTCAACTCTGGCTTATGATGGTACTGGAGTTTGAACATGGGACCTCAGAGCCTCAGACATAAAAAGTCTTTTGCATAACTACTACTCTCTCTCCCAGGCCCAATATATCTATTTCTATCACAGTATGCAAACTGAATAATTTAGAAAACAAATATATATATGCATATATATATATATATTATCATCACATTACTCAGCTCTGTGGTGTTGGGGATTGAACGTGGGACTTTGGTGCCTCGGGCATCAAAATATATTTGCATAACAATTATGCTATCTCCCTTCCCAGCCCTCAGAAGATAATTAAAAGGCAGAATATTTTTTAATTTATTATTATTATTTTTTAATTATCTTTATTTATTAGAGACAGCCAGAAATTGAGAGGGAAGGGGGTGATAGAGAGGGAGAGAGACAGAGAGACACCTGCAGCCCTGCTTCACCTCTCATGAAGCTTTCCCCCTGCAGGTGGGGACTAGGGACTTGAACCCAGGTCCTTGCGCACTATAATGTGTGCGCTTAACCAGATGCACCACCACCTGGCCTCCAAGGCAGAACATTTATTTGGGATCAAAGAATTGCAATTTGAAGTGCATATATCCAGGTAGAACACCCAAAATATTTTAAAGAGAAGTCACAGGTTGTTGTTGATTTGTTTTTTGATAGGGTAGAAAGGATTTGATTTCTTTTTTTTTTTTTGATATTTTATTTATTTATTCCCTTTTGTTGCCCTTGTTGCAGATTTGATTTCTTTATTATTATTGTTGTTGTTACTATATTATTATTTTACCAGTGCACTCCCAGGACAGTGACACTGGGACCTGAGAGTTTTAGGCATGAGTGTCTATTTGCATAACCACTATGCTATCTTGACTGTAGGCTTTTAACGGAGGTTTGGGGAAAGAATGAGGACATAAACTGGTTAAAGAAAAGAGTTGATTAATAACAGGCTTAAGCTATTCTTTGGCTATACAAAAATTGGTTACTGATTCTTTAGAAAGGATAAAAGGGGAACTCAAGTGATTTTTTCCCCTTCAGTTTAAAGTCCATAATTATCAGTTCTAGACGAACAAATTCTCAAATAACTGCCTGTTTGATAGTTTCTTAAAACAAGTGGTTTGGCCCCCAGTTCAGTATCTGGTTCAGATCAAAGGTCTGTAACTCAGATACTGAACTAAAGTTACTAAAGTTCTAGTAACTCAGGTAATGTGATATCTCTGTAGTAGGTTGCCTGCTCCGTTTAAAAATGACCTCAGACCTGGGGCCCATATTCAGTTGACCTCTGCATCCCTGTAGATCTGAGCTCACATTCTGTGATCATGAGGTATGTTCCAAGTTGCCCCAATTTCAGGACACATCTTCCTCAGGTGGAATATAGAGTATCTTGTCTAGCCTCCCTTCAGAGGATGGAACACTCTCTACCGTTGTTGGTCCAAGTTGAGGGCAAGGTCCTATGGGGGCCCACAAGGGGGTCTATTGTGTTGTTTCTGATAGAGATGATCAGTAACAATGGAGAAAGGGATCTATTCAAGATCTAGGCCTGTCATGTCTGTTTGGGAATCTCAGGTCTCACCGACTAGGGCCCCAGCTGATGGGGTGGCCTGATAATGACTAAAGAGTCATCATTAAAGTATGCCTGTCTCTTGCCCTTATTCAACTTTTGCAGCCTTGCTTTGATGAGGTTAGCTTTGGAGTGAGTGAGAGAACTGTAATAAGAAGTAGTGAGGAGGGTATCTAAGTCTAAGTAGACACTATTTCATTAGGAACTTCATGGTGTCTTTTTAGGTCTTCCTACTTGCTTGCTGCATATACTGACTCACTGCAGACTATTGTGCACTTTTGCTTTCAGGAATATATTTTACCCTAATTTATGAAGACATGTGAACATATGCCCTATCTCAGGGGACCTGGTCTATATCTAGATTTTGGGACTTTGTTAGGAAATGACTACCTGGAACGGAATTAGAGAATCCTATGAAAGGAAGTGTCTCACCAGAGTAATGACGTCTCTGGACACAGTCTGAAGTGAAGCGTGCTGAGGTGGTACTCGTTGTGTTGATTAGGTTGGGATCAGCAGATGCAAAATCATTTGGTATGAATTGAGAAAAGCACAAAGGAAAGTGAGCCCCACCCTAGAGGTTCCAGGACTGGGGGGAAATATAGGCTCTATAGAGGAAGCCGGAGGTTCCTGCTATCTTAGGGTTTAAGAAGGCAATAGATAGTTATTGCTGTAATCACATTATTTTGCAATTGGATTAACTTTGAAAATCCCTTTGTTAGGACTTGCTGTATCATACACAACATCACCATAATTTATATCCTTTGGCATTATTTGTATATAGCTGTGTCTTATAGAGTAATGCCTCAAGTTTCTAGGAACTAAGTCCAGAGTCTCATACTTGCAAGGTAAGTTCTGGTATGGCAAGATAACTCACCTGGAAGGTTGTTTTTTATTCTATTTATTTATTTTTTTGATAATGCTTTATTTCTTTATTGGATATAGACAGAGAAACGGAGATGGGAGAGGGGGAGATAAAGTGGGAGAGAAACTGAGAGAGATATGCAGCCCTGCTCCTCTTCTTATGAAACTTCCCCCCTGAAGGTGGGGAACAGGGCCTTGAACTCAAGTTCTTGTGCACTGTAACATGTTACTCAAATAGGTCTGTCACCCGCCCCCAGAAGTTGCCTACTTTGTTGTGCATGTGATACAGGTTTGAAACCCCTCTCTCAAAACCCCTACATTTGGGGAAGCTTCAGTGCTGTCGTGCCTTTCCTTCTCTCCCTGTCTCTGCCCTCTCTTTATATCTGAAAAAGTCAGCACAGAGTAGTGAAGCCTCAGCAAAAAATCTACCACTGAGTTATATCTCTGACCTCTGCTTGAGCATCTTTTTGCAAAAAGAAAAAAAAAAAATCAAACAATCATAACAGGTTAAACTTGCACTTCACCAACTAAATTACAATGACCAAACAAACTTTTTTTTTTCTTTTTTGTTCTTCCCTCCAGGGTTATTACTGGAGCTCGGTGCCTCCACTATGAATCCACTGCTCCTGGTGGCCATTTTCCCCATTTTGTTGCCCTTGTTGTTATTATTGTTATCATTGATGCTATTGTTGTTGGATACGACAGACAGAAATGGAGAGAGGAGGGAAGACAGAGAAGAGGAGAGAACTGAGAACTTCCCTGCAGGTGGGGAGCCGGGGGCTCGAACCAGGATCCTTACGCCGGTCCTTGTGTTTGGTGCCATGTGTGCTTAACCCACTGTGCTACCACCCGACCCCCCCTCCCAAACATACTTTTAATAGTGCTTTTATAGTTCTTGTTTAAGGTCACATGCCACTGGGTCACAGATCTTTTGTCTCCCCTATGAAATGAGTCCATGTCCTCAAGGTGTTAGGAAAAGAAACCTCTCTATTAACTAGACAGTGCCAGGACAGTGACTCTGGTTAATCCCTCTCCTCTCTGCCTGGCCCCAGGCACTTTTGTTCTTGCCTTCCTGACCGTGAGATTCAGGGTGACTCACCAGGTTGAAAAATGGAAGCAGATGCCAAGTGTTCCTGCCTATCTTCACAGACACGCAAGATTCCAGGTTTTGTTCTCCAAGACTTGATATTCTCAGTCAAGGTTCCTGGGTACTGCCTTCTAACCGTGGGAGAGTAGAGCGCCTGCTGGTTTTTCCCCATGGGGCATTTTCAGGGACTGAGTCACCTCTGAAAGCCCTCCACGCTTTTGTTTAGTAAATGCAGCAATAAAAGTGTTCCACACCAGCAGCTTCTTTGGTATGCCAGACTCTGTCATTTCAAGAAAGCCTCCTCAAGCCATTGCCATTGACTCAAAAGCTCGGTGCCCATAAAAGCATAATGCCAGGACGTGGGCTGCATGACTGGCTCCAGTGCACTCAGGCTGTTCTTGATTTCAAAAGCCCTCTGGCAGCCCCTCCTCAAAGTATTTGGATGCAGAACATCACTCCTAGGTCACGCCTAGTTTCTTGTCTGATTTATTGAGTTTTATGGGGGAAGGTTCTTCTCTATTGTTTACTTGGCAAATCCTTTTTGGTTCATGTTTGGAGATGGTTGCAAGAAGTATAGGGAGAACCAGAGACTCCAGTTACATGCAGTCCACAGAGATGCCCTAGCAGTTTTCCAGAGACCTGAGAGGCCAAACCCAATTGGGGATATGTGAAGCTGGGTTGGAGTTAGTTGTATGGAGGACAATGCTAAACAGCCCCCACTCCTGTGTTCCTCAAGCCAGGCAATAGGGAGTAGTGGGGACTGTGGAGATCGGGACAGTGCTTTTATTTATTTATTTGTTTGTTTGTTTAAAAAAGAAAACATTAACAAAACCATAAGACAAGAGGGATACAACTCCACACAATTCACACCACCAGAACTCCATATAGCATCCCCTCCCCCAATAGCTTTCCTATTCTTCATCCCTCTGGGAGTATGGACCCAAGGTCATTGTGGGGTACAGAAGGTGGAAGGTCTGGCTTTTTTTTTTTTAATTTATTTCTTTATTGGGGAATAAATGTTTTACATTCAACAGTAAATACAATAGTTTGTACATGCATAACATTCCCCAGTTTCCCATTTAACAATACAACCCCCACTATGTCATTTATCATCCTTCATGGACCTGTATTCTCCCCACCCACCCACGCACCCACCCCAGAGTCTTTTATTTTGGTGCAATACGCCAATTCCATTTCAGGTTCTACTTGTGTTTTCTTTTCTGATCTTGTTTTTCAACTTCTGTCTGAGAGTGAGATCATCCCATATTCATCCTTCTGTTTCTGACTGATTTCACTCAACATGATTTTTTCAAGGTCCATCAAAGATCAGCTGAAAATGGTGAAGTCACCATTTTTTTACAGCTGAGTAGTATTCCATTGTGTGTATATATACCACAACTTGCTCAGCCACTCATCTGTTGTTGGACACCTGGGTTGCTTCCAGGTTTTGGCTATTACAAATTGTGCTGCCAAGAACATATGTGTACACAGATCTTTTTGGATGGATGTGTTGGGTTCCTTAGGCTATATCCCCAGGAGAGGAATTGCAGGGTCATAGGGTAGGTCCATTTCTAGCCTTCTGAGAGTTCTCCAGACTGTTCTCCACAGAGGTTGGACCAATTTACATTCTTACCAGCAGTGCAGGAGGGTTCCTTTGACCCCACACCCTCTCCAGCATTTGCTGTTGTTACCTTTTCTGATGTATGACATTCTCACAGGACTGAAGTGATATCTCATTGTTGTCTTGATTTGCATTTGTCTGACAATCAGAGACTTGGAGCATTTTTTCATATGTTTCTCAGCCTTTTGGATCTCTTCTGTGGTGTATATTCTGTCCATGTCCTCCCCCCATTTTTGGATGGGGTTATTTGTTGTTCTGTTGTTGAGATTTGCAAGTTCTTTATATATTTTGGTTATTAACCTCTTATCTGATGTATGGAATGTAAAGATCTTCTCCCATTTTGTGAGGGGTCTCTTGGTTTGGGCAGTAGTTTCTTTAGCTGTGCAGAAGCTTTTTAATTTTATGTAGTCGCATAGGTTTATGTTTATCTTAGTCTTCTTTGTAATTGGATTTGTTTCATTGAAGATGTCTTTAAAATTTATGCGGAAAAGAGTTCTGCCAATATTTTCCTCTAAGTATCTGATAGTTTGTGGTCTAACATCCAAGTCCTTGATCCACTTGGAATTGACTTTTGTATTTGGTGAAATACAGTGATTCAGTTTCATTCTTCTTCATGCTTAAACCCATTGTTTCCAACACCGTTTGTTGAAGAGACTCTGCTTTCCCCATTGAATAGTCTGGGTCCCTTTGTCAAAGATTAGATGTCCATAGGTGTGGGGGCCTCATTTCTGGGCTCTCAATTCTATTCCACTGGTCAGTGTGTCTATTCATGTTCCAGTACCAAGCAGTTTTGATGACAATGGCCCTATAATACAGTTTGAGATCTGGGAGTGTGATGCCTCCGGTTCTGTTCTTTTTTCTCAAGATTGTTTTGGCAATTCTAGGTCTTTTCTGGTTCCAGATAAACATTTGTAGCATTTGTTCTATTCTCCTAAAAAATGTGCTTGGGATCTTGATGGGGATAGCATTAAATTTGTAGATGACTCTGGGTAATATATTCATTTTGATGATGTTAATTCTTCCAACCCATGAACATGGAATATCTTTCCACTTCTTTGTGTCTTTTTCAATTTCTTTGAGTAGTGACTCATAATTTTCAGTATATAAGTTTTTCACTTCCTTGGTTAGATTTACTCCTAGATAATTTTATTGTTTTTGTTGCTATAGTAAAAGGAATTGATTTCTGGATTTCAATTTCTTCTAACTTAGTGTTTGCATAGAGGAATGCCACTGACTTTTGAATGTTAATTTTGTAGCCTGACACCTTACTGTATTGCCTGATGATTTCCAAAAGCTTCTTGCTGGAGTCCTTAGGTTTTTCCATGTATACTATCATGTCATCTGCAAATAAGGAGAGTTTGACTTCTTCTCTTCCAATCTGTATGCCTTTAATTCCTTGCTCCTGCCTGATTGCTATGGCAAGAACTTCCAACACTATGTTGAATAGTAATGGTGATAGTGGGCAGCCCTGTCTAGTACCTGATCTGAGGGGAAATGCTTCCAGTTTTTCATCATTGAGTATGATGTTGGCTGTAGGTTTGCTATATATAGACTCCAAGATCTTCAGGAATTTTCCATCTATTCCTATTTTTTGTAGTGTTTTGATCATAAAGGGATGTTGTATTTTCTCAAAAGCTTTCTCTGCATCTATTAATATGACCATGTGGTTTTTGGTCTTGCTTTTGTTGATGTGTTGGATCACATTGAGTGATTTACATATATTAAACCAA
Source organism: Erinaceus europaeus (assembly GCF_950295315.1). Classification (NCBI taxonomy): domain Eukaryota; kingdom Metazoa; phylum Chordata; class Mammalia; order Eulipotyphla; family Erinaceidae; genus Erinaceus; species Erinaceus europaeus. Next base: position 56,111,566 of record NC_080162.1, on the reverse strand, counting down.
CCTTGCATGCCTGGGATAAACCCCACTTGGTCATGATGAACAATTTTTTTGATATACTGCTGTATCCAGTTGGCTAGAATTTTGTTCAATATTTTCACATCTATGTTCATCAGAGATATTGGTCTGTAGTTTTCTTTTTTGGTTGTGTCCCTGTCTTCTTTTGGTATCAGAGTGATGTTGGCTTCATAGAAGCTGGCAGGGAGTATTCCAGTGTCTTCAATCTTCTGGAAGACTTTTAAAAAGTAGAGGTATTAGTTCTTCTTTGAAGGTTTTGTAGAATTCATTTGTAAAACCATCTGGTCCAGGACTTTTATTTTTGGGGAGATTTGTGATAACTGTTTCAATTTCATTAGCTGTGATGGGCCTGTTCATGTTATCCACTTCCTCTTGACTTAGTTTTGGAAGTTGGTAGGTATCTAGGAAATCGTCCATTTCTTCCAGGTTCTCTAGCTTGGTGGCATATAGTTGTTCATAGAAGCCTCACATGATATGTTGAATTTCTGCGGTGTCTGTTATGATATCTCCTCTTTCATTTAGTATCCAATTTAGTTGGGTCTTCTCCCTTTTTTGTTTCGTGAGTCTGGCTAAAGGTTTGTCGATTTTGTTTACTCTTTCGAAGAACCAACATTTATTTTCGTTGATCTTTTGTATGGTTTTCCTATTCTCAATGTTATTTATTTCTGCCCTAACTTTAGTGATTTCTGACCTTCTCGTTGCTTTAGGGTTCCTTTGTTGTTCTTCTTCTAGGTCTTTAAGATGTGCAATCAGGCTGTTTCTTTGTGCTTTTTCTTGTTTCCTAATGTGTGCTTGTATAGCTATGAACTTCCCTCTTAAGACTGCTTTAGCTGTGTCCCAAATATTTTGATAGCTTTTGTCTTCATTTTCATTGAACTCTTGAAACATTTTGATTTCTTCCTTGATTTCCTTTTTGATCCAGAAGTTGTTAAGAAGTGTACTGTTGAGCTTCCACATTTTGGCACTGTTACTAATCTTTTGTTGATTGTTAAGTGTTAGTTTAACACTGAGAAGATGCTTGGAATGATTTCAATGCTCTTGAATTGGCTGATGCTGTCTTTGTGGCCTAACAGATGGTCTATCCTTGAGAATGACCCATGTGGATTTGAGTAAAATATGTATTCCAGTTTCTTGGGATGAATGACTCTGACAATGTCTAATAGTTCTAGTTTATCTTTCTCTTTATTTAGCTCCCTTATGTCTTTATTGATTTTCTGGCTGGATGATCTGTCAAGTTGAGAGAGTGGGGTGTTGAAGTCCCCTACTATGATTGTGTTACTGTTAATATATTGCTGTAGCTCTTTCAGTAGAAGTTTGATGTATTTAGATGGCTTCTCATTGGGTGCATAGATGTTAATAATTGTTAAGTCCTCTTGATTGACTGATCCTCTGAGCATTAAGTAGTGTCCATTCATATCTTTTTTAATCTTATCTATTTTAAAGTCTATCATGTCAGATATGAGAATAGCTGTTCCTGCCCTTTTTTGTGGGCCATAGGCTTGTATGATAGTTTTCCATCCTTTCACTTTAAGTCTGTGTTTGTTTTGTTGAGTTAGGTGGGTTTCCTGTAGACAACATATTGTTGGGTTGTTTTTTCTGATCCATCTTCCTGCTCTGTGTCTTTTAATAGGTGAATTCAGGCCATTGACATTTATTGATATCAAAGATTGAAGATATTTTAACACCATTCTTGTAGAGTTTTAGAGTGTTTTGATATATGTCCTATTTGTGGTGGTCAGGTTGTTTATAGGAGACCTTTCAGAACTTCTTTCAGGGCAGGCTTGGTGATGGTTGATTCCTTCAACTGTTGCTTGTCTGAGAAGGTTTTGATGCCTCCCTCTAGTCTGAATGACAGTCTAGAAGGATATAGTATTCTTGGCTGAAAGCCTTTCTCATTGAGCACTCGATAGATATCTTGCCATTCTCTTTGGGCCTGTGGTGTTTTTATGGAGAAATCTGCTGCTAATCTTATGGGTTTTCCTTTGTAGGTGACTCTTTGTTTTCCTCTTGCAGCCTTAAGGATCCTTTCTTTATCCTTATTCCTTTCCATTCTAAGTATGATATGTCTTGGTGTCTTTAGGTCTGGGTTAATTCTGTTTGGGACCCTCTGGGATTCTTGAATCTTTATGTCATTGATGTTGTCTAGACTAGAGAAATTTTCAGCTATTATGGCCTGGAAAATGCTTTCTTCCTCTCCTTCTCTTTCTTCCTCTGGTATGCCAATAATGCGTATATTGTTTCTTTTGAAGTCCTCCCATAGGACTCTGTTGTTGTTTTCAGCATCTCTTAATCTCTTTTTGAGATCTCTTACTTCTTTTTTACTTGTCTCTAATTCATCCTCAATCTTGCCAATTCTGTCTTCAGCCTCATAGATTCTATTCTCTCTGCCCTCTACTGTTTTCTGGAGTTTTCTATTTTGTTGCCCTGCTCTGATACTGTTTTAGCTTGTTCAGCTAGTTGCATTCTTAGCTCAGCGATTTCAGCTTTCAGCTGAAAATGACCATGAGATAATTAGTATTTTCTTCCATATTCTCATTTGTTGTTCCTGCATTTATGATTACAATTTTTTCAAATTCTTTACTCACTCCTGTTATTATTTCCTTAGCTAATGTTTGGATGTTGAACTCGTTGTTTTGTGCTTCACCCTCTGGAGGACTTTTAGCTGAACTCTTGTCCTGGTTCGAGTCTCCAATATTTTTTCTTGTTGTTTTAACCATTTTATATATTATGTTATGAGTTCCCTTTATCAGTACTTTTCAAATTATTGATCACTATTGCCTGTATTGACTTGTGTCTAAGTAATTAAATTAAAGGTTTTACCGTGGTGGAAGTTAACAGTTTTTTTTCAATCCCTGAGTTGGAGCTCAGTGGTGTAAAAGCCTCTTTTTTTTCTTCCCTGTAGGCTATGGGTGCCTGAGGGCTTTTAAAATATCAATAGGCTTCTTCACTTAATCACTGACTCCTGACCAAGAGATAAAGCAGGGTGTGGCAGAGATAATCCAGTGGTTATGCAAAGAGACTTTCACAGCCCCTCAGCTATGCCACCGAGGTATAGGTCTTCTCCTGAGTTTCCTGGTTAGATCTCTGTCCCCTGGTGTCCCTCCCTGTCACTGCTCCAGATTTTGAGGGTAGTAGCAATGGAGACTTAGAGTTGCACTTGGTGAGTCTCTGGGGAGTCCTCTCCTTCCTTAAGCTGTCCCCTTGTTGGTGGAGCAGACTGGAGGTGATGTCTCAACTGATAAACTGCTGAACTGTTAGAAGTCACTTAATCTCTCCTTAGGCTCCTCTCTCTTCTCTGTCACCAGCCACACGTGTTTGTACTCACTGGTGATTTACTGGGTTCCTGTGGTCATTCTAGTCCTGTCTTGTTTCGGTCCCAGGTGGTCTCCTTTGGTATTCCTAGTTGATCCAGGAGAGGAGAGGAGAGGAGAGGAGAGGAGAGGAGAGGAGAGGAGAGGAGAGGAGAGGAGAGGAGAGGAGAGGAGAGGAGAGGAGAGAAAGTGATCTGCTGCTCGTAGCTCCACCTCTGGAAGTCGAATCCCAGGTCTGGCTTCTATAATTGCTTCCCCACTGAACATGGGCGTCAACAGGTCGCTCCATACTCCCAGCCTGTCTCTCTCTCTCTTTCCCTAGTAGGGTGGGCTTTGGGGAAGTGGAGCTCCAGGACACATTGGTGAGGTCATCTGTCCAGGGAAGTCTGGTTGGCATCATGCTGGCATATGGAACCTGGTGGCTGAAAAGAGAGTTAACATACAATGCCAAACAAATTGTTGAACAATTATGGAACTAAAAGCTGGAATAATGCAGATGAAGTCTTGGGGGTACTTACTGCAGACTATTGTGTACTTTTGCTTTCAGGTATATATTTTGCCCTAGTTTATGGATACGTGTGAACATATGCTCTATCTCACAGGACTAGTCTATATCTAGGTTTTGGGACTTTGTTAGGAAGTGAACCTCCTGGAATGGAATTAGAGAATCCTATGAAAGGAAAGGTCTCACCCGAGTAATGAAACATGCTTCACTTCAGACTGTGTCCAGAGACTTCAGGTGTGGAATGACAACCCTTCAGCTTCATTACTTGGACAGTGCTTCTTAAGAGCAGCTTCCTCTCCTCCGGCTGACAGTTGCCTTGTAGGAATGAATGCTCAGGTTTGTCAGATTTTTCT